>NC_058140.1:5793146-6109066 GCF_011075055.1 Mangifera indica | reverse complement strand
GTGTCTCCCTGATGAGAATCTTTCTAAAAGAACCCTAAAGGATGCATAATTTGGTTTCTTTGAAGAGGAAACCATCTTGGACAGTGTAGTCTTTATAGGCACCCATTGAACACTTCTTCAAGATCTCTCCAAGCTCTTCATCTTCATGATAATAATCTTTCATAAGCTGAAACCCAAGGACTCGTGCATCAAGTATGGATAATAGATAATGTCTCTTTGAGAATGCATCAGTAACTACATTAGAAGCTTCTTGCTTATAGGAAGAAACTTCAAAGCTTGATGATCTGAATGGAGAACAAATTATTTAGGCCTAATAATGATCTAAGGCCCTAACAATAGCATAAAATTCTTTATCATAGGTAGAATATCTCCTATTTGTATCATTAATCTTTTCACTAAAATAAGCTATGGGTCTTTTAGCTTGAGTTATGACTGCCCCAATGCCAACTCCACTAGCATCGCACTCCACTTCAAATACTTTATCAAAGTCAAGTAAGGCTAAGATGGGGGCTTCAAATAACCTCTTTTTAATCTCCTCAAATAACTACTAGCATAAAATTCTTCATGCATTCAATGATGAGAGCTATGAAAGTGCTAAAATTAGGCACAAAATGCCTATAGAAAGAAGCAAGGCCATGAAAGCTCTTTACTTCAGTAAGAGTCTTCGGTTGGAGCCAAGTTTTAATAGCTTCTACCTTAGATTGATCTACTTGGATGCCATCTTTGGAAACTACATATCCAAGGAACACAACGTGGTCTACAAAAAATTCACACTTCTCTTCCTTTGCATATGACTTATCCTTTCTCAACATATTAAAGACACTCCTCAAATGCAAGACATGATTATCACAAGTTTTACTATACACTAATATGTCATCAAAATACACAACAATAAAAGAGCCAATGAAAGGTTTAAGTGCCTCATTCATAAGCCTCATAAAAGTGCTTGGAACATTAGAAAAGCCAAAGGACATAACCAACCATTCAATAAGCCTCCTTTAGTCCTAAAAGCTGTCTTCCATTCATCTCCTTCTTTCATCCTTATCTGATGGTAGCCACTCCTTAGATCAATTTTGGAGAAGACACAAACACCATGTAACTCATCAAACATGTCATTAAGTTTAGGGATGAGATACCTATATTTGATTGTTATATTGTTAATGGCTCTACTATCCACACACATCTTATATGAGCCATCTTTCTTAGGAACAAGTAGGGCTGGAACAGAACATGGATTCATGCTAGGCTTTACAAAGCCTTTTTCAATCAACTCTTCCACTTGCCTTTGCAACTCTTTAGTCTCTATGGGATTGCATCTATAGGCTGGCTTATTGGGCAAATGTGTACCTAGAACCAGGTTAATTTGATGTTCAATTCCTCTTATAAGAGAGAGGCTGGATAGAAGCTCTAATGGGAACACATCTTCGAATTCGGCCAAGAGAGGTTGAATTAGGGGATGGGCTTCTTTCTTCTCGTGTTTGATCTCCCCTTTAAGTATAAGTAATGCAAAGACAGGTTACAAACTTAAGAGAGCCTTTTCTACTTGTTGCCCATTCATATACATACTCTCCCTTCTAGCTTCTTTCCTTTTGATAGCCTTATTAGCTTCTTGGGGATTATGAGGTAGCAAAGTAATAGTCTTCCCATTGAATTTAAAGGAATAAGTGTTCTTTTTACCATTATGAGTCACTTCTCTATCAAATTGCCAAGGTCTCCCTAGCAACAAATGACATGCATCTATAAGAAATACATCACACATAATCTCATCTTGGGAATGTTTGCCAATAGAGAAGGAAATAAGTACTTGTTTGGTTACTTGAAGGCTGGTCCTATTGCTCAACCATTGGAGCTTATATGGTAAAGGATAAGGTATGGTAGACAATCCAAGTTTCACCACTAATGTAGATGAAACCACATTTGTATAATTTCCATTATCTATAATCAAGGAACAAACCTTGCCTCCAATGGTACATCTTGATTAGAAAATTTGGAGCCTTTGTTCCTCATATGGAAAGGACTTGGAATGTAATGCTCTTCTAATCACTAACATCTCTCCTTCATCAACCCTTTGAATGACCTTATCTTCTTCTTCTTTGGCAACTCTATCTTCATGGCCATAATCTTCATTTTCTTCATCTTCTTGAAGAGATTCTTCAATAACTTGAATCTCCATCAATGACAAAGCTTTTCTATTTGGGCATTCAGCTTAGAAGTGTCCATAACCTTGGCATTTGAAGCACTTTTTATTGGAGAGATCAAGTTTTCCCATATTTGGCTTGTTCTTGCTAGGTTATACCACATTTTCTTTCCCTTTCCCTTTCCCCTTGGAAGTGGTTTCAGCAGCCCTATAGTTTGATGGGAAACCCTTTTGAAAGGTGGTTCCCTTGTTGAAAGGAGGACATTTGGAGAATGAAGTCCCTTTGGTAAATGGCTTGGCAACTATGGACTTCATGGCCTTCTTTTGCTTCTCCACCTTAATAGCCAACTTACAAACATCTTCAAAAGTGCAATATGGTTGCAACTTCACCATATGAGCAATGTCTTGGTTTAAACCACCAATGAATCTTGCAATGGTTTGCTCTTTCACTTATGGCAGCTCACTCCTTATTAATAGCTTCTCAAAGTCCCTTATGTAATGCTCTATTCTATCATTTCCTTGCTTAAGGGTGTGTAACCTGAGGTAAAGATCTTGTTAATGGTTGTCTGGGAGGAATCTTCTCTTCATAAGTTTTTTTAGTTTCTCCCAAGATCTCACTCTCTCTTTACCATTCATTTCCCTTTGCTTCTTAAGATTTTCCCACCATAAGGATGCATAATCCTTGAATTTCAAGATGGCAAGCTTACATTTCTTCTCATCCGAATAACCTTTATATTCAAAAACTTTCTCTATAGCATGTAACCAATAAACAAAATCATCTAGACTCATGCTCCTTTGAATTTCAGAATTTCAATCTTTAAGCCCCTATCATTATCCTTTTCTCTCCTTAGTGGCCTCTCTTGTTCTTCCTCACTTGAGTCATCATGAATTATCAATTTCTTCCTAGTATGTCTAGAAGGACGAATGGAAAGTCTAATATGTCTTCTTGGGTAATATGGTTGGGTTAGGTGAGGTGGAGAAAAGGGTTTTTGGCTTTGAGTGAGGGTCAAGTCTCTCATCATTTGCATCATTTGATTCATTTGGTCCCTAATGGTCTTAAGTTCTCCTTTGACCTCTTCTTTTAGGAACATGTGGGCAAATTCCCAAGGATGAGAAGGTAAGAAAGATGAGGATGAAGTTCTTTTATAGGACATTTTTGGTACTTGCTAGTGGGTAAAGGCTAATGGTTATAAGTGTATAAGTGTTAGGGTGAGTATTGGTAAGTGTTTAGGTTAATGAAGGTTTGTGTTTAAGGAAAATTAAGGTTTTGTAAACAGTAACTTTGTAGTGAACAATAAATTTTGATAGTGAACAGGAGCTCTGGGAGGTAGAATTCAGTCAACAAATCACACAAACACCCTAGCCTCTAATACCAAATGGTGTATTTCCATTAAGACAATATAATAAGACACAAACTCAATTCTGGAAATTATTGTTCATTTGGCAAAATAGCAATTTGTCTTTCAATTTAACCAATCAAATAACCTCCAAATCATGTAAATTATATATCATTGGAAAGGGCATTCAAAGAGCTTTCTAATGGTATATAATATCAACCACAACTCAATCAACAAAGCATTCAAAGCTAGCTTCAAATTTTCCTGGCAAAAATTGGAAATTGCAAAAATCATACACTATGAACAGTATCTAAGGCATACAACACACATTCACATCTTTACACTTTAGATTTCAAGGGTAACAAGAAAATTAACCAAGGCATAAAGGAAAGTTTTAGCAACCTTGAGATCTTCCACCACTAATTCTTCCTCTAAGATGAATTGGATAAAGGAACAAACAAAGAAAAGCTACAAAGTTTTGCTTGAAATTTCCACTATTAAAGGAGTCTAAAGTTTACAAGTGAAAAGACCACACTTATATACAAGAAGGAAGTGGCGGCAAAATGAGCGTGCATAGGCCATTAATTAGACAAGTAAGCTATAGCCTTCATTTAAGCTTAGCTAATCAAATAAACTAATGTCATACCATATTAAAGAAGAAAATGACAAAAAGGGAACAACTTTTCCCTAAAAAGTGGAACTATGTCCAACACCTAAAAGTTACTTGTTTCCTCTTTAGTTGCAATTCAACAATATGGGCTTCATGGAATCTTGGGCTCCAATTTAAGTGATGGATGGCTACCTCATTTACTTGGGCTTCAAAGTTGGGTTGTAGTTTGCTTCTTGGACTCATTTAAGCTTCTATTTCATTAAGGCCTAGGATGTAAGTAATGAGAGTGCACCCAAAAGTAAAGTTGGGCCAAATTGGAGATGACAAAGGTTCTTTGTGCTTAAATGGAGCTTTTCCCTCATTCCCTTCATTAGCTTAGGTCGAATGGTGTATGGCTAAGATCTCCAACATTGAAGGTGGTCGAGATTCCTCCCATTTCATCCAGAAAATTCACCTTGTATGTATTATCATTCACCCTCTCAAGCACTTCAAGTGGTCTATCAACCTTTAGAGCTAGCTTACTCCTCCTCTTGCTTAGAAATCTCCCTTTTCTCAAATGCACCCAAACCAAGTCACCAGGTTTGAAAATGGATGGCTTTCTATGCTTGTTGACCTTCTTCTTATAAACTTTATTGGTTTTCATGATCTGAAATTTGATGGATTTATGGAGTTTCTTCATGGTAACAACTTTCTCTCTGGTTTCCTTATGAACTTGCACATCAAAAGGCAAAAAAGTTAGATCCAAAAGAGTTAAAGGATTGAGACCATACACTACCTCAAATGGAGAGTGTCTAGTTGTAATGCTTAGACTTTTATTATATGCAAATTCAGCTTGGACAAGCTTCAAACCCTAATATCTCAAGTGTTGGCTAACCATGGTTCTCAAAATGGCTCCAAAGTTTCTATTGGTTGCTTCAGTTTGGCCATCCATTTGTGGGTGATGGGAGGTGCTAAACATGAGTTTAGTGCCCAATTTACTCCACAAAGTCTTCCAAAAATGGTTTAAGAATTTGGTATCCCTATCCAAAACTATGGTTTTAGGGATTCCATAAAGTTTCACCATTTCTTTAAAGAGTAAGTCAGCCACTTTGCTTGCATCTTCAATCTTGGTGTATGGTAGGAAGTGAGCCATGTTGGAAAACCTATCAACCACTACCATTATTACATCCTTCCCTCTTTGAGTTCTAGGAAGAGCTACCACAAAATCCATGCTAAGATTTTCCCAAGGCTACTTTGGAACCAGCAAAGGCATGTAAGGAGTAGCTTTGAAATGAGATTTAGACCTTTGACAAGTGTCATACCTTGCTATAATGGCTTGGACATCACCAACCATCTTAGGCCAATAGAAATGTTCCTTAAGCATATCCAAGGTTTTATTTATGCCAAAATGACCGGCTAACCCATCACCATGTGTCTCCCTAATGAGAAGTTTTCTAGAAGAACCCTAAGGGATGCATAATTTGGTTCCTTTGTAGAGGAAACCATCTTAGATAGTGTAATCTTCATAGGCACCCATTGAACACTTCTTCAAGATCTCTCTAAGCTCTTCATCTTCATGATAATAATCTTTCATAAGCTGAAACCCAAAGACTCGTGCATCAAGTATGGATAATAAATAATGTCTCTTTGAGAATGCATCAGCAACTACATTAGAAGCTCCTTGCTTATAGGAAGAAACTTCAAAGCTTGATGATCTGAATGGAGAACAAATTATTTAGGCTTAACAATGATCTAAGGCCTTAACAATAGCATAAAATTCTTTATCATAGGTAGAATATCTCCTATTTGTATCATTAAGCTTTTCACTAAAATAAGCTATGGGTCTTTTAGCTTGAGTTATGACTACCCCAATGCCAACTCCACTAGCATCACACTCCACTTCAAATACTTTATCAAAGTCAGGTAAGGCTAAGATGAGGGCTTCAAATAACCTCTTTTTAATCTCCTCAAATAACCACTAGCATAAAATTCTTCATGCATTCAATAATGTGAGCTATGAGAGTGCTAAACTTAGGCACAAAATGCCTATAGAAAGAAGTAAGGCCATGGAAGCTCTTTACTTCAGTAAGAGTCTTCGGTCAGAGCCAAGTTTTAATAGCTTCTACCTTGGATTGATCTACTTGGATGTCATCTTTGGAAACTACATATCCAAGGAACACAACTTGGTCTATAAAAAATTCACACTTCTTTTCCTTTGCATACGACTTATTCTTTCTCAACACATCAAAGACACTCTTTAAATGTAAGACATGATCATCACAAGTTTTACTATACACTAATATGTTATCAAAATACACAACAACAAAAGAGCCAATGAAAGGTTTAAGTACCTCATTGATAAGCCTCATGAAAGTGCTTGGAGTATTAGAAAGGCCAAAGGGCAAAACCAACAATTCAATAAGCCTCCTTTAGTCCTGAAAGTTGTCTTCCATTCATCTCCTTCTTTCATCCTTATCTGATAGTAGCCACTCCTTAGATCAATTTTGGAGAAGACACAAACATTATGTAACTCATCAAACATGTTATCAAGTCTAGGGATAGGATACCTATATTTGATTGTTATATTGTTAATGGCTCTACTATCTACACACATCGTATATGAGCCATCTTTCTTAGGAATAAGTAGGGCTGAAATGGAACATGGACTCATGCTAAGCCTTACAAAGCCTTTTTCAATCAACTCTTCCATTTACCTTTGCAACTCTTTAGTCTCTATGGGATTGCATCTATAGGCTGGCTTATTGGGCAATGGATTACCTGGAACCAAGTTAATTTGATGTTCAGTTCCTCTTATAGGAGAGAGGCTTCATAGAAGCTCTAATGGGAACACATCTTCAAATTCAGTTAAGAAAGGTTGAATTAAGGGATGGGCTTATTTCTTCTCGTGTTTGATCTCCCCTTTAAGTATAAGTAGTGCAAAGACAGGTTGCATACTCAAGAGAGCTTTTTCTACTTGCTGCCCATTCATATACATACTCTCCCTTCTAGCTTTTTTCCCTTTGATAACCTTATTAGCTTTTTGGGGACTATGAGGTAGCAAAGTAATGGTCTTACCTTTGAATTTAAAGGAATAAGTGTTCTTTTTACCATTATGAGTCACTTCTCTATAAAATTGCCAAGGTCTCCCTAGCAACAAATGACATGCATCCATAGGAAATACATCACACATAATCTCATCTTGGTAATGTTTACCAATGGAGAAAGAAATAAGTACTTGTTTGGTTAGTTGAAGGCTGGTCCTATTGCTCAACCATTGGAGCTTATATGGTTAAGGATGAGGTATAGTAGACAATCCAAGTTTCTCCACTAATGTAGATAAAGCCATATTTGCACATTTTCCACTATCTATAATCAAATAACATACCTTGCCTCCAATGGTACATCTTGATTGGAAAATTTGGAGCCTTTGTTCCTCATGTGGAAAGGACTTGGAATGCAATGCTCTTCTAATCACAAACATCTTTCCTTCATTAGCCTTTTGAATGACCTCATGTTCTTCTTATTTGGCAACTCTATCTTCATAGCCATAATCTTCATTTTCTTTATCTTCTTGAAGAGATTCTTCAATAGCTTGAATCTTCATCAATAACAAAGCTTTTCTATTTGGGCATTCAACTTAGAAGTGTCCATAGCCTTGGCATTTGAAGCACTTTTTATTGGAGAGATCAAGTTTTCCCATCTTTGGCTTGTTCTCGCTAGGTTATACCACCTTTTCTTTCCTTTTCTCCTTAGAAGTGGTTTTAGTAGCCCTATAGTTGGATGGGAAACCCTTTTGAAAGGTGGTTCCCTTGTTGAAAGGAGGACTTTTGGAGAATGAAATCTCTTTGGTAAATGGCTTTGCAACCATGGACTTTATGGCCTTCTTTTGCTTCTCCACCTTAATAGCCAACTTACAAACATCTTCAAAAGTGCAATTGGTTGTAATTTCACCATATGAGCAATGTCTAGGTTTAAGCCGCCAATGAATCTTGCAATAGTTTGCTCTTTCACTTCTGGCGGCTCACTCCTTATTAAAACTTCTCAAAGTCCCTTATATAATGCTTTACTCCATCACTTCCTTGCTTAAGGGTGTGTAACCTGAGGTAAAGATCTTGTTAATGGTTGTCTGGGAGGAATCTTCTCTTCATAAGCTTTTTTAGTTTCTCCCAAGATCTCACTCTCTCTTTACCATTCCTTTCCCTTTGCTTCTTAAGATTTTCCCACCATAAGGATGAATAATCCTTGAATTTCAAGATGGCAAGCTTACATTTCTTCTATTTCGAATAACCCTTATATTCAAAAACTTTCTCTATAACATGTAACCAATAAACAAAATCATCTTGACTCATGCTCCTTTGAATTTCAGAATTTCAATCTTTAAGCCCTTATCATTATCCTTTTCTTTCCTAAGCGGCCTCTCTTGTTCTTCCTTACTTGAGTCATCATGAATTATCAATTTCTTCCTAGTATTTCTAGGAGGAAGAAGGAAGGTCTAATATGTCTTCTCGGGTAATGTGGTTGGGTTAGGTGAGGTGGAGGAAGGGGTCTTTGGCTTTGAGTGAGGGTTAAGTCTCTCATCATTGGAAAGGGCATTCAAAGAGCTTTCTAATGGTATATAATATCAACCACAACTCAATCAACAAAGCATTTAAAACTAGCTTCAAATTTTGTTGGCAAAAATTGGAAATTGCAAAAAGCATACACTATGAACAATATCTAAGGCATACAACACACATTCATATTTTTACACTTTAGATTTCAAGGGTAACAAGAAAATTAACCAAGGCAGAAAGGAAAGTTTCAACAACCTTGAGATCTTCCACCGTTAATTCTTCCTCCAAGATGAATTAGATAAAAGAACAAACAAAGAAAAGCTACAAAGCTTTGCTTGAAATTTTCACTATCAAAGGAGTCTAAAGTTTACAAGTGAAAAGGCCACACTTATATACAAGAGGTAGTGGCTGCAAAAGGAGCTTGCATAGGCCATTAATTACACAAGTAAGCTATGGCCTTCATTTAAGCTTAGCTAATCAAATAAACTATTGTCATACCATATTAAAGAAGAAAATGACAAAAAGGGAACAACTTTTCCCTAAAAAGTGGAACTATGTCCAACAACTAAAAGTTACTTGCTTCCTCTTTAGTTGTAATTCAACTAAATGGGCTTCATGGCATCTTGGGCTCCAATTTAAGTGATGGATGGCTGCCTCATTTACTTGGGCTTCAAAGTGGGCTTGTAGTTTGCTTCTTAGACTCATTTAAGCTTCCATTTCATTAAGGCCTTGGATGCAAGTAATGAAAGTGCACCCAAAAGTAAAGTTGGGCCAAATTAGAGATGGCAAAGGTTCTTTGGGCTTGCATGGAGTTTTTTCCTCATTCCCTTCATTAGCTTAGGTCGAATGGTGCATAGTTAAGATCTCCAACATTGAAGGTGGTCGAGACTTCTCCCATTTCATCCAAAAAATTCATCTTGTATGTATTGTCATTCACCCTTTCAAGCACTTCAAGTGGTCCATCAACCCTTGGAGCTAGCTTACTCCTCCTCTTGCTTAGAAATCTCCCTTTTCTCAAATGCACCCAAACCAAGTCACCAGGTTTGAAAATGAATGGCTTTCTATGCTTCTTGACCTTCTTCTTGTAAACTTTATTGGTTTTCATGATCTGAAATTTGATGGATTTATGGAGTTTCTTCATGGTAACAACTTTCTCTCTAGCTTCCTTATGAACTTGCACATCAAAAGGCAAAAAAGTTAGATCCAAAAGAGTTAAAGGATTGAGACCATACACTACCTCAAATGGAAAGTGTCTAGTTGTAATGCTTAGACTTTTATTATATGCAAATTCAGCTTGGACAAGCTTCAAATCATAATCTCTCAAGTGTTGGCTAACCATGGTTCTCAAAATGGCTCACAAGTTTCTATTGGTTGCTTCAGTTTGGCCATCCATTTGTGGGTGATGAGAGGTGTTAAACATGAGTTTAGTGCCCAATTTACTCCACAAAGTCTTCCAAAAATGGCTTAAGAATTTGGTATCCCTATCCAAAACTATGGTTTTAGGGATTCCTTGAAGTTTCACCACTTCTTTAAAGAATAAGTCAGCCACTTTGCTTGTATCTTCAGTCTTGGTGCATGGTAGGAAGTGAGCCATTTTGGAAAACCTATCAACTACTACCATTATTGCATTCTTCCCACTTTGAGTTCTAGGAAGAGCTACCATAAAATCCATGCTAAGATCTTCCTAAAGTTACTCTAGAACTGGCAAAGGCATGTAAGGAGTAGCTTTGAAATGAGATTTAGACCTTTGAAAAGTGTCATACCTTGCTACAATGGCTTGGACATCACCAACCATCTTAGGCCAATAGAAATGTTCCTTAAGCATATCCAAGGTTTTATTTATGTCAAAATGACTTGTTAACCCACTACCATGTGTCTCTCTATTGAGAAACTTTCTAAAAGAACCCTAAGGGGTGCATAATTTGGTTCCTTTGAAGAGGAAACCATCTTGGATAGTGTAGTCTTTATAGGCACCTATTGAACACTTCTTCAAGATCTCTCCAAGCTCTTCATCTTCATGATAATAATCTTTCATAAGCTGAAACCCAAGGACCCGTGCATTAAGTATGGATAATAATGTCTCCTTGAGAATGCATCAGTAATGACATTAGAAGCTCCTTGCTTATAGGAAGAAACTTCAAAGCTTGATGATCTGAATAGAGAACAAATTATTTAGGCCTAACAATTATCTAAGGCCCTAATAATAGCATAAAATTCTTTATCATAGGTAGAATATCTCCTCTTTGTATCATTAAGCTTTTCACTAAAATAAGTTATGGGTCTTTTAGCTTGAGTTATGACTGCCCTAATGCCACCTCCACTAGCATCACACTTTACTTCAAATACTTTATCAAAGTCAGGTAAGGCTAAGATGAGGGCTTCAAATAACCTCTTTTTAATCTCCTCAAATAACCACTAGCATAAAATTCTTCATGCATTCAATGATGTGAGCTATGAGAGTGCTAAACTTAGGCACAAAATGCCTATAGAAAGAAGCAAAGCCATGGAAGCTCTTTACTTCAGTAAGAGTCTTCGGTTGGAGCCAAGTTTTAATAGCTTCTACCTTGGATTGATCTACTTGGATGCCATCTTTGGAAACTACATATCCAAGGAACACAACTTGGTCTACAAAAAATTCACACTTCTTTTCCTTTGCATACGACTTATTCTTTCTCAACACATCAAAGACACTCTTCAAATGTAAGACATGATCACAAGTTTTACTATACACTAATATGTCATCAAAATGCACAACAACAAAAGAGCTAATGAAAGGTTTAAGTACCTCATTCATAAGCCTCATAAAAGTGCTTAGAGTATTAGAAAGGCCAAAGGGCATAACCAACCATTCAATAAGCCTCCTTTAGTCTTGCAAGTTGTCTTCCATTCATCTCCTTCTTTCATCCTTATCTAATGGTGGCCATTCCTTAGATCAATTTTGGAGAAGACACAAGCACCATGTAACTCATCAAACATGTCATCAAGTCCTAGGATGGGATACCTATACTTGATTGTTATATTGTTAATGGCTCTACTATCCACACACATCCTATATGAGCCATCTTTCTTAGGAACAAGTAGGGCTGGAACGGAACATGGACTTATGCTAGGCCTTACAAAACATTTTTCAATCAACTCTTCCACTTGCCTCTGCAACTTTTTAGTCTCTATGGGATTGCATCTATAGGTTGGCTTATTAGGCAATGATGCACCTAAAACCAAGTTAATTTGATGTTCAATTCCTCCTATAGGAGAGAGGCTGAATAGAAGCTCCAATAGGAACACATCTTCGAATTCGGCCAAGAGAGGTTGAATTAAGGGATGGGTTTGTTTCTTCTCGTGTTTGATCTCCCCTTTAAGTATAAGTAATGCAAAGACAAGTTGTAAACTCAAAAGAGCCTTTTCTACTTGTTGCCCATTCATATACATACTCTCCTTTCTAGCTTATTTCCCTTTGATAGCCTTATTAGCTTCTTGGGGACTATGAGGTAGCAAAGTAATGGTTTCCCCTTTGAATTTAAAGGAATAAGTGATCTTTTTACCATTATGAGTCACTTCTCTATCAAATTGCCAAGGTCTCCCTAGCAACAAATGACATGCATCCATAGGAACTATATCATATATAATCTCATCTTGGTAATGTTTGCCAATAGAGAAGGAAATAAGTACTTGTTTGGTTACTTGAAGGCTGGTCCTATTGCTTAATCGTTGGAGCTTATGTGGTTAAGGATGAGGTATGGTAGACAATCCAAGTTTCTCTACTAATGTAGATGAAGCCATATTTGCACAACTTTCACTATCTATAATCAAAGAACATACCTTGTCTCCAATGGTGCATCTTGATTAGAAAATTTGAAGCCTTTGTTCCTCATGTGGAAAGGACTTGGAATGCAATACTCTTCTAATCACTAACATCTCTCCTTCATCAGCCCTTTGAATGACCTTATCTTCTTCTTCTTTGGTAACTCTATCTTTATGGCCATAATCTTCATTTTCTTCATCTTTTTGAAGAGATTCTTCAATAGCTTGAATCTCCATCAATGACAAAGCTTTTCTATTTGGGCATTCAGCTTGGAGTGTCCATAGCCTTGGCATTTGAAGCACTTTTTATTGGAGAGATCAAGTTTTCCTATCTTTGGCTTGTTCTTGCTAGGTTCTACCAACTTTTCTTTCCCTTTCTCCTTAGAAGTGGTTTCGACAGCCCTATAGTTGGATGGGAAACCTTTTTGAAAGGTGGTTCCCTTGTTGAAAGGAGGACTTTCAGAGAATGAAGTCCCTTTGGTAAATGGCTTGGCAACCATGGACTTCATGGCCTTCTTTTGCTTCTCCACCTTAATAGCCAACTTACAAACATCTTCAACAGTGTAATATGGTTACAACTTCACCATATGAGCAATGTCTTGGTTTAAGCCACCAATGAATCTTGCAATGGTTTGCTCTTTCACTTCTGGTAGCTCACTCCTTATTAATAGCTTCTCAAAGTCCCTTATGTAATGCTCTACTCTATCACTTCCTTGCTTAAGGTGTGTAACCTGAGGTAAAGATCTTGTTAACGGTTGTCTAGGAGGAATCTTCTCTTTATAAGCTTTTTTAGTTTCTCCTAAGTTCTCATTCTCTCTTTACCATTCCTTTCCCTTTGCTTCTTAAGATTTTCCCACCATAAGGATGCATAATCTTTGAATTTCAAGATTGCAAGCTTACATTTCTTCTCATCCGAATAACCCTTATATTCAAAAACGTTCTCTATAGCATGTAACCAATAAACAAAATCATCTAGACTCATGCTCTTTCGAATTTCAGAATTTCAATCTTTAAGCCCCTATCATTATCCTTTCTCTCCTAAGTGGCCTCTCTTGTTCTACCTCACTTGAGTCATCATGAATTATCAATTTCTTCCTAGTAAGGGGAAGGTCTAATATGTCTTCTTGGGTAATGTGGTTGGGTTATGTAAGGTGGAGAAAGGGGTCTTTGGCTTTGAGTGAGGGTCAAGTCTCTCATCATTTGTATCATTTGATTCATTTGGTCCCTAATGGCCTTAAGTTCTCCTTTGACCTCTTCTTTTAGTGACATGTGGGCAAATTCCCAAGGATGAGAAGGTGAGAAGGATGAGGATGAAGTTCTTTTATAGGACATTTTTGGTAATGGCTAGTGGGTAAAGACTAATGGTTATAAGTGTATAAGGGTTAGGGTAAGTATTGGTAAGTGTTTAGGTTAAGGAAGGTTTGTGTTTAAGGGAAATTAAGGTTCTATGAACAGTAACTTTGTAGAGAACAGTAACTCTGGGAGGTAGAATTCAGTCAACAAATTACACAAATACCGTAGCCTCTGATACCAAATAATGCATTTCCATCAAGACAATGTAATAAGACACAAACTCAATTCTAGAAATTACTGTTCATTTAGCACAATAGCAATTTGTCTTTCAATTTAACCAATCAAATGACCTCCAAATCATGTAAATTATATATCATTGGAAAGGGCATTCAAAGAGCTTTCTAATGGTATATAATATCAACCACAACTCAATCAACAAAGCATTCAAAACTAGCTTCAAATTTTCTTGGCAAAAATTGCAAATTACAAAAATCAGACACTGTGAACAGTATCTAAGGCATACAACACACATTCACATCTTTACACTTTAGATTTCAAAGGTAACAAGAAAATTAACCAAGGCATAAAGGAAAGTTTCAACAACCTTGAGATCTTCCACCACTAATTCTTCCTCCAAGATGAATTGGATAAAGGAACAAACAAAGAAAAGCTACAAAGCTTTGCTTGAAATTTTCACTATCAAAGAAGTCTAAAGTTTACAAGTGAAAAGGCCACACTTATATACAAGAGGAAGTGGCAGCAAAATGAGCGTGCATAGGCCATTAATTAGACAAGTAAGCTATGGCCTTCATTTAAGCTTAGCTAATCAAATAAACTAATGTCATACCATATTAAAGAAGAAAATGACAAAAAGGGAACAACTTTTCCCTAAAAAGTGGAATTATGTCCAACAACTAAAGTTACTTGTTTCCTCTTTAGTTACAATTCAACTAAATGGGTTTCATGACATCTTGGGCTCCAATTTATGTGATAGATGGCTGCCTCATTTACTTGGGCTTCAAAGTGGGCTTGTAGTTGGCTTCTTGGACTCATTTAAGCTTCCATTTCATTAAGGCCGAGGATGCAAGTAATGAGAGTGCACCCAAAAGTAAAGTTAGGCCAAATTGGAGATGGCATAGGTTCTTTGGGCTTGCATGGAGTTTTTCCCTTCATTAACTTGGGTCGAATGGTGCATGGCTAAGAACTTGGGAGCCGAAAATGTTGAAGTGGCTTGAGATACATTACAAGCAACCTTTGCTTTCTTGTTGGAAGACATGTCTCCACTCGAAAGGAAGTTTCTAAGATAGCCATCAATTACCTTGTGCACTTTTGTGGGGAGAATAAAGGTTGAAGACCAATATACTTGGATGATAAACAAGATGGCCTTGATGAGAACAAGTCTTCCAGCATAAGAAAAGAGCTTACTTTTCCAAGATAAAATCCTAGCCACAATCTTGTCAATGAGGGGCTTACAATCATCAACTTTTAGTTTAGAGGGTATCATAGGTACACCAAGGCTCAATGTCGAGGGTTGATTTTAAGAGCTCTGCTTCAGTATTATTGACCCCCGAAAGATAAAGATTACTTTTGGCCAGATTTGTTCTAAGTCTGGACCATGTATTCTCACCAGGTATAGAAGAATATTCTTGTAATATCCCTGGTCCAATAACCCAGCCCACTGTTAAGATATTGTCCACTTTAGACACACAATCCATCATGGGTTTGCTTCTGGGCTTTGCAACCTAAAACGCGTCTTAACAGTTAAGGAGCTTACAGGCTATTTAACCAATCCAATTCTCCCACCACTAACCAATGTGGGATCCATAGACAGAGCACACACAGACCCAGCATCTCTCCCGTGCTTTGTCGATGGATCCCATATTGGTTAGTGGTGGGAGAATTGGATTGGTTAAATAGCCTGTGAGCTCCTTAACTGTTAAGATGCGTTTTGGGTTGCAAAGCCCAAAAGCAAACCCATGATAGACTGTGTGTCCAAAGTGGACAATATCTTAACAGTGGGCTGGGTTATTAGACCAGGGATGTTACAAATGGTATCAGAGCAGCTCCGCGTGTCCTCTTGAAAGATGGTGGGGCAAACCTCAGCGAGGACGCTGAGTCCCATAAGGGGGGGTGTATGTGATACCTTTAGGCGAATCCCACATCGACAAAGCACGGGAGAGATGCTGGGTCTGTGTGTGCTCTGTCTATGAATCCCACATTGGTTAGTGGTGGGAGAATTGGATTGGTTAAATAGCCTGTGAGCTCCTTAACTGTTAAGACGCGTTTTGGGTTGCAAAGCCCAAAAGCAAACCCATAATGGACTGTGTGTCCAAAGTGGACAATATCTTAACAGTGGGCCGGGTTATTGGACCAGGGATGTTACAATTCTCACCAATGCATCAACCTTCCACAAAAGCACCTTGAGGCTTTGAGGCAATTTGCCATGATTTTGGTGATGCATTTGTGCAGTGTATTGCAATAAGCTATAGGCCTGAAATCCTTACAAAGAGAAGGATTAGTAACTTTAGGAAAAAGAGCAAGTATAGTGCAATTAACCTCTTTTAAAAGATGACCCGTATTAAAAAAATGCTTGATGGCCTTCACAACATCATCACTTATTATGTTCCATGTTGCCTTGAAAGAACATGCACTATATTCATCCGATCCTAGAGCCTTATTATTATCCATAGCAACAATGGTCTCTTTAGTCTCCGTCGTTGAAATTTGTCTAATAAGCATATCCTTATCCTTAGGGCCAAGTCGAAATTTGACTAATTTTTTAAGCTTTTCATGGTTCACATTAGAATATTCATTTCCATTAATTTGAAG
The DNA here is from genome assembly GCF_011075055.1 of Mangifera indica. Lineage (NCBI taxonomy): Eukaryota > Viridiplantae > Streptophyta > Magnoliopsida > Sapindales > Anacardiaceae > Mangifera > Mangifera indica. The sequence continues at coordinate 6,092,527 of NC_058140.1, read as the reverse complement.
TGCTCTACAAACTCCTTCTTGACCTCCTCCATATTGTTTACAAAAGACCCATCCTCCCTTAAGATCCCATAGATAAAGTTCCTATTCCTTCTACCTTTGATGCTCGTGAAAAAGAAATTTGTATTTTGATCACCTTTCTTCAGCTAATGAACTTTTGATTTTTGTCTGGCCAAAGATTCATTAGCCAAAGAAAGGGATCTATAGGTTTCTAACCTGATTTTTTCCTCTCGAGCAAGTTCCTCATCCAAAGGGTTAATATGGAGAAGCTATTGGATGTTTTGAAGTTGCCTCCTAGCTTCCAACACTCTTTCAGAAATGTGGCAAAAAGACTCCTTATTTAATTTCTTTAACTCACTTTTCAGCTTTTTAAGCTTGCTTATCACATTAAACATGGGACTGCCTTTTACTTCATGTCTCCAAACTTCACCAACAATGTTGAGAAAATTTTCATGATAAGTCCACATGTTAAAAAATTTAAAAGGAACTTTCCTACTAGGTTCTATGGTTCCCATTCTTACTATGCAAAGGGAGTGGTCGTATATAAAAGGGTTGAGGAAATGAGCTATAGAATTGGGGAATGTGTCCTTCCAAGTATCATTAATAAGAGTTCTATCTAATTTGCATGTTATCCTCTTTTTGCCTTCACTACAATTGCTCTAAGTTAGGAGATGACCCATGAATCTTAGGTCATCCAATTTAGCCTTTTTGATGCAATTTCTAAGGTCTTCGCAATAGGAATCACCTCATGCTGCCTCACCAACCTTTTCTTGAGTGTGACTAATAACATTAAAATCTCCCAAAATAATCCAAGAGGAGCTTTGCATTATGTAGGATTTATTAATAAGATTACACCAAAGGTCCTTCTTCTCCATAGGATTATTGCTGCCATAAACTATTGTTAAACCAATATTTGTGTTTTCCTTTACAAGCCACACATCACAATGCATGTATTAGGTGATGTCTGTAACAAGATTAAGCCTAACAGTAGTTTTATTCCATCCAATCTAAATTCTGCCTATAGAACCATCCAAGCATTACTACAATGTTCCTAACCTTCCCAAATACTATAGCATACTCTATTAACATTTGTATTATGTACTTTAGTTTCAAGAATAGCCACGATATCAATCTTATTTCGCAAAATGAAACTCATAACCTCCTTTTGCTTGATATACGCATTTAGGCCCCTAATGTTCCAGTAAGCTAAATTGGCTATTTGGGAGGATTAATAGGGGATAAACTCCGCCTTTGTTTCACCAACCTCCTTCTCTGTGATTTGCTCAGAATGTCACCCTTCTCCCTTTTGAAATTCACCTCATCAACCTTGATTTTGCCTCTAAAATGATTTATTTCTAGATATTCATAATGGTCATGATCTGCATTTTCATCTTTTGTAGGATTTGTCTCCATTTGCTCCAAATTTGCATGTTTGGTTTCATTTGATATCATGGTGTTGGAAGAAGATACACCATGAGTTGAGTCCAAGAAGTTAAACTAGACTAAGTCCTCACATGTCTTATCAATCATGGTAACCTTCACTTCATTATGAATTACCTTAATACCACTAGGTTCATTGGTGGCTAAGGCTACAAATTTGTTATTTTTTAACGCCTCTATATTATTGTCAAAGTTTTTATTTCTAATCATTAGATTCTTCTTTGGCATCTCTAAATTAACTGTACCATTCCTTTTGTTATCCTCTACAGCTTGGAGATTTTCACAATTTGTCATCCCTGCTTTAGCACTTATATCTTCCTCTTTAATAATTTCTTTTTTCCCTTTATACAAGCCAAATTTCCCTTTAACAGTTACTCTTTTCTCCACTCTTCTTTTACACTCCTCATTACCATGGCTAAACATCTTACACAAGTTGCATTTTAAAGGTTTCTAAGCATACTCCAACTGGATTACAACCTTTTCTTCATTTGGTAATACAAGCTCCATTGTATCTGGGAATTCATGGTTGACACTAATCTCCACACGAATACGTGCATATTCAAGTCTACTCCCTTCCTCCGTGACTAAATCCATATAAAATGGATGACCTAAAACACTAGCAATGTGGCTGAAACCTTACAAGCTCGAATATTCCAATGGAATTCCATAAAATTTTACCCAAATTGCTATTTTCTTTATGTTATCCACCATCATTGAAAGATTTTTTTCCCATTTCCTAACGAAAAGGGGCTGCCTTCCAATCATCCATGTTTCCTTTTCCAAAACTTTCATCATACCCTCTATATCCTTAAATTTTAGGAGATAAACTCCCATTCTAATGGATATAATATAAATAAAACCATAGTTGGTCTAATTATGTATGGCAGACCTTTTGACAAGAAGAAAAGACATTCTTCTACCAATAAAGAAACTAATGGCACATTTCTCCCACCTTTTGGCACCTTCATCTGTAGCTTCAGGTGGAGGGGTAATGGAGTATTTTCCACTAGCAACGTTATTTATAGGGGGAATGTATTCGAACTTCTGATTTGTTAATTTTTTTTCTTTAAATAATTTGTTCTAAGAGCATTTACCTTTAACCATGGAATTTGAGGGGGGTTGTGGGACACCAAAGTAATGGTCGCCAGAAAAAACACCTCCCGTGACTTGGTAGAGGAGTGTTCCAATGTGATCCCTTCCTTGCAAGACACCTTACTTAAGGCGTTTGAAACACTAACTTCAACATTATTGGTTTTCAAGGGTGAGGAGGTAAAATGGCATTGCATGCATGTAGAAAAATAGTTTGGCAAAGACACGTCCCTATTTGACATTTCTTCATCCAAAAAGGGGGAAAAGTCAGTCTGGAAAGGCAGGAAAAAGCAGGGCACAACAAACTATACATTACCAAAAAAGGAAAAAAAACAACACTGCAAACAAAAGTAAGGTTTGTTGCATACACTAAAGGGGAAGGATACAAAAACAGATAAAGAGTAACACAGAAAATTTGAAATTTGAAAGCAACAAGTCAAAGTCAAAAAAATTAAAAATAAACCGCTAAGAAGAAAGAGGAAAACAAGAGAAAACATGGAAGAACAAATTAGTCACCGGAACAATGCAGGAAAATTTTAAGAGACTAGGAACAAGACCTAAAAGAAAAAAAAAATTTTTAAGTGATAAAAGGCACAAAAATGAAAGAAGGATGATCCAAACTCGGATCCAATTGAAGGTCCATGCCCAGTCCATAGTCCATCCAAGACTCCATCAAGTGCAATCCAATCAAGATCAATAGAAGAATCCAATCTCATCATTTGACAAATTCGGCCCTACATGAAATGTGGAGTCCAAAACCTTGTTTTGAAGAGAATCAAACACAAACCCAAGCTCTGTTCAAACCCATTTCGTCCCTACCTTCATTTTGGGGTCCCAAGCCCTCCTTTGGTCACTCTCTTATCACTTGGGCCCAATAGAGAGTTTAATTAACTCTATGTATTTTGTTACTAATTATGCACTTTCTTTGTTGTTTGTGCTAAACTATGTTTAATTTAGTTTGTTAGTTGCCTTGGGTGAAGCTTAGCAAGTCAAAAAAGCTCAAAGAAAGAGACAAGAGTTGACATATCACTTGGTTCTAGGAATTACCTCTTTTGGCAAGACATTCATGATAATTTGACCTTCCCTTGCCTTACATTCTTCTTTAGGACATATCACATGGCTCTAGGAATTACTTTTATTAGCAAGGCAATTCATGACAATTTGGCCTTCCCTTGCCTTACATTCTTCTTTTGGATTAACATGATATTAGAGCCAAATGTCTTCAAAATAAGCTTGAAATGTAATGTAGCTTCATTTAGATTTCATTTAAATGTAGTTTAAAGCCTATTTAAAGGCTCCTTGGGTGATGTACGTTTTTCCTTGGCTTGAACATTAAAGAAAATCTTCCTTGCAAGTGTTTTGCAATTCCTCTTTATCCAACTCTTGACCAAGTGGTTGGTGGTGATTCAAGGTTGGTGGGTTCCCTTTAGGCCTTGGTTTATCGGTTAAATTGTTGTTTGCTTGTTCTTACTCTCATCTCTTATTATTTTCTCCCTTGGCCAAAGTTTCTCTTGAAACCTACTTAGCTGAAACTTATTTTTTCTATTGAGTTATGGTAGTTTAGAGTTGTGTTCGGAATTGAACTTGCTTGATCATCCTAATATAACTCACCTACTGTTTGAACTTGAACTAAAACCACATCATTTGGTATCAGAGCACCAAGTTGGAGCAAGGTGAGTTTTCTTTTACGTGGTTGTTCCTAGATGCAAAGGCCGATGGTTGTTGTTGAACTCTTTGTGTAAGTAAGGCTTCTCCTATATTTCTTGTCTTTACAAACTTCCAGCACTAAAAACAAAACCTTACACTCAGTTTACACTTTAAACATTACTCGAAAATCCAAACTTCTCCTATATTTCTTGCCTTTATAAACTTCCAACACTCAAAACAAAACCTCACACTTAGTTTACACCTTAAACACTACTCCAGAATCCAAACACTAAGCTTACCCGAGTACTAACTTCATCCAAACACCGCACATTAAACACCTAACACTCCTTGCACCATTTTATCATGTCTAGAGATAGTGTCTCATCCTCACCACTTTACCCATAGGTATTTGGGTACCAAACACTTGAAGGGGAGATCCAAGAACTTAAAGATCAAATGACCTAATTGACGCAAATCCTTAGCAACCTTATTGTTGTAGGATCGAATGGCCTAAAAAGGGGGGGTGAATTAGGCAATTTTAAAACAATCTTTACCAAATTTGAGAATTAAAGCAATTTATTCAAATCAATGAATGTTGCCTATTTTTAATCCAATTTATGAGAATAACTAAAATATTCCAAATAATCAATACAATCAAAATAACATAGCATAAAGTATGAGTTCAAGGGAAGAGAAAATCAAACACATGATGTATAGTGGTTCGGCTCAACCCGGCCTACGTCCACTCCTCCAAGCTTTCTCCCTTGGAGTATTTCACTAATCCTTGGTTGACCTAAACCTCAACCAAACTTTTCTTCACAACCAAAATAGCTTCCAAGGTGCTATTAACCTTTACAAATGTTAAAACTCAATTTCTCTCACAAGAAATTTTCTAATCTCTCCAAGAGTGAACCTCATTCTTTTATGGTACAAATTTTAGTATGAAATTGAAATATGATCTCTTTCAAAGAGTGTATATGAAAGTTAAAGCTTAGTACAACCCAATGCAAATGAAATTACAAAATGTATGAGCAAGGGTTTTGATTAGAGAAAAGAATTTGCAAGTAAATAGCTCAAAACTAATTTGCTCTTAAATATGTGAAAGTTCTTGCTGGCAAAAGTTCTTTTTGAATGAATTTGATTGGGTTTATATAGGGGAAAATGAGGAAAGTTACCGCTGTGCACAAAGATAGCCGTTTTAGTTTTTCAGAAAACACATAATTCAGTCGATCGGATGTAATTCGGTCAACCGGATGTGATGTGGCACTTTCGTGGAGCTTATGTGGCATTAGCCGTTGGAAAATTCAAACCAAAATTCGGTCGATCGAATTTAATTTGGTTGACCGAATTTTTGGAAGCCAAAATACATGGCTTCTAGTGATTCGGTTGGTCAAAGTCGGTCGATCAAATTTTATTGCATTTTACCCCCTAAATTTTCAAAAATCATTTTGACCCCAAAAACTTTGAAAAGTGACATTTAACCCATTTTTGAAAATTCTTTCAAAACCAACTTTAAGATATGAAAATGTAGTTCACAAAACTTCATCATTTTAAATGAATTAATAAACTTTAATGAAAAACTTGGCTTAACCCAATAAGTTTGAAAAACGATATTTTAACCCAAAATGTGAAAGATATGAAAATGAGTTTTTAAGTGAGCTATCTCATGCAAATAAATATTCTAATCAAAATAAATGCTTTAAATTACAAACATGTCTACCTAAACTTGAGTTTTACTTCAAATCTTCAAAAATTCTTCACTTGAGCTTTGTCTTCATTTTTATCTTGAAACTCCTTCAAGTGTATTAGATAAATTCTTGCAATCTAAACACACACTCAAGTAAAATCATTAGTTAATATGCTAAGGGATATATTAGTTTGTTATCATCAAAATAAGAGCATAATGACTCATAGAGTCAACAATCTCCCCTTTTTTGATGATGACAAACACATATGCACTTCAAGGAATTTTATAAAATATATCAATGAATGCATTTTCTTGAAGTTAAGAAACACTTAATTTTTTTTAAAAATTTTGCAAGAGTTCGCCTTAAAAAATCAAGTTTCCTCCCCCTGAATATATGCAGATAATAATATGTTCAACATCAATCTCATCAATCACATATATCCTCATCAAAATATCCATAATATCCATAACATATATCTTCATCAAAATATCCACAACATCAATGAAATGAAAGTAGCAATCATCAATCAAACTTTTTTCCCCCTTTGTCATTATCAAAAAGAATAAGACAATGGATAAAATGATATAATCAAGGAGACAAAAGAAGACTATCATTTATGAACAATGTATAAAAATGATTACCAAAATGGCCAATAATAAACATTAATGCTTAGTGCATGAATATAATGTCTAAATAAGTATGAGCATCAAAATAAGAGCATTAACAATTCAAACAAGATAAAACATCAAAGCACGTGGAAAATCCATAGACATTAAATATCACATCCATAATCATAATCAAATGTATCCGTAATCAAATATAGAATATAACATGTATAATTTCTTCCCCTTTGTCATTATAAAAAAGAAAAATGCAAGGTATATATCCAATAAGGTAAAGGAAGACTAAAATACCTTAACACATACAGAGAAGATATGATTATCAAGGCTAAACCAATGACAAAAAAAAGTCCAAACAATCATAATCATCCAAGTAAGAGTACTAATGTTTAGATAATATAAAGTGTAAGTTCATGTAAAATACACGAATATATCACATAAACTAACAAGTGCTTAACTATGCACAAACTAATCACATAATTATCAACTTAAATAAAATGAAGCAGAAGAGTAAGTTTTCAAATGGAAAATAGAGAAGAAGTATAAATGCCATATTGAGTGCAATAAAATGTGATGAAATGCACCATGGCTTCGAATATATGTACAAGGGCAAAAATGTAAATCTACATGAACATTCACACATTTGAAATTTGACTACACACCCAAGTTAAAAATAGTGAGAGAAATCCAATGGGATAGCTGAAATCCAAAAAGGATGACCAAAAAAGGTATTTTAAGACAAAAACTGAATTTTCGATGAATTGGAATAAAATTCAAATTTTTAGGGTCTAAAGTCTTTAGAGATTTTGTTGAAAATTTAGGTAAACTATGATGTTTTTGAAAGAGAATTTTGGTTAAAAAGTGTGGAAAATATGTTAGGAACCAATTTGATAAAAAAAAGTTGAAGAAACATGATGTAAAAAAATGGAGAAACATTTTGCCCTTATACATTGCAGAACACTGTAGAAAACGGTCGACCGAATTTTGACAAATTAGGTCGACCGAATTTTCCAATTCGTCAGCCGAATTCTGTAAAATTCTGGTGTATATTTTATGCACTTTGTTGTCCCATATTGAGTATAAACAAGTCAAAATGATCCAACTATGCAATTTTGACTCAATAACATAAAGTACAATGAAATTTGATGCTAAGTATGAGGAAAATTAAATCAAACACATTAAAAATCAATGCAAGAATAATTGGTACAAGAAAACTATTAAGGATGGTCAAACATGAAATTATGCATAAAACATATATTGACATTCTCAATTAATCCAAAACACCACAACCACAATGATATTTAAGTGCAAATGCTAATGTGGTGATTCTATGATCTCAAGCTCACCTCTAATTTTACAAAAACGTCCTTCCTCAAGAGGTTTTGTAAAAATATCTACAAGTTGATTTTCGGTGGATACAAAGTCAAGACAAATATCACCCTTTTGAACATGGTCTCGAATAAAATGATATATAATTTCTATATGCTTGGTTCGAGAGTGTTGAATAGGATTTTTGGATAAGCTAATAGCATTTGTGTTGTCACACAAGATTGGAGTTTTAGATAGGCTAACTCCATAATCCCTAAGAGTTTGTTGCATCCACAAGGCTTGAGCACAACAACTACCGGCGGCAATATATTCCGCTTCCGTGGTTGATAAAGCTACAGAGTTTTGTTTCCTTGAAAACCATGAAACTAATGCATGACCTAGAAAATGACAAATACCACTAGTACTTTTTCTATCAACTTGGCTTCCGGCAAAGTCGACATCTGAATAGCTCACTAGGTCAAAAGACGTTTCTCTAGGATACCACAACCCTAAAGATCTAGTACCATGTAAATATTTGAAGATTCTTTTAAGGGCTTTTAAATGAGATTCCTTGGGACATGATTGGAATCGAGCACACAAGCACACACTAAACATAATATCGAGTCTACTAGAGGTTAAATATAAAAGAGAGCCAATCATACCTCTATACATTTTAACATCAACATTTGGCCCACTCTCATCTTTGGTGAGCTTGATAGTTGAACTCATTGGTGTGCTTGAAGCTTTTAGTCCTTCCATGCCAAACTTCTTTAATAAGTCCTTGATGTATGAAGATTGGTTGATGAAGATACCCGCTTTACTTTGCTTGATATTAAGTCCGAGAAAATACTTGAGTTCTCCCATCATGCTCATTTCAAATTCTTTGCTCATGAGGTTAGAAAATTCTTCACACAAGGAGACATTAGTAGATCCAAAGATGATATCATCAACATAAATTTGAACCAAAAGTATATCATTTTCTTTTCTCTTAATAAACAATGTAGTATCTACTTTTCCAATGCAAAAATCTTTTTCAAGCAAGAATTTACTCAAATGTTCATACCATGCTCGAGGTGCTTGTTTTAAACCATAAAGAGCTTTTTGAAGTTTAAAAACATGGTTTGGGAAATCATGACTTTCAAACCCGGGAGGTTATTCAACATAAACTTCCTCCATGATAAATTCATTTAAGAAAGCACTTTTGACATCCATTTGATATAAAATAAAATTTTTAGAACATGCAAATGCCAAAAGCATTCTAATGGATTCTAGTCTAGCTACCGGTGCAAAAGTTTCTTCAAAATCTATTCCCTCTTCTTGGTTGTAGCCTTGAGCCACTAATCTAGCTTTATTTCTAACAATCACTCTGGACTCATCCATTTTGTTTCTAAAAACCCATTTTGTGCTAATAACAGATTAATGATTCGGACGAGGGACTAGTTCCCAAACATTATTTCTTTCGAATTAATTTAGTTCCTCTTGCATGGCTAAAATCCAAAATTCATCATTCAATGCATCATGAAATGTTTTTGGTTCAAATTGTGAAAGAAATGCTAAATTATTACAAAGATTAAAGGATGATCTAGTTTTAACACCTTGATTTTCCTCACCAATAATTAATTCTTTAGGATGAGCATTTGCATACCTCCAAGTCTTAGGAAGATCTTTATCTTTATCTTCTTCATGTTTTAGCTCTTGGTTTGCTTCATCCTTATTATCATTTGGTGAATCATGAATTTCTGTTTGGTCTCCATTTTTAACTTGATCATCATCAATATCAACTTGCACACTAGTTGAAGGATTAGATTCATAAAAAATAACATGCATGGATTTCTCAACTACTAGTGTCCTTTTGTTAAACATTCTATATGCTTTGCTAGATGATGAATATCCAAGAAAAATGCCAATGTCCGATTTTGAATCAAATTTTCCTAAGTTTTCTTTTGTGTTCAAAATAAAGCATTTGCATCCAAAAACTTTAAAATAACCAATATTTGGTTTTTTGTTTTTCCAAAGTTCATATGGAGTTTTATCTAAAGATGGTCTTATTAAAACACGATTTAAAGCATAGCATGCGGTGTTTACGGCTTCCGCCCAAAAATATTGAGGTAAAGTTTTTTCATTTAACATGGTTCTAGTCATCTCTTGAATTGTCCTATTCTTTCTTTCAACAGCACCATTTTGTTGAAGAGTTCTAGGACAAGAGAATTGATGTTCAATACCATGCTCATCACAAAAGTTTTCGAATAAATGATTTTCAAATTCTCCCCTATGATCACTTCTAATGCAAGAAATATGCATTTCTTTTTCTTTTTGTATTTTCTTGACAAATTTTGAAAATGCATAGAGGGCTTCATCTTTTGATGCATGAAAAAGTACCCAAGTGAATCTTGAAAAATCATCAACAATAACCAAAGCATAATGTTTTCCACTTAGGCTTGCGGTTCTTGAAGGACCAAAAAAATCAATATGAAGAAGTTGTAAAGGTCTAGATGTAGAAATATGAGTTTTACTTTTAAAAGAATTTTTTGTTTGTTTACCAAATTAACATGCATAACAAATTTTATCTTTAATAAAATCTATTTTCGGAAGACCTTTTACAAGCTCCTTCTTGGAGATTTTTGAAATCAAGTTCATGCAAGCATGACCTAATATTCTATGCCACAACCAACTATTTTCTTGCAATGCGGAGAAACATAGATTTTCATGAGATGCATTTTCTACATCTATAGTGTAAACATTTCCATCTTTATTTCCTACACAACTTGTTTTTCCATCATTCATATTTTCTATAGTGCAACTATTTGGCTCAAAAATGACTTTAAATCCTTTATCACATAGTTGACTAATGCTAAGGAGATTATGCTTAAGACTATCTACCAAAAGAACATTTTCAATGATAATATGAGAGTTGTCACCAATATCTCCAATGCCAATAATTTTACCTTTCGCATTGTCTCCAAAGGTGACATGTCCTCGATCTTTCTTGCTTATTGTCAAGAAAAGTGAAATATCTCTGGTCATGTGTCTTGAGCAAGCACTATCAAGGAACCATTTGCTTTTCTTCCTTTTATTTTTCGGTTCCTAAACACAATGGGAGATTCAAGAATTTGTCTTAGGTACCCAAATCATGTTGGGTCTTTGGTGGTTAGTTTTTGTTCCCTTAGGGACCCACACTTTCTTAGTGCCCATATGATGTTTCTTTTGAATTGGGCAAGATGATGAGATATGACCTTTATTTCCACAATAATTGCAAGTTATATTTGATTCACTTGAAGTTGAAGCTTTAACAAAAAAATTTTTTAAGTGTTTTGCCTTGATAAAAGGTTTATAACCAAATCCTCTTTTGTTTAAGATTCCCCTTTTGTACACCAAGCATTATATCAAGACTATCTTTTCCATTTTTAAATTTTAAAACTATTTCACTTAAATCCTTTGCTCCCCTTTTTAAAACTTCAATTTCATTTTCTATAATTTTTTTTTCCCTTTTAGCTATGCAAAGATCATTTTCAAACTTTTGTTTTTCTTTTTCAAAAATGGAACACTTGTTTTCTTCATTTTCTTTTCCTTTAAGCTTAAGGGTTTTTTGGTTAAGATTTTCATTTTCTTTCTTTAAGGACTCATTTTCCTTTTCCAAATTAAAATTTTTCTTTTTAAAGGTTGCATTTTTAGACATGCAAAGAGCAAGTTTTTCATTCATCTTTTCAAGTGTTTCGTATAACTCTTCATATGAGGGGTTTTCATCTATCTCATCATCTATGTCATCTAAATCATCACAAGTATTAGATGAGTTAGAGTTAGTTACCTCATTATTTGTAATTACCATGAAACACATGTTAGCCACTTCATTATCCTCCTTTTCGGATTCACTTTCATCGCTACCATCCTACGTGGCCTTCATTGCTTTCTTTTTCGATCTACCAATTTTGAGGAGAGGGCAATCATATTTGATGTGTCTCGGCTTCTTGCATTCATAACACACAACTTGTTCTCTCTTTTGTCTTTCTCCCCTTTCACCTTCAGAAGCCTCCCTTTTTATGAAGTTTCCACTTCTTATTAGCTTTCTATTCCTTAGAAGCTTTCCAATCTTTCTAGTCAAGAGTGCAATGTCTTCATCTTCATCATTTGATGTCTCCTCGTCTTCTTCTAGGAACTTTTCATTCTCTTTGATGGATGACTTGAAGGTGATACTCTTTTTCTTCTTCTCTACTTCTTTAATTTGTCGTTGCTTCATAGTAAGCTCATGAGTAAGAAGTGAACCTAAAAGCTCTTCAAGAGGTAGAGTCTTGACATCTTTTGCTTCTTCAATTGCTATCACTTTGGGATCCCAAGAGGGAGACAAACACCTAAGAAGTTTCTTGACATTTTCTTGGTTAATATAAACTTTACCAAGATTTTTCAATTCATTCACAATAGTAATAAATCTATCGAACATGTCACTAATAGTTTCATTTTCATTCATCTTAAACAACTCATATGAGTGTGTGAGCATGCTAATTTTAGTCTTTTTGACTTGTGAAATCCCCTCATTTGACACCATTAATAATTCCCAAATTTTTTTAGCCGAGGTACAAGCTTGTACCTTGTTAAAGTTATATTCATTTAATGCACAATATAACACATTCATAGCTCTAGCATTAATGGCAATATTCTTCTTATCTTGAGGGGTCATTTCTTCCCTAGTTTTGGGCACTTGTTTTCTATCTACTTCTTTCATAGGAATGAAAGGTCCATCTTGCACTACATCCCACAATTCATAATCACTTTGAAGGAAAATCAACATACGATTTTTCCAATGGGCATATCCGGTGCCATCAAACAATGGCGATCTATTAGGGGCAAACCCTTCATTAACAGTATGGGATTTTCCTAGGTTCATGGCCATTGCTCTAAACGGTTAAGTTTATGAGAATGAGCAACCAAGCTCTAATACCAATTGTAGGATCGAATGGCCTAAGAGGGGGGTAAATTAGGCAATTTTAAAACAATCTTTACCAAATTTGAGAATTAAAGCAATTTATTCAAATCAATGAATGTTGCCTATTTTTAATCCAATTTATGAGAATAACTAAAATGTTCCAAATAATCAATACAATCAAAATAACATAACATAAAGTATAAGTTTAAGGGAAGAGAAAATCAAACACGCGATGTATAGTGGTTCGGCTCAATCCGGCCTACGTCCACTCCTCTAAGCTTTCTCCCTTGGAGTATTCCACTAATCCTTGGTTTACCTAAACCTCAACCAAGCTTTTCTTCACAACCAAAATAACTTCCAAGGTGCTATTAACCTTTACAAATGTTAAAACTCAATTTCTCTCACAAGAAATTTTCTAATCTCTCCAAGAGTGAACCTTACTCTTTTTTGGTACGAATTTTAGTATGAAATTGAAATATGATCTCTCTCAAAGAGTGTATTTGAAAGTTAAAGCTTAGTACACCCCAATGCAAATGAAATTACAAAGTGTATGGGCAAGGGTTTTGATTAGAGAAAAGAATTTGCAAGTAAATAGCTCCAAACTAATTTGCTCTCAAATATGTGAAAGTTCTTGGTTGCAAAAGTTCTTTTCGAATGAATTTGATTGGGTTTATATAGGGGAAAATGAGAAAAGTTATCGTTGTGCACAAAGATAGCCATTTTAGTTTTCCATAAAACACACAATTTGGTCGACCAGATATAATTCGATCAATCAGATGTAATTCGATCAACCGAATGTGACGTGACACTTCCGTGGAGCTTATGTGGCACTAGCCGTTGGAAAATTCAAACTAAAATTCGGTCGATCGAATTTAATTCAGTTGATTGAATTTTTGGAAGCCAAAATACATGGCTTCTGGACAATTCGGAAGCTGATTCGGTTGGTCAAAGTCAGTTGACTAAATTTTATTGTATTTTACCCCCTGAATTTTCAAAAATCATATTTGACCCCTAAAACTTTGAAAAGTGACAATTTAACCCATTTTTGAAAATTCTTTCAAAACCAACTTTAAGATATGAAAATGTAGTTCACAAAACTTCATCATTTTAAATGAATTAATAAACTTTAGTGAAAAACTTGGCTTAACCCAATAAGTTTGAAAAATGACATTTTAACCCAAAATGTGAAAGATATGAAAATGAGTTTTCAAATGAGCTATCCCATGCAAATAAATATTCTAATCAAAACGAATGCTCTAAATTACAAACATGTCTACCTAAACTTGAGTTTTACTTCAAATCTTCAAGAATTCTTCACTTGAGCTTTGTCTTCATTTTCATCTTGAAACTCCTTCAAGTATATTAGATAAATTCTTGCAATCTAAACACACACTCAAATAAAATCATTAGTTAATATGCTAAGAAACATATTAGTTTGTTATCATCAAAATAAGAACATAATGACTCATAGAGTCAACAATTGTCACCCAAAACCAATACTCACACCAAAACCGAACTACCATACCTCTAGCCATCCCACAACCCCCATAACGAAGACATTTAAGACAAACCCCTCCACCTGTACTGACAGTGACTCTAGTGAAAGGAAGCGATTTAGAGCCTATAGAAGAAAGTTAGACATGCCGGAGTTTGAAGGTAGCCTTAGCTTGGATGACTTCATAGATTGGTTATATGCTATTAAGAGGGTATTTGATTATAAAGGGTATTCTGAAGAGAAGAAGTGAAAGGTAGCTATTTTAAAGTTTAAGGATTATATCTCTCTTTGGTGGGAAAATTTGAGAAAACAAAGAGATCGAAAGGGTAAGAGTAGAGTGAGGACATGAGAGAAATTAAAGAAACTACTCAAAAAGAGATTCTTGCAAGAGAACCATAAGCAAGATCTCAACCTCAAACTTCATACACTCAAACAAGAAGACAATAGTGTAGAAGTATACATTAGGGAGTTTGAGAAACTCATGATGAGAAGTGAACTTCCCGAACTTAAGGAGCAAACTATTGCTAGGTTCCTTAGGGGCCTAAGACAAGATATAGCCAACATGGTTGATCTCCAGCCATATTGCTCATTTGAGGATGTATGTAAATTACCCATTAAGGTGGAACGACAAGAAAAGAATATGAAACCCCCATCCATCAAGCCATTCAACAAGGGAACCTCCTTCACCAAAGGTTCTCCTTCTTTCACCAAACCCGTGCCCACTTACAAGGATAAGGGCAAGGAAAAGGTGAATGAACTACCTAGAGACAGACCAATGTTGGGAAAGAATGCACAAATGGAGAAGAAATGTTTCAAGTGCCATGGTTATGGTCACTTCCAAGCAAATTGCCCCAATAGGAGGGTTATGACTCTCAAGGAGATTCAAGCCATTGAAGAAGCTATCTAAGACCAAGAAGAAGAGGAACAAGATGAAGTCTTCTACCATGAAGATAATGAGGCCGAAGATGAAGAAGAGGAAGAGATCATTCAAGATGTTGATGAGCGAAACTTGCAGGTCATTAGGAGAGCTCTACATGCCAATAACCTGCCCTATGAAGACCAAAGACTCAACATTTTCCAAACAAGGTATACCATTAGTGGAAGAGTATGTTATTTGATAATTGATAGTGGGAGTTGTGCTAATGTTGCCTCAATTACGTTGGTGGACAAACTCAAGTTATCTTCCATACCACATCCTCAACCTTACAAACTGTAATGGTTGAGCAATAGGACCAGCCTTCAAGTTACTAAGCAAGTGTTTATTTCCTTTTCAATTAGCAACCATCATATTGATGAGGTGCTTTGTGATGTTATTCCTATGGATGCATGTCATTTACTTTTGGGGAGGTCATGGCAATATGATAGAAGTGTTAGACATGATGGTAGGAAGAATACCTATTCTTTTAAATTTAAGAACAAACTCATTACCTTGACACCTCTTAAGCCTAGCCAACTAGCTTTCATACCACTTGAACATGAGAAGAAGAAAGATAACTTATTTTTGAATAGAAATGGAATTGAGAGAGCCTTAGCCATTCAAAAATCGGTGCTAGCCTTATTGATGGTTGAGAGGAAAGAAGAAAAATGGGTGAGTGAACCAAGTCCTAAGGTGAAACCTTTATTAGCTGAATTTGAAGATGTCTTCTCTAGTGATCTTCCATCTGGTTTACCACCACTTAGGGGTATTGAACACCATATTGACCTTATTCTGGGGGCACCACTTCCTAATAGAGTTGCCTATAGGTGTAACCCAATGGAGACCAAAGAACTTCAAAGACAAGTAGAGGAACTAATTACTAAAGGGTTTGTAAGGGAGAGTATGAGTCTATGTTCTATTCCAGCATTATTAGTACCAAAAAAAGATGGGGCATGTAGAATGTGTGTTGATAGTAGGGCAATCAACAATATCACCATCAAATATAGGTACCCCATCCCAAGATTAGATGACATGCTTGATGAACTCCATAGTGCCATAACCTTTTCAAAGATTGATCTTCGAAGTGGTTATCACCAAATTCAGATAAGGGAAAGAGATGAATGGAAGATAACATTTAAAACCAAGAGTAGACTCTACGAATGGATAGTCATGCCTTTTGGACTCTTCAATGCACCAAACACCTTTATGAGGCTAATGAATGAGGTACTTAAACCCTTTCTTGGTAAATTTGTGGTTGTTTATTTTGATGACATCCTTGTGTATAGAAAAATCATGAAGATCATTTGGAGCACTTGAGGGCAATTTTTGAAGTGTTGAGAAAACAAAAGCTCTTTGCTAAGCTTGAGAAGTGTGAGCTTTTCAAAGAGAGTATGGTGTTCCTTGGCTATGTAATATCAAGTGAGAGAGTCATGGTGGGCCAAACCAAGGTAGAAGCTATCAAGACCTAGCCACAACCAAAGACAATCACCGAAGCTAGGAGCTTCCATGGCCTTGCCTCCTTTTATAAGCGTTTTGTTTCAAACTTCAACTCAATTATGGCACCCATCACTGAGTGCATGAAGAAAGAGAGTTTTGAGTGGACAAAGGCAACTATTGATGCATTTGAAAAGATCAAGCAAAGGCTTTATGAAATACCTATTTTGGCCTTACCAAATTTTGATCAATTGTTTGAGGTTGAATGTGATACAAGTGGGGTTGGGATAAGTGTTGGATTGACTCAATCAAAGAAACCAATTTCCTATTTCAGTGAGAAGCTTAATAAAACAAGGAAGAGGTATTCCACCTATGATAAGGAATTATATGCTATTGTGAGGGCCTTTGACCATTGGAGCCATTATTTGAGGCCTAAGCAATTTGTGTTGCACTCAAACCATCAAACCTTGAAGTTTCTAAATAGGCAACACAAAATCAATCCAAGACATGCTAAATAGGTAGAATTTCTTCAATCATTTTAATTTGTTTCTTCTTGCAAACAAGGGGTTACTAATGTGGTTGCTAATGCTTTGTCAGTAAAGCATTTGTTACTTTCCATCCTTGATGCTAGGGTACTTGGATTCCAATTAATGAAAGAGCACTATAATAGAGATGAAGAAATGTTTAGCATTATCAATGAATGCACAAGAGGGACTCATGGTGACTATGTTTTACAAGATGGGTTCCTTTTCAAGAGAAGTAAGCTATGTATTCCATAAAGCAACTTTAGGGAGCTCTTAATTAGGGAAGCTCATAGTGGTGGCTTGGCTGGGCACTTTGGCATCCACAAGACGTTGAAGGTACTCAAAGATTACTTTTATTGGCCATGGATGTTAGGAGATGTTCAAGCCATCATTTCTCGATATGGAGCATGTCAAAGAGCAAAGGCTCACTTCAAACCGGGGCTTTACACCCCTCTTCCTATTCTGGATCACCTATGGGAAGACTTGAGCTTGGACTTTATTATGGCATTGCCAAGGACACAAAGTGGGAGAGACTCCATCATTGTGGTTGTTGATAGGTTCTAAAAAATGACACACTTCATTCCATGTAACAAAACTGATGATGCAAGCAAAGTAGCAAATCTTTTCTTCAAGGAGGTAGTTTGGCTTCATGGAGTTCCAAGAACCATTGTTTTAGACCGGGACACCAAGTTCCTTAGCTACTTTTGGAAGACACTTTAGGGGAAGCTAGGAACAAAACTCATGTTTAGCCCTTCCCATCATCCTTAAACTGATGGGCAAACGGAAGTAACTAATCGTACATTAGGGACTTCCTTAAGATCAATGGTGAATCGACATCTAAGAGATTGGAATTTGAAGCTTCATCATGCTGAATTTGCTTACAATAGGGCGTCAAGTGTAACAACTGGGCTTTCTCTATTTGAAGTGGTATATGGTCTTAACCCTTTTACTCCTATTGAGCTAACATCATTACCTATTGATTTGCAAGTTCATAAGGATGCACAAGAAAATGTGAAGGCTATGAAGAAGTTCCATGAAAGCATAAGGGTTCAAATAGAGAAAGCAAATGAAGCCTACAAAAAGAAAGCCAATAAGCATAGAAGGCTAACACTTTTCTAACCGGGCTACTTAATATGGCTACATTTGAGGAATGAGAGGTTTCCATCCAAGCGGAAGAGTAAGCTTGAGGTAATTGCAAGGGTGAATGACAATGCCTACAAAATTACACTATCAAATGAATTTGGGGGCATGTCAGCTACATTCAATGTGGGAGATTTATCCCCATATCTTGAAGACATGGCATTGGAGGATTTAAAGGCAAATCCTTTTCAAGTGCGGGAGGATAATCCAAACTTGGATCCAATTGAAGGTCTATGCCCGGTCTATAGTCCATCCAAGACTCCATCAAGTGCAATCCAATCAAGACCAATAGAAGAATACCAAGTCTAATCTCATCACTTGACAAATTCGGCCCTACATGAAGTGTGGAGTCTAAAGCCTTGTTTTGAATAGAATCAAGCACAAACCCAAGCTATGTTCAAACCCATTTTGTCCTTACCTTCATTTTGGGGTCCCAAACCCTCATTTGGTTACTCTCTTATCACTTAGGTCCACTAAAAGTCTAAAAAGCCCAATAAAGAGTTTAATTAGCTCTATGTATTTTATTGTCTAATTATGCACTTTATTTGTTGTTTGTGCTAAACTATGTTTAATTCAGTTTGTTAGTTGCCTTGGGTAAAGCTAAGCAAGTCAAAGAAGCTCAAAGAAAGAGACAAGAGTTGACATATCACATGGCTCTAGGAATTATTTCTTTTGGCAAGACAATTCATGACAATTTGGCCTTCCTTTGCCTTACATTCTTCTTTGGGACATATCACATGGCTCTAGGAATTACTTCTATTGGCAAGACAATTCATGACAATTTGGCCTTCCCTTGCCTTACATTCTTCTTTGGGATTTACATGAAGATTAGAGCCAAATGTCTTTGAAATAAGCTTGAAATGTAATGTTGCTTCATTTAAATGTAGTTTAAAGCCTATTTAAAGGCTCCTTAGGTGATGTACGTTTTTTCCTTGGCTTGAATATTAAAGAAAATCTTCCTTGCAAGTGTTTTGCAATTCCTCTTTATCCAACTCTTGACCAAGGGGTTGGTGGTGATTCAAGGCTAGTGGGTTCCCTTTAGGCCTTGGTTTATTAGTTAAATTGTTGTTTGCTTGTTCTTACTCTCACCTTTTATCATTTTCTCCTTTGGCCGAAGTTTCTCTTGAAACCTACTTGGCTGAAACTTATTTTTTCTATTAAGTTATGGTAGTTTAGAGTTGTGTTTGGAATTGAACTTGCTTGATCATCCCAATATAACTCATCTACTATTTGAACTCGAACTAAAACCACATCAGAATGAGGAAAGAAAACTAAAGTAGGAGACATGAAGGATCAAGATAAAAAGGTAAAAGGGTGACTAAAAATTTAAAAAGGAAAGAAAGAAAGAAAGAAAAGAAAAGAAAAGATAATGTTTAGCGGGAGGAGCCGACAACCAGTGGGGTCACCGGACCGAAAGGTTGTCATCTAGAGGGCCACCAACCAAGGAAAAAATGGTGGAGAGGAACAAAACTAACTAAAAGGTATGGCTGAAGTTTTAGAGAGATCGAAGAGCATTTCCTAGTTGATAGTTTTTAGAGAGAGAGTCACTAGAAATCTAATGTGATCAAGGTTTTGTCAACTTCATTACATAGCATACATGTTTTCAAAGACACAACACCAAATTTTGCCAACTTGCTCCTGGTGGGAAGTTTTTTTCATTGCCATCCATAATACCATTACATGTCTCGGTACATGATTCTTATGCCAAATAAGGTTTCTCCAACTTACTTCATCACTCTTCTATATCAATTCATTCCAAGCAAACTTGGTTGTGAGTTTGCCATTGAGATATGGAAGGCATATAGTTTTGTCTCTACTTTTGCCTCCTCTGAGATTAAAATTAGTTGAGCTTTTGATTTCAATGAAATCCAAGGATAAGGTAGTTGACCACTTCTAGTTAAAGCCCCTAAAAATTACTTTCACTTTGTTATTCACTTCAAGCCTTACATCATAGGTTATTCTTTCACTAAATTTATCAATAAGAGGCCTTAATAGATGCCAATTGTCTTTACTAAATGAGTAGTTGTTCTTTTCCCTATGATAATCTTTTCTCTTCTTCCCAGAAACTCTCTCACATTAAAAATTTTCTTCCAATTCCAAGGCACTACAACACTAGTTTTTATCTTCTAAAATTTCTTATTTTTTAACCTATTTTCCTTTATCCACTCAATCTATAAGGAAAAGCTATTCAATTGGCATAAGTCCCATACATGCTTTGTAAGGATAGTCTTATTCAAATCTTTACAATTCATAAGGCCAAGGCCCCCTTCATTCTTAAGAGTGAAAAGCTCTTTCCAAGCCACTATAGCTTTTCTTTTATTAAGGCCAATTCATCCCAAAAGAAAGCTGTCCAGATAGCCTCCAACTCTTTCAACACTTTAGATAAGAGTAAGAAAAAGGATGTCCAATATACTTGAATGCTAAACATAACTGACTTGATTAACACAAGCTTCCAAACATAGAAAAGAAACTTGCTCTTCCACGAAACAATTCTTCTAAGAATTCTATCTATTTGAGGTTTGCAATCTTTACAAGAAAGCTTAGATGAAACCATAGGCACTCTAAGGTAGGTGAATGGTATTCTCGTTTCCTTAAATTAGAGCATACTTCTTATCATCCTTAGTGGTTCTTAAAAGAAAAACATTACTCTTTGCATTATTTGCCTTTAAATCCATACTATTTGTAGAACATCTCAAAAGCATTTTTAATGAAAGTAATGGTACTTAACTCAGCTTTACAAAAGATTAAAAGGTCACTTGTAAAACAAGGTAAATTGTCTAATTCTTTTTGCATTTATAAAAGTCTTGTAAAGGATCTTAAAGAGCATCTCCATGGCTATCACAAAGAGGTAGAGGGAGATAAGATCTTCTTATCTAAGCCTTCTAATGAAGAAACCTTTAAGCTCTCTATTTATACATAACAAAATGAAGCAGATGAAATGTATTCCTTAACCTATCCAATACATTTAAAAAGGATCCCAATCATTTTAAGCACCTTTAAAATAAATTCCTAACTTACCATGTCATAGGCCTTTAGGAGATCAACTTTAATAACATATCTCCTCAACTTAGTATCCTTCTTGTGAGAATTATCCATGAGTTCTTAACATAAAAGGATGTTATCTCCAATTTTCCTTCCCTTGATAAATGCAACTTTTGCTTTGTTTATGAAATTAAGAAAGAATGTCTTTGCGTCTATTTGCAATTATCTTAGTAACACATTTATATATTGTATTATAACAAGATATTGGCCTAAAGTCTTTACAAAAGGTAGGGTTGGGCCTAAACATCCTGTTTTGAAGAAATCTTAAATTTTTTCTATTACATCTTTTCCCACCATATTCCAAGCCTTCTTAAAGAAATAAGTTCCAAATTCATTCGAACCTGACACCTTGTTGTTATCCATGGCAAACATAACTCTCTTTATTTTATCCTCTGTAATCTTTTTGACCATCTCCTCGGGTTGTTCTGCTTTGAATTTGTAATCCATCAAGCTCTTAACCTCTTTAACATCAAGCTTATTCCAAAGGCGATTAAGAAGCTTGGTAAAATACTTGGACTAACTCTTTTTCCACCTTATCTTTTTCCATCTCTAAAGTACCATTCTCTCGATAAATACTACTAATGACATTTCTATTTTTCTTACCTTTAACACACTTAAAGAAGTAGCTTGTATTTTGATCTCCTTCTCGTAGCTATTGCACCCTAGATTTTTGTTTTATGAGTGATTCCTCTATCCAACTCAGCCTCATGTAGTTATCTGTTTTCTCTTTTTCTTCCTTAGTTAACATCTCATCATGAGTGTTCTTAGCAAACTAGCTTAAGACATTATTAAAAGATTTTCTAGCATATTTAATCCTCTTTGAAATACACCAAAACTTTTTCTTACTGAGCTCTTTAAACTTGGTTTTGACCTTCTCTAATTTAGAAACAAGGCGAAACATAGAACTGTCTTAGATCTCTTCCTTTTATACACTCTCCAAAAGTGGAATAAAATTCCAATAGTTAACTTAGAAGTTAAAAGAACTTGAAAAGAGGTCTTCTTGACTCTATTTTTGGCATCCAGCAAGCAAGCTAGGGTTGTGGTCTAAGATAGAATTAGTAGGGAACTAGACGAACAAAATTGGAAAGTTATCCATCCATTCCTTATTGACTAAGATTCCTTCATGTGAATCCTTTTGCAACAATTGTTCAACTCCTCCTTATACATTTCCTATTTAGCCAAGCCATATTTTTTCTCATGTTGGTGTCTGATAGCATACTAAAGTCTATGGTCACGCACTTTTTTCAAGACATAGTCAAATTAAGTCCTCTCAACCCATTAGGTAAACCTAATCTATTCACAGTCTTTCTTTCTTTTTAAACACCATGATTATCAACAAAAAATCCACTTCTCTGAATTTGATTCAACTCCTATATACGTGTGACCTATAATTTTCTATCAAACTGATAATGTTTAGATTTGGAACAAATCTAAACACAGACCAAGATTGGCCTCTAACAAAGGATCATGGCCACCTAAATAACAAAGTGTCAACAAACATCTTTTAAACTTTTATAACATCATAATTATGTGTAATTCAATCATTTTGTCAACCAATATCTCTCAAAACTAAAATATAGAAATGTGTCTATCTCAGTGATTCCTCAATATAAACTAATACATATCAACGACTAAAACGAATTAGGTTATAACTTTATCCCACTATGGCAATAGATTTAAGTTGTCATAGATGTCATTCAATATTTCATATGAGATATCTTCTCCTATGTTCAAGAGTGATGAATCTTTTATCAATCAATTATAGCCTTCATGTATCTTATGATATGGCTGATTACTACCTTTATAGTTACCCCAATTATGACGACATATTAGATAGCGTCAAACCATACCGATTCTTACACAAAATGGTCTAACAACCTTAAGTTAAAAAATCGTATGCACTCGTTATGCTCAGAGGAATTATTCCATAGACATTGGACCAATCATCCATATAGATATCCTCTGGTCGGGTTAGTCCAATGAACATGGCTATAATGTACACCCATATAATACATCAAGTTGTTTATAACAACTTTGACAAATGAGAACTGTCTTTGGTAAGGTCATTTAATACTACTTCGCTTATTGAAATGTTTAAGGATTACAAACGTTTCTAAAATGACTACTAAAAGTGCATATAAGGTTCCCACAATCAGTTATCTGATCTTTTCATTAGAGTTTTACTAGTTTAAAGGCATGTTATTCGAACAATCATATAAATAGACAACATATGAATTAAATAACAATAAATCCTTTATCAATTATTAATATAAAATTACATCCGTAAATGCCAAATTCGATTGGCTTTGGGGCATCTAACGTAACAATCTCCTACTTGTTCTATAGCTGATCAGTTATATATCTAATATCGAGCTCAACAACATGCTTATCATGCTTATGAGTATATGATTGGACCTTTTGTAAGACTAAGGCTCTTTTACCTAAGCAATCGCTCTATTATTGTTATAATGGAGCTCAATCAGCTCAATAATGCTTGAAACCACTCCAAGTTCAATCATGAACTTCTTGATCCATATGGCTTCTTTTGTTGCTTCTAAGATGACAATATATTTAGACTCTATCATAGAATTAGCCACTATACTTTTCTTGGAGTTTTTCCATCAAACTGCACTATCATTTAAACAAAACTCAAACCTTTATTAGGATTTATAGTCATCATGATCAGTTTGAAAATTGGTGTCACTTTAGCCTCTTACAACAAGTTCAAATTTCCCTTCATAAATCAATAACACATCTTTAGTCCTTCTTAGGTACTTTAAGATATTCTTGACAACTATCTAGTGTTTTTCACTTGGATTAGATTGATATCTATTATAAATGCTCAAAGCATATAAGACATCAACCTTTATACATAGCATGGTGTACATGATTGATCCTATAGTCGAGGCATATGAGATCCTACTTATCTTATCATTCTTAAATTGTGTACATGGACACATCTCTTTCAAAAGATATACACCATGGGCATAAGCAAAAAGCCTTTCTTTGATTTTTCCATATTGTATTCTATAGTCTATATACATGCTTTAAGTTAGGCCCAATATCCTATGCTCTTTGTCTCGATAAATTTTAATCCAAGAATACAAGCTACTTCTCCCAAGTCTTTCATTAAGAGACTTAGATAAC
The DNA here is from genome assembly GCF_011075055.1 of Mangifera indica. NCBI lineage: Eukaryota > Viridiplantae > Streptophyta > Magnoliopsida > Sapindales > Anacardiaceae > Mangifera > Mangifera indica. The sequence goes on along the minus strand of NC_058140.1, from coordinate 6,068,122 downwards.
CAAGCCTTTACTAATTGTAAGTTTAGTATGTTATTTCTAATAATCAAGATGTCATCAACATATAATATTAGAAATGCAATCATGTTCCCACTGACCTTTTTATATACACATGGTTCATCTTTGTTTTTTTTATAAATCCAAACTCATAAATAACTTTATTAAAGTGAATATTCCAACTTAAGTCCATCAATGGACTTTTCTAGTTTGCATACTTTTCTAACTTGAGCTATATAGACAGCCTCTATAAGGTTACCACTCAGGAAAATAGTTTTGACATCTATTTGAAAGATTTTATAGTCATAATATACAGTTATAGCAAGCATAATCCTAATTTACTTAAGCATAAGGACTAGCAAAAAGGTTTCATCATAATCAATGTGATACTTCTAAGTGAAACCTTTAGTAACCAATTGTGCTTTATAAGTATGCATGTTACCTTCCATGTCAATTTTCTTTTCAAAAACCCATTTGCATCCTATAGGTTTTACCTTATTCAGGTGCGTTTACCAGAGTTCATACTTGGCTTTGGTATATGGAGTCTAGTTCAAATTTCATGGCATCTAACCATTTATATGAATTTGAACTTGAAACAATCTTATCATAAGCCTTAGGTTCGTCATCGTTGATGTCTAGTACATCACCATGTTGAGTAAAGAGAAAACCAAATCTTTCTAGCTCATGTTGTACTTGTGTAGACCTATGTAGCTCTTATGTGTGTTGAGGTTGTTCCATATGAAGTAGAGGAACTTCCTTATCATGATAATCTATGATGGCACATTGTTCTACCTAACATCTATGGTATCTTATGGTATATGAACTTCATCAAGCTCCACCTTCCTCTCATTGATTATTTTACGAAAAAATTCTTTCTCAAGGAACACATCGGTTTAAGCAATAAAGACCTTTTACTTATCTAAAACCTTCATATGCCCCACAAAGACACTTTTGGACTTAGTGCTTAGCTTGTTTGAAGTTAATTTCTTGACATAAGCTTCATAGCCCCAAATCTTTAAGTAATCTTAACATAAGCTTAGTTGTGGACTAGGTTTTCGCCTCGTCCATAACTCGTATGGAGTTTTATCCACAAATTTAGATGAGATACAATTTAGTGTAAATGTAGCAATTTCTAGGGGGGCATGACTCTAGAAAAACATAAATAGATCGATAAAACTCATCATAGACCTAACCATTTCCATTAAGGTCCTATTTATTTTTTCAAACACACCATTATGTCGTGGAATACAAAAAGAAGTTAATTGAGATACAATCCCATTTTTCTTCAGGTATTATCTGAATTCAGCATTTAGGTATTCACCCTATCGATTATTTTAAAGGATTTTAATTTGTTTCCCAAGGTTCTTTTCTACTTCATTCTTGAATTTTCTGAATTTATCAAAACATTCAAACTTGTGTTTCATCAAAAACACATAGCTATCTACTGAAATCATTAGTAAATGTGATGAAGTATGTTTTCCTATATCTACTATGCATTAGTTTCATACACATCACTGTGTATGATTCCTAATAATTTAATCACCTTTTACTATGTCCAATGAAAGGTGTTTTGGCCATCTTACTTAATAGGCACAATTTGCATTTATCATATGACTGGGAGTTAAATGATTGCAAGACTCTTTGTTTAAGAAATCTTGATATACATTTCAATCTTATATGGTCTAACCCATAATGCCATATATATGTGGTATTCGGATTATTCGATTTCAATCATTACAAATCCCAATTAGGGTTTGTGTTTTGTTTAAACAATGGTTAAGTTAACTAGAAAAGCTTCAAGCAAAGTACAGTGGCTGATTCTACAACAAAGTCTATGTACATTGACCTTTTAGAAGTAGTAAAAAAGGTTATATGGATTAAGAAATTCATAACTGAACTTAGAGTGGTTCCAAGTATAACTGAGCTGATTGAGCACGATTTTGACAATAATTGAGCAATTGCTCAGGCAAAGGAGTCATAGTCTCATCAAAGGTCCAAACATATACTCAAACGATATCACCTTATTTAAGAGATTATATAATGAGGTGACATACAGATAGCAAATATTGATATAGATGACAATTTGGCTGACTCATTAACAAAGCCTTAATTGCAGCAAGCAAAGTACAGTGGCTGATTCTACAACAAAGTCTATGTACATTGACCTTTTAGAAGTAGTAAAAAAGGTTATATGGATTAAGAAATTCATAACTGAACTTAGAGTGGTTCCAAGTATAACTGAGCTGATTGAGCACGATTTTGACAATAATTGAGCAATTGCTCAGGCAAAGGAGTCATAGTCTCATCAAAGGTCCAAACATATACTCAAACGATATCACCTTATTTAAGAGATTATATAATGAGGTGACATACAGATAGCAAATATTGATATAGATGACAATTTGGCTGACTCATTAACAAAGCCTTAATTGCAGCAGAAGCATGATAAATATATAGTCGAGCTCAGTATTAGATATGTGATTAATTTGTTATAACGCAAGTGGGAGATTGTTAAGGCAAGTGCCCTAAAGCTAATCAAATTTAACATTTGTGAATGTTAAATTCATAATTAATAAAGGATTTGAGACGTAAATCCTTTATATTAACAATTAATAAAGGATTTATTGTTATTTAATTCATATATTTTCTATTTATATGATTGTACGAATAGCATGCCCTTAGAATAATAGAACTGTGATGAAAGGATCAGATGACTGATCATGGAAACCCTATGTGCACTTTTAATAGCCATTCTAGAAACGTCCGTAATCTCAATATTACAATGAACAAGGGCACATGTAATGATAATGAGATTATTATAGTGTTAAGCAACCCCACCAAAAATAACGACAATTCTCATGTGTTAAAGTTGTTGTAAATAGTTTGATGCAACACATGGGTGCATATTGTAGATGTGTTCATCATATTAACCCGACCAGAGGATATCTATATGGATGGATACTCTAGTGTCTAAAGAATAAATCTTTTGAACATTACAAGTGCATGTCATTGTTGACTTAAAGTCACCAGACTATTTCATATAAGGATCAATATGGTTTAATGCTACCTAACATGCCACCGTTGGGGTAACTATAAAGGCAATAACTGGCCATATTGTGAGAAACATAGAGGCTATAGTTGATTGATAAAGGATTCATCATTTCTGAGCACAGAAGAAGATATCTCACATAAAAATATTGAATGACATTTATGACAGCTAGAATCTGTGGTCACGGTGGGATGAGGTTGTAATATACAGTTTTTGTATAAAGGGAAAAAGGAAACAAGTATACTTTTTGATAAAGAAGATATGAAGGGATATTAAAATTAAATAGATATGGTTGCAAAGCAAAAATTAAGGAAATTATGTGTTGGAGGATTATAAATAAGGATTTTAGGATTTGATGGATTTTTTTTAAATAGAAAGAAGGGATATGATTGGATTGATTGAGAGATAAGAAGATATTGATTGATTTTAATTGAAATAGTTTTTATCCCTTTGAATAGATTTTTATTGGCTATAAAATTATTTCTCTAAAAGTTTAGACCTCATAAGTAAATCAACAATATTAGTTTTTATTTTTATACTTAGCAATTGAAAAAGGGAGAAGTGTAAAGTTATTTGGATCAACAAAAAGGGTTGGAGATTTGAGTAAGTTTAATCTTTCAATTTTATTTTATTTAGTTTAGTTAAATTTAGATTTAAATTATGTTAGCATCATGGTTAGGTCAATAATTGTGTTTGTGCATATTAGAAACTAAAAATTCTGGACAGTTTGTTATTTTATCTTTATTAAATGTTTTGATGAAGAAATTTATTTTATTTGCAATCGAAAAAGTTTCTGGAAATTTTATAACATGTGTTTTCAATTATATCAAATTTTTGTGAATTTTTGATAATTACAGAATTTATTAAAAATCTTATAGCAATGACTGTTCAATAGAAAAAACAATCTATATTCTGGCAATTTGATGATCTGAATTTCTTGAACATTTTGACAGAGTATTTGAACTCAATTTTATCTAAAAATTTTTCTGCAAATTGTATTATATGCCTATTCATACATGCCCAAATTTCATAAAGTTTCAATGCGTATAGAAATTTTTAAAAATCAAGAAATAAGGGCTGTCCAGTAAAGATCTGGTTTCTTTGACAGTGTTGATGTGCTCTCTTTATTGAACGTTTTGAAAATGAAATTTAACTTTGTTTCATTTGAAACTTTTTGTCAATATTTTACTACATGTCTACTTTAATTTGTCCGAATTTTGTGAATTTACCATGAGTGAGTAATTTATTAAAAATCTTGCAATCATAACTGTCCAGTAAGAAGTTTGTATATGCACAGTTGGTTTTAATGGAGTTTAGTATGATTTAACAGTAGGGTGATGATTTGTAAGGTTTATAGGTTATTAATGGATACTTATAAGATTAAGATCTGATAGTATTAAGTTTGAATTATGATTGCTAGGACAACGTGAAGATATTGGTATCTCGTTGGTTGATTAAAGACATAGTTAGAAATTATTGAGGTAAGTAAAAGCTTACATAATATGTAATGATTTTTGTTTTATATGAAAAATGTTTATATGATTATTTATGTTATAAAATTCTTTTTACTAAGATTGATAAGTTACATGATGGTTTTATTTTAGAAGTATATGATCTTGTTATCTAAAATACTTTTAAAAAGTGTTTTGATATTTTTCTATAGAAGAAAACTTATGTTATATTATACTGTTGTTAAGATAAAAATATTTGAATGAATTCCTTGAATAAAGATTTTATGCTATTTTTCAAAGATAAAGATTTGTTAGAAAAACAAGTTTTATAAGATTATTTTGCCAAATGTCTATAGGATTTATGGATCGATAAATATGACCGGATTATAAAACATTCAGGGACATATGTTGAATGATAAAAAGTCTGCAGACCAATTATGAATATGAACACAATAAAGGGTCTGCGGACCAATTATGAAAACGATGAAAGGTCTGCGGACCTATTACGAATATGAATACGATGAAGGGTCTGCGGACCAATATGAATAAGAATATGAATTATGAAAAGTCTGCGGACTTATGATGAATATGAATAAGAATCGAACCAAGTCACCATGAATGTAGGTGACACTATGTGACAAAGGCTAAGTACAAATTTTATGTTTTTTTTATGAGTAATGTTTATGAACTATTTTAAGATTATCCCTTATGATTGATATAAAATATTTATGTTTGTTTCTCTTTAGGATAATGAATATGAACTTGTTTATATTGTTTTTTTTCTTAAAATTTGTGGAAATGTTTTAGTTCCGTTATAGTTAAGGAATATCAAGGGTTTTATTTATTTATTTTGACTAATTATTTTGAAAATAAAGACGTTTTATGATGTTTATTTATTAAAAAGTTATGTATTATGTTTGTTTTTATTTACCGAGTTGACGGCTCACTCTTCGTCTCCTTTATTTTGCAGAATAAGTTTTCTAGATTAGCTAGGAGGGGTGGAATAAAATGAACTCAAGCTGAGTTGGGAGATTGAAGAGTTTTGATGTCTAGATTTTATTGTTTATGAATATTGTAATTGTGGATTATTTATAAGGTTTGATTATGTTTAATTATTTTCTTTTTGGGGATTATTTTGGCAAAAATAAGAATATGTTATGCTATAGAATTATTTTTTTTTTTAGAATGAAGTCATGGATTAAATTAGTTTTGCATTTTCAAGTGAGGTTAGAATCTGGGGAGTCCCAAACTGGTAGAGACACTTGGAACAAAAATAATAAACAGTATGAATCTCGAATTGGAGGATCAAACCAGCAGGGTGATTAGCTAGTAAGACATTCCAATAATGGGTCTTCGCATAAAAACGTTCCCTTCTGTCAGTATTGCGGTAATTCACATATTGGAGAATGTTTGAAGAGAAAAGGTGCTTGTTTTGGGTGTGGTGAAGTTGGACATAGAATCAGAGACTGTCCAAAGAAAAGAGGTGCTATTATGGGAGCTTCTAGTGATGAAACAGAAAGGAAGAAGCTAAGGACCCAAGGACGTGTTTTTGCCCTAACCAAGCAAGATGATGAAGCTCCTAATAAAGTGGTTTCAGGTAATTTATCTTTATTTAATAAAGAAGCTACAGTACATTTTGATCCAGGTGCCACCCACTCTGCTATCCCTCCTGTTTTGCTAGTTATATTAATAAGCCCCTTGAACCATTGGACAATTATTTATTAGTTGCTGCTATTTTACGTGGTGACATGCTAATTGATATGGTTCATAAATCTTGCATGGTTAGTTTTGGGTGATGGTGAATTTGGCATGGATTTTTACCTTCAGACATGTGAGACTTTGATGCTATACACGGACAGGGTTGTTTAACAAGGTATCATGCTAAGGTGAAATTTTATGAAGAGTATAATCTTACGAAAGCAGGTGCAAATTTCGAGGACGAAATTTTTGTAAGAAGGGGAGAATTGTAATATACATTTTTTGTATAAAGGGAAAAAGGAAACAAATATACTTTTTGATAAAGAAGATATGAAGGGATATTAAAATTAAATAGATATGGTTGCAAAGCAAAAATTAAGGAAATTATGTGTTGGAGTATATGATACCCCTCGGCGAATCCCACATCGACAAAGCACGGGAGAGATGCTGGGTCTGTGTGTGCTCTGTCTATGGATCCCACATTGGTTAGTGGTGGGAGAATTGGATTGGTTAAATAGCCTGTGAGCTCCTTAACTGTTAAGACGCGTTTTGGGTTGCAAAGCCCAGAAGCAAACTCATGATGGACTGTATGTCCAAAGTGGATAATATCTTAACAGTGGGTCGGGTTATTAGACCTAGGGTGTTACAAATGGTATCAGAGCAACTTCGTGTGTCCTCTTGAACGATGGTGGGGCAAACCTCAGTGAGGACGCTGAGTCCCGTAAGGAGGGATGTATGTGATACCCCTAGGCGAATCCCACATCGACAAAGCACGGGAGAGATGCTGGGTCTGTGTGTGCTCTGTCTATGGATCCCACATTGGTTAGTGGTGGGAGAATTGGATTAGTTAAATAGCCTGTGAGCTCCTTAACTGTTAAGACGCGTTTTGGGTTGTAAAGCCCAGAAGCAAACCCATGATGGACTGTGTGTCCAAAGTGGACAATATCTTGACAGTGGGTCGGCTATTGGACCTGGGGTGTTACAGAGGTTGTTGTCTAATCTAGGTTAATCATTAATGTTATTAGCTCATACAGAGGAACTACTAAGACAAACACTTTTTTTATGTCTTAGCTTCAATAGATATTAGTTAACAAAATAATTGAACTACACATAACTATGATATTGTAAAAACTTAAAAGATGTCTATTAACATTTTATCATTCGAGTAACCATGATGTTTTACTAGAAGTCAATCTTGATCTTTTTTTAAATTCAATATGAATTCAAACACTACTAATTTGATAGGGAGCTTATAGGTCACACACATATAGAGATTAATTCGAACCCAGAGATAGAGATTACTTAATGATAATTTTAGCGTTTAGAGAAAAAGAAAATATGTTGACCATGGTTTGACCAAGGTAAACCTTGGTGTGCATAGCGCCAATTGGCATTATGCAAAATAAATAAGTTTGGCATGACTGGATAAATTTTTTATCCAATTGTGCAAAGCATAAAATCATGTCGAGTGGCACAATTTATATGCCACCTATGCATTAGGTCTGGATAAAATCCTTGCTGAACTTGGACACCTATATATATAAAAGCATGCACTAAAGTTACAACAAAAATATAACACTACATAAGAGAAACCCTAGCCATAAGTTTTATGTTTTTCTCTCCTCTTCCCAATAACACAAATAATCCAATAAAGAAGTTTTATCTGGATTGCCTCTTATGTGTTCATGCTCTATATGGATACCAAGTGCCACCACTCGAGGGTTAGATAATGTTCAATCTCAAGCCAAGTGAAGATTTGGAAGAGTCACCAATACAGGTGTAAACCTAAAACACCCTATGGTTGTTTTGCATGTTCATCATTATATGTTTTAAAACAGGTATCCTCGTTAGGGTTTTTGGGATTTTTTATTTTTAAATTTTTAATTTAACTGCATTGTCGATTATCAATACCTTGAAAACCCTACATAAACTTACCCACATATGATCCGCAAATCTTTTAACAATAAGGAATAAAACTCGTCCCTCCAAGAAAAACCCTATGTTTCCCATTTCTTGGTACTTTCATCTGTGACTTCTTTTGGCATCTCAATAAAGCTTTGTTGGGAGATTTTCATGGAGGAATGGGAATGTATTCAAGTACTGTATTAATCTTCTTCCTATCAAACAACTTGCTCTAATGTTTAGTGCTCGATAGAGTGGGAATAATAGGATCTCAAGTATCGAGGACAACTTTTATCGAAGGATCAGATCTGGAAAAAGCAACATAAACAAATACTAAAGTAACCATTACCAAACAGAGCAGTGCTTCAGCAAAAAAGGCTAGAGGCATTTACGTTGCATGCAAAATAGGAAAGAGAACAAAAAGCTTCAACCTACACCAACAAATAAAATAAACCCTAAGAACAAAATAACAAGATAGCAACCCATTAGGACTAACCATAAAACAAATCCATACAAGCATAATTTGCCATTTTAGCACCAGCAACCAAGCAAGAGATGCCAACAAAACACACTCAAACTCAAGTAGTAGTAGGCAGGAAAAGATAACCTATACAAGTTGAAAAAAGACCTCAAGTCGACAGGGGATAGGGATAGTCATCACCTTAGGAAGAACATAACCTATACAAGTTGAAAAAGGATTTCTAACACCACCTTTGAAAAAATGACCACTTGGCCACCAAGACCAAAGACACACAAAACCACTTCATGATAACCAAGAAGGCAAACAACAAACTAACTTAACACCCTATAAGAAAGAACCACGGAAAACCACTAAAAGGATAAAGGGAAAAAAAATGAGGGGTCCAACACAACCAGTACAAAACCCTCACCGTAAAAGACCTTTGAAAGGGATAGAAACTGAGATCAAACACACCTTGGCAGTGAAGCATAGTTCAATGTAACGAAAAACATAAAAGGGGAGAAACAGGAGAAAAGGACACTTAAGAGATGATGATCACATAAGATACGTTGGTATGATTTATATCCTTCTATGATTTTAATTTTGTATCAATTCATACCTTTAATATATAATAGACATCACTCATGAAGAATTTTAACTCACATTTGTGCAAATATCATATTTTCACAAAAACATATAAAGACATAAAAATGATCAATGAGTCCAAGTGTATCTTATATCGCTCTATTTTAACATCATTGTTCATTAACTTCAATTTTGAACTAATACACTTAAGTGGACAATGAACTTAGACAAGATGAGCAAAACCTTAAGTTAATAAAAAAGTCTAGGTGTGTGAATACTTAAATTGCAATATTGAATTCGACTTTAAGAATATTTGCTAATTTAACATGAAAACAACCACAAGTTTGTGAAAGTTCCAAAGAGTGGACAAAGGACTTAATGTCCCCTAAACTTGAATAAATTTAGTAGGGGCTTCGTGGTTGAGATAATAGCATTTGGTTACCATTGTATTGACTTAAGTAGGTAGTTATATTTCACAATATAAGATCCCCTTAGAGTTTAGTGTTACCAACTTGTCATCATAGTTTTTCAACGAATTCTTTTCGGTATCCTCTTCTGATAAGGTCTTTTATTATAGCCCAAAGATCTTGTTTGAACAAGCAACTTTAAGATTCTTTGTTAATTAAACATAAGTGTGACTATAGGTTTGTGAAAGCTTCAAACAATGTACAGGGATGACTTGGCACTCCTAAACTTGAATAAATTTAATAAGGGTTCCATAGTTAATATAAAAATATCTAGTTGTCAATGCAATGACTTGTGTAAACAAATAGATTCCACGGTGATGCAATCAAGGTGCCAAGCAAGTTAAATGATCCTTTGCTTTATGAAGGTCCAATGACAAGAGCAAGGGCGAAGAGGTTCAAACAAGCTTTGAATTCATTTGTTCTTTATATCATAAGCAAGCATGTGGATTCAAACTGTTTTAGTCTTTTGGAGATGCATGTTGAAGATTACAAGCTAGTTAGCTTAATTTCCTATTTTAAAACTACTTAGTTTGTTTGTTCATTTTTTGGAGTTAATGAAGAATATTTACGAAGATCCTATAAGATTTCAAGAAAGATTTTTGGAATGAAGAATATTCAAAAAGATCATTATTAGTTTTGTTATCCAAGTTTACAATTTAATCAAAGGAGAGGAATTTTTTTCTTTACTTTGTTCTTTGAAAACTATACAAGATCTTGTATTGTTTTCTAATTCTATCTTGTCATATCAATTGCAAGGCTTATTCTTAATCTTTAAAATTGTGTGACATACATCTTTTAATAACTAAGGTTCTTGTTTCTTTATAAACAAAGGGTCTTCGTTCCATCCATTACTTTTACCATTACTTTGAATGATCTTAGGCAAAGAATCAAAATTGGATATTGGGTTCTACTTTTGATATAAGTAGGGTTCGTTTCACACGGTATGATATCTTCCTTATTGTTTAGTGTTGCCAACTTGTTGTCATCAATTTGTTTATGATTTTGTAGATATCTTCCTCTTATGAGGTCTTCAATTTGTTATTGATACCATGTCTGGCATCATGTTGATAGTGAGAAAACCTTTTAGGATCTCATTTGATGCAATCTTTTCTTATGGTTTTTGACAATAAGAATAACCTCACATCTTTGTACACCGTATATACATGGTCGGTTAGAAGGACTAAAGGAACATAGTCAATTTAGTGCATAAGTGAAGTAGGGTTTTGTTTTTTGTTTTTTTGTTTGCTATTTTATTAAAGTTTTCATTTAAGTCTTCATTGGCTTTTCTTTTTAACTTGTCTCTACTTGTTGTAAGGATGTTAGTTAATCTATTCAAGTCAGATTATCCAACTCTAATATCAAGCTCATTTATTTAGATTATGATGATATCAAGATTTTGTCTAAAATTATCTAACTAAATACTCAATGAAGTTTATTTAGCTACTTTTTTAGAGAGGCTTGACAAGCATTCAAGGTTTTTCTTTTGGTTAAATAGGGAGAACCTTGCTTAGTTTCATCAAATAGGTAAACCCACGAGGTGTAATAACTGAATCCACAACTACTATGTTAAGTAAGTCAGAGTTTTGCTTTATTGTGGTCTATCACTATTTTAGCCAAAGCTAATCTATCCAAGATCCTTCACATGAGGGAAAGAGTTTATACTCTATGAACCTTAGTCTTTCACAAAGAGACTCTTTCACTTTACCACAGTCTTTCACAAAGAGACTCTTTCACTTTACCACTCAAGCTAACCCTTGGGGTTTGATATGCATTCAAGTTGTCATATAGATCCAACCTTTGGGTTCAACAATTTAGGTATTCTAACTTATGAAAGTTAGTTATAGGTGCATTGTCTAGGTTCGTTAAGTAGACAATATTTTCTTGATAAGAGATAACTTCTTACTTCTAAATATGGTATTTAATGGTTGCTACTTTGATCCTCGAGCTTGACAACCAGGATTTTATTGCCCTTTTAAGTCTACTTATAGTGTCAATGCATAGTAAATTTAAGGGATAATATCTTTTTTATGTTAAGAGCTGATATCCATTCGATGTTATTTTGATCCTCGAGCTTAGTGATTGGGGTCACCTTGTGCTTTTAAGATAATAAATGAATCAACACATTTTAATGTTAAGCAAATAGTATCTACTAGATAGAGAAATAGGATGATAATAAATTAATCAACATGTTATAACTTTGATCCTTGTGTTTAGCAACTGAAGTTGTCTTGCCCTTAAGGGATAGTTAGAGCACCAACATTGGATTGCATCAAGAAGATATCATCTTCTTCATAGAGGTGCCTTTCCATGCATTTTAGGATGATATCTAAAGCTACCTCTTATGCTCATGCAAGTCTCACTTACCAGTTTGATAACTAAAGTTGTCTCTTATGTTGAAGATAGTTATGACACAATACATAAACATATGGAATGAATAGTATCTTCTTAATGGAAGGTTAACTCTACATATCAAGATATGATATCTGTTAACTTGAGTTACCTCATTTGTTGTAGTTTGATAAGTGTTACTACATATTGGTATTAAACAAACAATATTTAATTAGTATGAATCCTACTCTATGCATTGAAAGATATTATCTATTAGAGTGTTTTAGATACTTTCTCTAGAAAGACCTGATGAGCATTTAGGTAATCACTCATGATTAGTCTCGAGGTGGTGCATTTCCATCAAGACAATACAACTACACACAAACTCAATTCTAGAAATTACTACTCATTTGACACAACAACAACTTTCTTTCAATTTTTAACCAATCAAATGACCTCCAAATCATGCAAATTATATATCATTGGAAAAAGCATTCAAAGAGCTTTCTAACAGTATATAATTTCAACCAAAACTCAATCAACAAGGCATTCAAAACTAGCTTCAATATTTACTGACAAAAACTGGAAATCGTAAAATCACACATTGTGAGTAGTACCTGAGGCATACAACACACATTCAAGTCTTAACACTTTGGATTTCAAGGGTAACAAGAAAAAATAACCAAGGCATAAAGGAAAGTTCCACCAACCTTGGGGTCTTCCACCACCAATTCTTCCACCAAGAATGAATTGGATAAAGGAAAATGGAGAAAGCCAACAAAGCTTTGCTTCAAACTTTTATTATATCAAATTGTCTAAACTCTTATAAAAGCATGGCCACCCTTTATATAGGAAAGAAGTGGCAGCAAAAATGGACTTTCCAATATAAAATCTATTCATTTTTTAATACAAAAATCCTTTGAATTAAGCTAAGCCATACCTTTTAGTTGCTTAAGACAAAAAATGAGTTGTCTTTTCCCAAAATATAGGAACCATGTCTCCTAGCTTTGTAACTAAGTTTCTATCTAGTTCTAAGCCAACTAAATACACACGTTTGAGTTAAAATGGGCTTCAAAAGAGTCTTGGGCGGATTGGGCTTGGAAAGGCACCATGTAAAGCTTATTTTAGGCCAAAAGAGCAAACTATTCAAGGGATTCTTGAGTCCAACCAATAAGGTTATGCCCAAAAGTGAAGTTGGGCCAAAATTGAAGATGCAATGCTTCCTTTGGCTTGGGATTTGCTAGAACTTCATTCTTCTTGTCTTCAAAGGCTGTATGGAGACTTGAGGATGGCTTGGAACCCAAAAATGACAATGGAGCTGTGTATACATCATCCTCCCTGGGTTGAGAAGGATTTGCCCTCAAATCCTTAAGATGGCTACCCTCCACTTGCTGACCATTCATAAACAAGCTCTCTTTCTTGACTTTTTTTCCCTTAGTAGCTTTATGAACTTGTTGTGGACTAAGAGGAGTTAAAGTGATAGTCTTACCATTGAATTTAGAGGAGTAAGTATTCTTCTTGCCGTCATGCTTCACTTCCCTATCAAATTGCCAAGGTCTTCCCAATAATAAGTGACAAGCATCCATAGGAATCACATCACACAAAATCTTATCATTATAATGATTGCCAATAAAGAAGGAAATAAGCACTTGCTTTGCAACTTGTAGGTTGGTTCCATTACTCAACCATTGTAGTTTGTATGGTTGAGGGTGTGACATGGTAGATAACCCAAGTTTGTTTACTAGGGTGGATGAGACCACATTTGCATAACCCCCACTATCAATAATTAAATAACACACTTTACCTCCAATAGTGCACCTTGATTGAAAAATGTAGAGTTTTTACTCTTCATAAGAAAGAGACTTGGCATGCAAAGCTCTCCTAATAACTAGCAACTCTCCTTCATCAGCTCCTTATAGAATTTCTTCTTCTTCCTTGTTGGCTTTATCACTTTCGTGGTTGTAAACTTCACTTTCTTCTTCTTCTTGAAGAGACTCCTCAATTGCTTGTATCTCCATCAAGGATAAAACTCTCTTATTAGAGCATTCAGCTTGGAAATGTCAATAACCTTGGCATTTAAAGCAATTTTTTGGAGAGGTTGGTCTTCACCATATTAGGCTTGTCCTTAGTTGGTTCCACCATTTTTTCCTTATCTTTCTCCTTGGAAGAAGAATCAATAACATTTGTGTAGGATAGAGAACCTTTATGGAAGGTAGTTCCCTTGATAAAAGATGTGTTTTTGTTAAATAATGCCCCTTTGGAGAATGACTTGGAAACCATGGGCTTTATGGCCTTCTTTTGCTTCTCCACTTTAATAGCTAACTTACACACATCTTCAAAAGTGCAATATGGTTACAACTCCACCATATGAGCAATGTCTTAATTCAATCCTCTAACAAATCTTGCGATGGTTTGCTCTTTTACTTCTGGTAGCTCATTCCTCATTAATAGCTTCTCAAACTCCCTTATGTAATGTTCTACTTCATCACTTCCTTGCTTAAGGGTGTGTAGCTTAAGGTAAAGATCTTGTTTATGGTTGTCCAGGAGAAATCTTCTCTTCATAAGCTTCTTTAGTTTCTCCCAAGATCTCACACTCTCTCTTTACCGTCCATTTCCCTTTGCTTCTTTAGATTATAAAGATGCATAATCCTTGAATTTCAAAATGGCAAGCTTACATTTCTTCTCATCCGAATAGTCCTTATATTCAAAAACTCTCTCCATAACATGTAACCAATCAACAAAATCATCCAGACTCATGCTCCTTTTGAATTCTAGAATTTCAATCTTTAAGCCCTTATCATCATCCTTTTCTCTCCTAGGTGGCCTCTCTTGTTCTTCTTCACTTGAGTCATCATGAATTATCAATTCCTCCCTAGTATGTCCAAGAGGAGGAGGGAAAGGTCTAATATGTCTTCTTGGGTGATATGGTTGGGTTGGGTGAGGTGGAGGAGGGGATGTTTGGCTTTGAGTAAGGGCCAAGTCTCTTATCATTTGCACCATTTGATTCATTTGGTCCCAAATGGCTTTAAGTTCTCCTTTGACCTTTTTTTTTGTGATATATGGGCAAATTCCCAAGGATAAGGAGGTGAGGAGGATGAGGATGAGGATGAAGTTCTTTTATGGGACATTTTTGGTAATGGCTAGTAGGTAAAGGCTAATGGTTATAAGTATTTAAGGGTTAGGGTAAGTATTGGTAAGTGTTTAGATTAAGGAAGGTTTGTGTTTAAGGCAAATTAAGGTTATGTGAACAGTAACTTTATAGTGAACAGTAACTTGCAGTGAACAGTGAATTTCGATGGTGAACAGTTGCTCGGGAGGTAGAAATCAGTCAACAAATCACAAAACACCCTAGGCTCTAATACCAAATGGTGCATTTCCATCAAGACAATGCAACTACACAAACTCAATTCTGGAAATTACTACTCATTTGACACAACAGCAAATTTCTTTCAATTTTTAACCAATCAAATGACCTCTAAATCATGCAAATTATATATCATTGGAAAAAGCATTCAAAGTGATTTCTAACGGTATATAATTTCAACCATAACTCAATCAACAAGGCATTCAAAACTAGTTTCAAAGTTTGCTGGCAAAAACTAGAAATTACAAAATCACACACTGTGAATAGTATCTGAGGCATACAACACACATTCAAGTCTTCATACTTTGGATTTCAAGGGTAACAAGAAAAAATAACCAAGGCATAAAGGAAAGTTCCACCATCCTTGAGGTCTTCCACAAAAAATGAATTGGATAAAGGAAAATGGAGAAAGCCAACAAAGCTTTGCTTCAAACTTTTATTATATCAAATTGTCTAAACTCTTACAAAAGCATGGCCACCCTTTATATAGGGAAGAAGTGGCAGCAAAAATGGACTTTCCAATACAAAATCTATTTATTTTTTAATACAAAAATCCTTTGAATTAAGCTAAGCCATACCTCTTAGTTGCTAAAGACAAAAAGTGAGTTCTCTTTTCCCTAAATATAGGAACCATGTCTCCTAGCTTTGTAACTAAGTTTCTATCTAGTTCTAAGCCAAACTAAATACACAAGTTTGAGTTAAAATGGGCTTCAAAAGAGTCTTAGGCGGATTGGGCTTGGAAAGGCACTATGTAAAGCTTATTTTAGGCCAAAAAAGCAAACTACTCAAGGGATTCTTGAGTCCAACCAATAAGGCTATGCCCAAAAGTGAAGTTGGGCCAAAATTGAAGGTGCAATGCTTCTTTTGGCTTCAAAGGCTGCATGGAGACTTGAGGATGACTTGGAACCCAAAAATGATAATGGAGCCATGTATACATCACGAGGTTAGGTAGATTAGGCTAGTATCTTTTAACGTGTTATTGCCTTGTGGGATAGTTATAGGTATAAGACAAGTCACTCATTGAATAAGATTTTAGAGTCTATTATTAGAAGCGTGCTAGTACTATCTTTGCTAAGAAAGCCCTCAATGGGAGTAACGAGATTTGGATCATGATACAAATAGAGGATTTGGGATCATGATCCTTGATATGATAGTCGTATTGGAAGTTGGTGTTATCATTATGACTAACTGTTCTGAAAGGATCGGGATCCTTGATATAATTATGCTACTAGGGCATGTTGTATCTTTGTTTGGAGACATTACTGAAGCCACTAATGGCTATGTTCAATTTTGCAACCATGCTAGATGTTGTCAACATGCCTCAACTATCAAAGCTAATTAGTATTTAGTGGTAAGATTGAATCGTCTTAAGGGAGTAACACTACGATTAGAGTTGGATTCTTTTAAAGTTTGGTCAGTTCGAGCATTTTTGTTCTAAAATCTACTGATAATCTAAAGAAATGCTTTTTAGGTAGATGGATGTGAGAAGAGTATTGTGTTGCATAATTCTAGATAACTTTTAATGTGTGCTTTTCCCCTAGTACCAAATTATTTATGTGAATTTATGTGCACCAATGATAAGTACACAAGGCTAGGCCAAGTGTAAGAATATGAGAGTTGGTGATTAGAATTCTAGGGTAACTCTATGTCCACTATGTTTGACGATGAGTGAATGTATACACACACACTATCATTATTATTCATTCATATAGTTATTTACAACTCTAGGATGTTTTTAATGTGGTTCGTCTCACTGTTCGGAAGTTTACGTCTATAGTTATGTTATTTGCAACTATAAGAAGAGTTTTGGCAAAGTATCAATAGTGTGATACAAGAATAATTGTTTTCTTATGGTCCCTTACATCCACTTGATTTGCTTCTTTAGTTATTTCTTAGTGATGAACTTTTTATCTAAATTTTGTCTTGATATATAGGTTGATAACATATCTAGTTGTTGACCAAAGAGTTTGTCGCTAGATAATTACTTTTAAATGTTTTTCCTTCAATAGTTGGCTCAAGGAGGAGTTCTTCCATTTAACACTAATTAATTAAATTGATCATTGATAATTTTTTGTCAAGGTCTCAGACAACATTTTCTCCTATTTTTATATCAGAGGAAAAAGAAACACATGTCTAATTATTTTCACTTGCCAAGAGAAGAAGATTAGATTCTTGTAACACTTAGGAATCACCTATATTAGACTTCTTTTAATTGATTGGCTTATTCAAATACAATGAACAGTCTAACTTGCTTATCTAGTGGATGGAGCTTTCATTTTGAGCTGCAAGATTTTGAGAAATTAAAGTTATACATGAATACATCAATGCAAAAAGAAATGGAGCTATCTTCTTTTTTCATTAATTGATAAACAATTGCTAACTTTAAAAAAGAGAGGAAAAAATAATAAAAACAAGTCAAAAGATGAGGTCTTCACCCCAATCAAAAACTTTTGATAGATGCCTAGATTTTCCGGGAGTGAATAATTAAAAAAAAGAGGCATGGACAAGTTTAGTGGAACCTTTAATTTAATAGGCTTTTCCTTTTCCTAAAATTTTAAGGTCTCAAGTCTTGATATAAAGTTAGTAAGATAATGACAATTCGTATTGCCAAATAAAAACATTCAACTTAAAGAGTCCGCATCCGAGCCTTGCCAATAGCATTGGCTATTTATGGTTGCAATAACTTGATTATTCTCTTATTTTTTTAATGGGTTGCAGTATTTCAAGCTCTTCCCTCTGCTGAAGATTGTAATCATCTGAGTGGCGAGTATGATATATGAGTTAATAATTTAGGAAACTTTCCATCCATTTGTCCATTCCTTATCCATCTGACATCTAATTTAGCATTATTAATTTAGATGCCTTTTTATTATATCATGGCCTGTGGTAGCATTGTCAAAACTTACTTTGAAACCATGGTGGAAAATTAGATTTGTTGTCTCATGTTTGTTTTTAATTAAATAAAAAAATTCAATTGAAGTGGAGGGTATCTTCAAACAACATCAAATACAAAAATTTGCAGACATCCATGGTGCGGCGCAGACCGCAGACTTAGAGGAACCAAAGATCATAATGGATAAGACTTTAGACGTCCATGGTGGGCAGCAGAACCTACAGCACTAATTTATAACGCGAACCGAACTCATTCTATGGCCGACAAAGGTGTTTGCATATGCATCCAATTGATAAATTGAAACAGAACCTGAAAACAAGTGCTTAAAACAAATGTGATAGAGCAATTTTAGAACAAAAGCTATGCGAGTTGACTTGCTGCCCAGAAAGCATAAACTGATTGATATTTGATTGGCATCACCTGGGCAACAGAAGAATGACTTCTGTTACCACTTCACTTTTTTCCCTGCAACAAATTGTTGGGTGATTAAGGAGACAAGTGGAGTATGAAGTCAGGCAACACGCAACATAGTGAAAAGAAGATCGTTTTTCCACAGAATTATCCAGAATCATCAAGTCAATTTAATGGCTTTATATTTTTTCCCGCTTGTGGGTATGAGTACATTCTCACGTAAGTCCTGCTAAATGCCATTGGTTGCACCATAAAAGGTGTATGATGAAATCATCGACAAGAAAAATCTATCACTAGGATATTATCTCAATGTTAAAAAACATTCCAGAAATTGGACTTAGATATGCTAGTGGGTCGTGTTGAAGTTGGGACATGATAGTGACCCATGTCAAGCCAGCTTCGACACAACTTATTGTGTCTGAGTCTGTCAATTTGTTGGTTATGCGGATGAGACAGACCCCCTAACATGTTAAGGTCTTGACTTACAAAATTATATATCTTATACATTTTTTTATTTTTCATTACTTTGCAATTATTTTAAAATTTTTAGTATTTATAGAGGCCATATTGGGCCAGCTCATAGGTTTGCCCCAAGGCCCTGACATGGCCTACATGATTAAATTGACCTAACGTAGCCTGCGAACTGTGCAAAATTAGGACTGGTCTATCTAGACCCATTATATATCACAAGGAATTTGCTATGTTAAAGGCAAATGCATCCCAAAACCTGTCCTCTCAGCAAATTGTTCAAGTAGAGTTGGTCAATGTATGGTTAAGAAAAATTTGTCTGAAGCAATTAGGAAAGGAAACCATGCCAAAATAATGTAAGCGACGCAAACAACTTTCGTTTCTTGCTGAATGTTAAGCCACATTATTTGCATATCTAGTCATCTAGTCATAATCCTTGGTAAGACTCATCAACAAGTACCCACTTCAGCGAAATTGCATACATCTTTTACCATCATGCCCACACCATTAAATTTTAGAAATTAATTAGTGGGTTGTTGACTTCACATGAAACTCTTGGTTAATTGAATGTTCATTTAAAACCGCTTCTTTTTATGGCAACACCATGCTATTTTGCTTCTATTGTATGGAGATTCAACATAAACATTCTATTTTTGGACATAATGCTTCAACAATCAATTTATCATTTTGATCTTTGAGCCAAAGACAACAATCTTTTATGTGGATTTCATAACCCTTTTCAATAAGTTTTCCCAAACTCAAAATATTGGTTTTTAATTTAGGCACATAGTATACGTTAATAATAAGCATATGACTTCCATTTCTCAAGAAAATTAAAATAGTATCTTTTCCATAAATCTAAATTTGTGAAGAATCTCCAAAGGAAACATTGCCTTGCACTTTATCATCAAGCGTCATAAATTTTTCTTTGTCCCTACACATGTGATTGCTTGCTTCTTTACTAGGAACCATGAATTTTCTTCTTTTCCCTTGTCATCTTTGAGTGTCAGCAACAAAGTGAGCTCTTCAACTTCTTGCTTATCATCAACAACATTCACTTGTTCCTTAACATGAGTTGTTGCAAAATAACATTCTTAAGAATATGCAAACAAAGAAGAGAGACACAGTAAAAAAAAAAAAAAAACTCCTTCATCATAGAATCTTGAAATGTAATACTTGGACAAATAGTGTTGTGTAAAATAACTAATAACAACGCTACAAATGTTGTGAATCATTCAAATGAATGATTTAACAAAATTTGAGTATGCAATTTACAATTTTATGGTTTACAAAATTTGACAATTTATTTTCCAACATTAGTATTAGAACTTGGTTGTTGTTTGTGCCAACTATTTTGTGAACTTTGCATCTAGTATTCTAGATTTTTTATTAAATTTATTAAAATTTTAATGTTGGGTTTGAATTAAATTAAGCAAAATTGCATGAACCTGATGCTTAGAAACATGTTAGGATGATGCCTGAAAATGTTTTATATGACTAAAATTAAAAATCACATCAAAATGAGCCCTAAATAGATAAAATCATAGGCCAAAATTGAGATCAAAGCCATGATGTTTAAGTTTTCATTTCTCCGGATTCCAACAATGTTGATGTCGAAATTTAGTACGATAAGGACTACTGGCGTTCTTTGGTCAACCCTATGAATTTTGACATGATTGATGGTTGGAATCACGAATTTAACAAAGACCATCTTAGGGTTCTTTGACCATTCGTAGGTTGTAATCAAGTTGGGAAAACCTGATTGCCCAACCCACTTGGTTAACGAGTCACCTAAACCCGTTGGTCAATGGGTTAACTATTAGTTAATCAGATTGAATGGAATTGGTCAACCCCCATCAAGTGGTTGACTTGTTAATGACAAGTCTCCTACTAGTGCGTCGAGGTGCATGGGACTATGTTTCTGGTACATGAGAGTTCGTGAAAGCTCCATTTTGACATGTGAGAGCTATTGATGCTTGGATCAACATGCGAAATGAATCTAGTGGGTCTTACGACATATAAATGTGTGCAATACCCCTTTCTAGCTCATGAAAACACTCAATAATATTTCAAAACACATATTTCTTAATCATGAAATCTTGATGACTAAGGACCATAACTTGAAATAAGTGCATATTGAGACTATATATAGAATAAATATTTAGACCTAAAAGTAAGTTGCATACTCTTAATCGAAAAAAAAAAAATGATATATGGTCTAAATATGTCCATGTCTTACCATTGGACTTTCATAATAAATTATCTTGTTTGGGACAAGAATATGAAAATTTTTGGGATTATGTGGATGCATTACAACTTGCTAAAAAACAACACATAGTAATGAATGTGAGCAAATCCACTATTTTATCATTTTCCCTAAATCAATAAAGTGCGAGACATTTGAGTTATCGCAAATAATATAGAGACTTTATTGTCGATAAAGTGACTTGAAGATTTACATGGGATAAAGATATGCTTTTAATCGTAGTAGTGATACATTTGTTATATCATATTTATAAATATTAAATGTGAGAATTCTGAGATTGGTAAAATTTAATGAAATTCCCATCTATAATTAGTATTGGTGTAATTGAATTGAATTTTAAAATATCAAATATTTGAGTCATGGAAGATTATTGGAAATATAGTAAACTTTTGATTATGTGTCTTATGTGATATATTTTAAATTTTAATGTGCAATTACGATAATTGATATGTATTTAATTGCATTAGTTCATGTTGTGTTGGATATGTCTCTTTGATCTAATTAACTATGACATGCAAGAATATTATACTTGATTTGAATAAGGGTGAGAAACTGAATGGGGATTTGTTGGCTATTTTCGTTTTATCACAAATGATTTGGAAAGTACGACAAAGAAAAATTAGTTTTATTAGTGTCACATGTATGTGAATTTAAACATTTTATTGCATAATCTCATTAAGTCTCCCTATTTTGTTCAATCTTACACTCCTTTGACACAATCCATAAATTTCATTAGATTAAATTTCTAGTGGAGAATCAAAGTTTTATTAAACCTAATTAATCTCTCATATAATAAAAATCTTGGTTAATTAAATTTAATAAATAGGAAACCTTTTCTATTTATATTTCTATATAAGACTTGATTCATTTTTTATATCCTTCACTTCAGATACCTCATATTATAGAAATCTTGGTATTTTCGACTAGTTAAATCTGAACCATCATGCTTTCCTAAAATGACATTATTATTGTATCCTCACAAAATAGAAATCTTGGTCATAATGAAAATAACTATCCAAGAACAAGATAAACTTAATTCCATAACTTAAAAATTCTATATCCCTCACATAATAAAAATTTTGGGATCTTAAAATTAATGTTATGGAATTTAGTTATCCCATAATGAGAGACACTGATTTAATAATTTTAATTAAGGAGATTTATGTTTAACTTAGATTTAATTAAATTCATTTTAGCATGACATACATACATCTAATATATGGAAAATATAAAACATGATAGGATGATCATAGGGTTTTTGAAAGTACATCCTAGTGGCAAACTATTCACCTGAGTCTACATCTTCATTTGGATCACCATTAGAATCGCCTTTGAGTCCTCATCCAGTTGCTTCGATTGCGTCCAAAACTTAGGCATGCTAACGCAATAAAATAAAACTAAATAAATAGGGGGGTTATTTAATACAAACCCTTTAATTAAAAGAATATCACAACTCAATTATTAAACTTTGAAAATTGACAAATTACACCCATAATCATTCCTAAATCATATATTGATCATCTGATTTAATATTTAATATAAATTATGAACTCACTCATAACCAATTAAATATTAATCTACTAGATATGCTTTGATCAAGTATAAAATTAACGTTATGCATTGATTCAAGGACAAATGACATAATGCATGTGTGTGTGTGTATATAAAATCCAAATATTTAAATTCAATTCAAGACCATGAATAAAAAGAAAAGGGCACATGCAACATTTTACATCCCTAATCTTTATTTTATAAATATAGTTACCATCACGTCAATTTTAAATCAAATATTTAAATTGCATTATGATTATATAAGGGTATATGCAACATTTCACATGCTTCCACATATATAATATGAATATATTCAGTCTCATGTTGACATTTGATCACATCTAATACTTAATCATATTAAATGCAGGTTGAAATATATGCAAAATTTACCATTTAATCAAATTAAACTAAAATATGCATTAAACATTCATGACATCTATACATACCATACCATTCGACATTTCATACAAATTCCTTTTCACCATACATCATAATTTTAACTTACATGGATTTACATTAATGTCATACAACATAATCTTCACCCAAAGAGCTTTAATCACCATTAAAACTATCATTTAGCATGTTTGAACTAAAGTTTGAAAATCCAGAGTATTTTATATGGACAATTCAATATATATATATACTTATACATTAACACATCACCATATATTAATCACTTTTATGCATATACCATGCTTGTATGTCTCTAAATCATGTATTCCATGTACAAAACACAAAATAACATAAAAAAAATTACAATGTATATCAAATACACATCATGCCGAGACATGCATCATCAAACATCAAGATTCAAAGTTCAGTTTAAAGCCAAAATCACATGACATACCATACATGCATGGCTCTAATTCATGTATTGCATGTACTATACATAAAATTAGCACAAAAACAAAATGCATACCCATATATATGTCATTGTCGTGACATGCATCCATGTTTCATGACTCAAAAATCCATTCTATAAGCCAAAATGCACATGCATGTCTAAATGAAACACATTTACATGCATTCCATGAACACTTCATCATATAAATGTCATAAATCGCACGTTTTTTCATCTTAAAACCATTAGAACATGGAAAAGAAATAAAAACCTAGCCAAAAAGGTTTAGCCGAGAGCTTCAATAAGAAGAAATGCATGAAAAAGTTGATTTTATGACAAATCCATAACAAGCATGCACACATATGATACATATACATGCCCTTATGAACAAAGATCATGTATTTAGCTTTAAATTCAATATGCGAGGAGCCATTTTGGCTTGATGCCATTTGAAGGAGAAGGTGAAGAAGAATGAGGCAAAATAAACATACATGTACATAAAACCAAGAATCAAGCCATGATAAAGAACATACATGAAAAAGGTTATGGGATTACCTACTCCTTTGCTTTTAATCTTGATGTAGGATGATGGATGTAGTCTTCCACTTACAAGGCCTCTAAAAAGGTCCATCACCAAGAAAAGATCCACCTTGGACCATGAGGTAGAGAGAAAGGAGAGGATATGTGCTTCAGTAAGAGAGTTCTAAATGAAAAATGAACTTAGTTCATCTAAAATGAACGAATGACCTCCTTTCATAATGAAGACTAATTAGTAATTATGAAATTCTCTTTTAGACAATTAAATTCACAATTTAAAGTATGACCAAGCTATTATATCAACTATATACTTTAGCCATCTTAATTCTATCTCACTAATATCTTAATTTTTAAAATGTTATTTTTGCACCCATGTAACGTTTTATATGATTTTTATTTTCCATTAGAAGGTATTAGCCAACCTCGGATAATTAATCTTTATTCTCAAAGCTTGGTTTATTAGTGTGACCCTTTAGGTTTACTATGACATAGTCGTGACTCCCTTTTTAAACGATCCAAAAATACATTTAAAAAGTCAATAACTATGGTAAACATCTAGCAATGTTTCATAGCCCCTAAACCAAGATGAAGAAATGCTTTATCAAATCTAACATCCCCATTTGAATGATTTCAGGCTTATAAATTGTCAAATCCCTAATTTCGATTCTATATAAATCGTCGATTGATATATTTGAAATATGTCATCAAAAACATCCTTCATATGACTTACATTATACTCTAACTAGAAATTTTGATTTTCAGTATTTACTAATATTGGTTTCGGAACTTAGATTCATATCAAATCATTGGATATTTGGAACTTAACATTTTTCGAGTTAACAGATCTCGTCTTGTTCATCATTCTTCTTTGCATACAAACAAAACATGACCAACATGGTCTTTCATATGGAATATGGTTAACCTTGTATTTATACACCATATGAATTATGCACATCTGTATTAGATCTGATCATGACATCTTAGGTCAAAGGTTACTTTATACACTAATATAATCATACGATAAGTCATTGATTATGATTTCAACGATCATGTGACTTATCATTGTTGGTCACATTAAAAAACCGTTCTCTACCTGTTAGTTTATACTAATGTCGTAATGACATGACCATCATTGTAATATTCAATGGAGGTATTTAGTATACCTATTATATGATATTATTGCCCAACTTATATCACATTTGTAAGGAGCAATTTGATGATTTAGTTTATATTTAAATGAGTCAATCAGACAGTTCACATACATACTTTATATTAATGCAAACAAAAGAAGTAGTTTATGTATATGAACAAAAGAATTATTTTTTTATTAATAAATTATTACAAATGTATATATAAGATGAAATACCTTAAAATCGATAACATGAATGGTTCTTAGGATATACACTAACAACATCATTTGATAATAGTCATCTGGGATGATGTCGCCATTGAGGATAGGGTGTTAGGTAATGAGATGATTTGGATGGGTATTTGGGATGCTAGAAAAACATTTGTAATACCACAAAGAAATTAAATAAAGGACACATGACGTTATGAATTATTGTGATGTATATGTATATTTTTTAGGTGTTGTGAGATCACTTACTTACTAAGTGTGTTTAACTCATGCATTATTTTTTAGTTTTACAAGTAGGTTTGTAGAGCAACGAAGAGGTGACAGTAGGGGAGATAGTGGGTCAACTCAAGGTAGTGCATAAGGGTAAGGGCATGTTTATCATTTCACCTATTAGATACTAATATTGATGTATTTCGAATTTATTTATCTTTTTTATGCATATTGATTTTTATGACTTGGTTATCAGACTTATGTATTTTGTTTTATGAAATAATAAATGCACTTTCGGGTATTGTAGGATGTTAATTTATAAGGCATGTCTTCGTTGCAAATCCTATGTAAGAAATTTTATGTTAACACATCTTTTTGGGTGCATATTTTGAGTAGGAGTATGCATTTGGAAAAGGGTGTTATAGTTTTCCTCTAGAATACTTAGAGCTAACAATCCCCATGACTAATGGTAGAGTTTATGTTGCTTCCTCTGAGGAAATTGCTAAGGTGGGGTTGGATAAATGGAAATTTTGTGTTGTGGGTCTTTTCCTTGGAAGGAGACTTCCTTTTGTGGTAGTAAAAAAACAATTAGAAAGGATGTGGTCCAATTTTGGTTTTTGTAGTGTAACTTTTTTAGGGCAACAAATGTTCATTATTAGGCTTAATGATGAAGGTGGAGTGCTGAAAGCAATAAAGGAAGACCCTTAGACTATTAGAGGGATGTCATTTCTAGTTAGAAAATAGGTGCCTAATCTCCCTATAGTGGTTAATGATGTAAACTTTGTTGCTATTTGGATCAAATTAATTCTTCGGTATCCTTCTCGAGTATTGGACTTTGAAGGGTCTAAGTTGCATTACAAGTGGGATAGGTTAACCACTATATGTTGATTATGTTACAGATGAAGGGTTTTAACTTGAATACATGAAATCTATGTGGAAATTGACGTGGATTCTCCTTGTTTGGATACCATGGACTTTTTTTTACTAAATAAAGAGAATTTGGTAATACAACTAAAGTACAACTGGAAATCTTTCAAGTGCAACAAATGCAACTGTTTTGGGCATCGCATAGGGGAGTGTGTGCTAGGTTTGAGAAAAGAAAAGTTGAGTAGCTCATCAGGTAAAGTTGAAAAAGAAAATGCAAGAAAAGTTAGGAATAATCTAACGTCTAATAAAAACTAAGGCAACAACAAGTTGATTGAGCTAAGTTTAAAACCTGCCAAGACTGCCAAAAGAAAAAGCCTTATAGGGTGCATTAAAGCTAAATTAGAGAGTAGCAACAGGTATCAAGCTCTGGAGAGTTTGAATGAATAAGAAAATCAAAAGGAAGTTTCAATGATTGACTCAATGAAATCTAGTGGAAAAAGTGGAAAGAGAAATGTTTAGGACCCAAGAATTAATTCGAAAATCTCGAATAATGTTTCATCTAATTGTATAGGTATGAATAACCTATGTTCTCTTACAAACTTGGAAATAGTAAAGGATCATGCTTTAAGTTAATCTTCTTTAATACCATAATGTAACTTCTTCAGGGCAACCTGGAATATAAGGGGCCTCAATTCCCCTTTGAAACAAGAGATTAGATATTTTATAAGGAAAAATAAAGTCTCTATAATGGGAATCTTTGAAACAAGGGTGAAAAAGAATAAAACTAGAAATGTTAGGGAAGGCATTTTTACAGATTAAGATCTTATATGCAACTAAAAGGACAATCCAAGAGGAAGAATTTGGATCGACTATGAGAGAGATGGTTAGGATTAAGGCAATGAGGAAATCTTCTCAAGGTAATCATTGTGAAGCCACTAATTATAAATATGACTTTCTCTTCTTTGTCTCTATTGTTTGCAACTTTAATACCCTAACGGAAAAGAAATTTCTTTGGAAAGAACTTACGAACTAGTCAAATACATTTGGGGATAAGCCTTGGGTAGTGACAGGTGATTACAATGCTATTAGAAATCAAAATGAGAAAATAAGAGGATTAATCTTATAGTTAATCAATGATGGTTGGAAAATAACTTTCCCTTAGTCAACTGCCACCTTATTGAATTGATCTTTTTCCGACCATACCTTATGCTTGTTTAATTATGGTTTGAAGGAAGAAAGTAGAACTCCTTTCAAATTCTTTAATATGTGGGCTTATCATGAGAGGTTCTTGTAGATTTTTTAGGAAAACTGGAAGGAAGATGTTAAAGGCATTATTATGTTTTAGCTTGCTATAAAGCTAAAGAACCTTAAAAGTGGTTTGAAAGAATTAAAAAAGAAAGTGTTTTGGAATCATTTTAATTTTGATTATGATGTACGTATGTTTGTATGTACATGGTGCTCGGTATACAACTTAAGAACCTTGTGTGAATTCTTTTTATTTTATTTATTGTTTTTGGGTTTGCAATAATTAAAATAGGACCTGCGTGTCTTACCTTCTTTAAAGTTCTGTTGTACTTCTCTTATCACATAACTCTCCTTGAATGTAACTTAAGATTTCTATTTTATGAATGTAAAATTAGAATAGGATTTAATTTTTTAGTATTAGAAAAACTATAACTTGGAAACAAAGCTATGTACAATTAAAGACTGAAGATGAACAAATTATTGAATACCCGAAAGAGCAGAACTTAGGTTGATCAGTCAACCCCTTATAGCTCAAGGGGATTGACATTAGTTAAAGTTGTATACCGACACATTTAATTTACATTGTAATATGCATGTTAGGTTTTATTTTTCAAATAATCACCTCTTGTGCTAAATAACTAAAATTGGTGACAATAATAAATCCCTTAAATATATATGTTAAGTAAAAAATAACCAAATACCTTCCAATATGATGCCTTGAGGCAAGACCCTGTTTGTCGAAACCTTATTCATCAAAGTGAAGGATACCCTTCTACCAGGTGGAAGACTGAGTGATTGTTTATATTATGTTTGAGTTAACTAGTACACTTAACTTGTTATCCAAAGGTGAATGTTAAAGTGTATTAAAGGTAGAGTTAGGGACATGCAATTATGATTGCATATGCGATATGTAGTATCCACCCTATTGAAACTAAAAATCACAATTGATATCTCATGATTGGTTTATGCGTGGTTGTTGAATTAGAGATCATGGATTCTTGTGATTTGTTTAATTGACCTACCTAATTAGTTAATTGAAACTTGTTCGTCAAAGCAAAAGGGATAATTAATTCAATGGGATCTTGGCCCGCTAGGAAGTCCACCAGGATTTCTTGAGTTCAATGGAGAGGGTTATTGGCTTGAATAAAATAGTAAGAGCATTTATTTGACAAAAACCACGTTAAATAAATATGAAATTAAAATATGACCTTATTCTTAATTTTGTAGAATAAACTTAACACATAACCTAACATTTGAAAATGAGTTTGGGTTAGATATAAAACATCTCGACTAATATCGATGTCTACGGACTATACTAGAAGAAAGGAGAATCTTATATGTTGTCGCATAAGATTTACTAGTTATGACCAAACTTGGCACTTACATAAGAGAATTTAATCCTTATAACAAACATGAAAATGGATAATGGAGTAGAGAATGAAACTTCCATGTTTAATATAATTAAATTGATTGAGAGTGCCAAAACTCTAGACTCACGATGACAAATAACATGGCCTTTAACCTTGTTATCTTGTCTTTACCTGAATCCTACACTAAGTTTGTTATGGACTTTGTAAAGGATAACAAGGGAGAATCTATTGAAGGTTTGATAAGGATGGCAGAGAATGCTAATGTACATATTAGAATGGCAAAACAGGTCAAAACCAGTTTGAAAAGAGAGGAAGAAAAAAGTAAGGTTGATATAGGTAAATTTTGAATCTTAGCCAATACATTAGAACACATTAAACTTTCATAAGGCCGTAGTTGGCAAAAGTAAGGTAGTTTTCATTTGACATGGAAAGCTTGACCGCTGAATCGAATGCTGCAAAGCATTTCTAGCTAACTAAAGAAGGAAGACTGAGTCTTTAACTTTAGGTAAGATTGAGAATTGAACCATTTCTTAAGATCTTGAACTATTTAACATAAGATTTAAAATCTCACATTTGCTCAATGTGAAGAAATTGAGGTATAGTGGATGCTAGCCAAAAGAAGAGGTGGACCTATAAGTTGGAAATGTGGTATATGTATGCCACATTAACTATTAGATTTATGTATTCATTCTATCCCACAAGCAAGATGAAAAAAAATAATAACTAGTTGTAATATTTTTCAGAAATAAAACTATTGAGGGATTTATTACTATGATTATTTCAAGAATTCTTAATCGTATAAATTAATTTGGACCAATAATTTGGCACAAAGACTGAGTCATGCTAGAACTTTGATTCATTTGATTATTGTTGAATGATGGGCACTAGTTATGTCTTTTAGACAAAGATGATCATGTCAGTCTTTTACTATTTTCAATGAAAGCATAATTCAACTGTTTAATTTCGTTTAAACAATGAGAATTAATAGATTATGCTAAACAAAACAAATTTTGAATTTCATCTGATTTATTAGACATTCTAATGAATATGATTTATAGATCTTTAGAAAAAACAAATTTGAATACCGTGAAGAAATTCAAGGAATTTAAGAATGAAATAAAGAATTTGTTAGCATATTTAATTAATCAATTGGGTTAAACCAAAGAGGTGAATGCATAGGACAGATGGTTTAACTTAATGCCTGAGGTGTAATGGGAGGTTTAATACCCACTAAATGTTCTAAGGTAATACCTTAATGATTATAACTCATGTTTATGTCTATGAGTTATATGTATTGTACACATTGGATTGAAGTCCAATGACTTATTTAATAGTGGTAGTGACACTAATATTAAGCAATTAACTTGAATTAGTTAAACCAAGTGTTAAATAAATTATCTTATGTGATATTGTAAAGGAAACTTAAGAATATTGCTCTTCCAGTGCCAAATAGGTTTTAAAACCTATTTTGGAAGATTCTTTGACACCATTATTTAAAAGATCAAGTGAGAGAATAATAGAACTCAATCAAATTCTAATTCATAAGAAATATAGACATAAAGTAAATAATGTGCCAATAACTATGACTGAACATCACAACAAAAATTTCTTATCCCTAGATAAAGACGAGTAATCAACCTAAGTATGTAGAATCATGCAAAAAAGATGAGGTGTGTTATGAGCCTATAAAAAAAAAAATTCTCATAACTTTTGATAAATGCATTGGTCATTTGTAACATCAAAATCTAAAACCTACAAGTGACACTAAAATCTAAATACACACATAATTGTTGTATACCATTAAAAGTTTGACAATTAATTGTCAAGAGCAGCTTAAATGGATAAAACCTAGAATGGTTACGATCATAACCAATGGTGTTAACCTTGAAAAAGAGTTTGTGGGTATGCAAATTGATGAGTTATATTTAATTTAATAACTCATGTGAACTTTGGAATCTAGAGATATTCATACAAATAAAACCATAAAATCTTTTGGTTTTACTAAGATGAATATGAAATCTATATACAAAAATGAGCGGAAGTACAATGATAATCTGACATTGTATATTTGTATGATGATAAACATATCAGAGTTAAATGCCAAATTTACAATTGGCATAAGAATAAAATAACCAAGTAATCCTTCATAAAAGAACTTAAACCAAATAGTTCATATCCTCACCTAATCTATTGTTGTAGATCATATGGACTATTGAATTTAAGTTGAAGTGTTTATAACAGACAAAGATTAAAGGGATTTAACAAATAAGAATCCAAAATGATTCTCTTTCATTATGTTGCTGAACATATAAATTAAGAGGCAAAGATTATAGATTTCTATTGGCGTTAGCCATTAGAATGACCATGAATATCATGATATACACATAAAGTTGATGTTTCAATATTTTAGAAATATCAACTATGTCCAAATAGGTGTCATTGGATGACACACTAGGAAATATCTTTGATTTCCTAAAAAAGGAAATAATAAGATCTTAGGGGATGAATTCACTAAATGAGGAACAGTGACATAAAAAAATCAGGTTGAAAATAATGAATATCAATTTAAAAGGACAGATTGTATAAATATTAAATCAATTCTATGTTGAAAACTAAGTATAAGACATTCAAAATGTAAGGTCTTAAACAACATATTAGTTCATAAAATTGACTTTTAACATAGTTGATTTGGTGTTATTAGTACTAAACAGATATTTTCTGGAGTCATGGTCTCACCAAATGGTCTAATTGCATACTTAGGCGATTTCATCTTGTTAGATTAACAAGAGGAAATGTTACTTAACCTTTAGAAAATTGAATGAATAAATTGTATCAATAAATGCTTTGTTTCAAAAGAAGCAATGACGAATGCTTATAGTCATCTGATGTTGTTTGCATGAATGTTTAGCTATAGTGCAAGCAAGAGATTGTTAAGGTTAGTGTCCTAAAGCCAATCCCTATGACGATACAAGTTCATTAATAAAAGGTTATATTTGTAATCTATATGTCATTCTTTGTCTATAAAACATATTAATAAATGTTCAAATAACTGTCCTAAGAATGGTTAACAGAAGTTAACCTATGTAACTTGAGGATCCCTAAGAGAGACACTTCATCTATACCTCAGCCTCAAAGAGATATTGTATGATAAAATGATCAAATTATACAAGTAATTGTATCACAAGTAAGTTAAGAAGTCATATACTGACACTACTAATCGGGTGGCCATGATGTCTTGCTAAAGGCCACTCTTGGTTTATGTTCAGACAGATGTTGGTTCAGAAGCTCAACATGAATTTGGTCACTACTAATTTAATAAAAAGCTTATGGCACACAAAAAGAAGTTGATTAAGCTCTGGAGGTATAGGATTTTTTGAGTTAAATCTGAGTCAAATCTGATTTGGATTCTAGATTAAAGATTTTAAGTCTTAGAAAGGCTTTTAGATCCAAAAGTATATTTTATGATACTTAGAGACTAAAGTGAAATAATCCTAAATGATTAGGGCTGTCTATGAGAAAATATAAAGTTGGATTGGATTAATCCAATTAGATAAATCCAAACCCAATTCATAATCCATATGGACCATAACTTAGAAGAAAATGTTAATATTATAATAATATAAATAAAACTCACATTAATGGTGGGCGTATATGTGCACATGATATGCACACAAATTGCACTTGAAACTTGTGTGCGACAACTTTTAAAATTTGTGTAAAAGTCAAAGTTCTCATATGGAAAAATATGACGCACATCATTTACATATATACATGTTATTATCTATACTAAGGAGTGACGACAAAAACAAAAACTTTCTAATACAACGAAAGCGTACAGTGAGAGAATTGCTTCTCACAAAAAGAACAAAAGGTGCATGCCACATGCTTTCCTTTGTTAACGTGAATTAGAACGTTAGTTGCCTAGGTGAAGAAAAGCCACTATCGTGGCTTTCACCTAAAATTGATAACTTATTCTCAGTTCGTACTTTGTGTGAATACTAAGATTCAAGCCTGTTTTGAGTTTTGAAAGCGACTTCATAATCTATCTAAATTAATAGAAATCAAAAGAGTTACCTACAGAGGTAAATTCTATAAACATTCTATGTGTATTAATTATCTTACAAGGTCGTTCCAAAAAGAGTTCTACTATCTCCCACTAGTTCTCTTGAGAATAAATTCCTTCTCAAGAAACATATTGGTGTGAGTAACAAAGCTTTTTTGCTCCTTTAAATGGTAAAAGCAGTATCTTTTAGAAACCTTTGTGTACCCTAAAAAGATACACTTTTTAACTTAGTGCTCAACTTGTTTAAATTCAATTTCTTGACATAAGCATCATAACTTTAAATCCTCTAGTAATCTAGATTTGACTTTCACCCAATCCACAACTCATATGGACTTTTATCCATAGATTTAATGTATATGTAGTAATTTTTAGGGCATGACCTCAAAAAGACGTGGGTTGATCAATAAAATTCATCATGGACTTAATAATTTCCATCAAGGTTCTATTTCTCTATTCAGATACACTATTATGTTGTAAAGTACTAAGAAGAGTGAGTTGAGATACTATCCTATTTTCCTTTTATTAGGGTAGATGTCGTAGAGCCAATCAAATTTGATATTTGTGAATGTAATTTTGTATTAATAATTGATAAAAGATTTTTATTTTTATTAAATTCATATGTTTTCTATTTATATGATTATACGAATAACATGCCTTTAAAATTGTAGAATTGTGACGAGGGGATCAGATGACTAATTATATGAACCTTATATACATTTTTAGTAGTCATTCTAAAAGCTTCCACAATCTTGACATTAGAATGAATAAGGGCATGTGTAATGATGATAGAGTTATTATAGTATTAAACAACCCTACCAAAAGTAGTGACAGTTCTCACGTGTTGACATTATTGTAAATAACTTACTGTAACACATAAGTGCACATTGTAAACATATTCATTAGACTGACCTGACCAGAGGATATCCATATAAATGGTTGCTTCAGTGTCTATAAAATAAATCTCTTAAACACATGGGTGTATATGATCTTTTGACTTGAAGTCGTTATACTGTCTCATGTAAGGATCGATATGGTTTGACACTATCAAATGTGCAATCGTAATTAAGGTAACTATAAAGGTAATAATTGGCCATTTCATAAGATACATGAAGAGTATAGTTGATCGATAAAATATTCGTTACTTTTGAGCATAAGAGAAAATGTCTCATATGGGAATATTCAATGACATCTATGACAACTTAAATCTGTAGCCAAAGTGGGATGAGATTGTTGCCTAATCCATATTAGTTGTTAATGTGTATCAGTTCATACCGAGGAACAATTAAAATAGCCTCAAGACATATTAGTTGATGAAAGGATTGACTTGCACATAATTGTGATGTTGTAAAAGTTTAAAAGATATTCACTAGCACTCTATCGTCTGGGTGATCATAATGTTTTGCTAGAGGTCAATCTTGGTGTGTGTTTGAATTTGGCCTAAATATAGACATTGCCAGTTTGATAGAGAGGTTATAGGTCACACGCATATAAGGGTTGATTTGAACCTAGCGACAAGGATTATTTGGTGATAATCCCAGTATTTAGGGAAGGAGAGAATTGGTTGACCATTCTTTGACCAAGTCAAACTTGGCATGCATAAGACCACTTGGCACCATGTAACATAAATAATGCATGGCATGGTTTGACAAAATATTACCTAGCTATGCAAAGCATAAATCATACTGGGTGGCATAATTTATGTGCCACCTATACATGGTTTGAAACATGTCGACTGTGCATGTTTACAAGCCAGCTGTGCATGTGTATTAAGGGTAACAGGTTTGGATGAAATCCTTGCTACACTTAGACACCTACACATATAAAAGCTTGAGTCAAAATTACAACTATAATATAACACATACTAAAAAGAAACGTTAGTCACAGGTTTATGTTTGTCTCTTTCTTCTTGTGAACACAAATAATCTAGTAAATAAGCCCCAACAACTTTCTCCCTAGATTACCTTTTACATGTTTGTGCTCTGTGTGAATGCTTAAGCGCCACCTTTCGAGGGTTTAATAACGTTCAATTTTAAACCATATGAAGATCTAGAAGAACCATCAACGTAGGTATAAACCTAAAAAACCCTGTGAGTGTTTTGCATATTCATAAATGTATGTCTAAAATGGGTATCCTAGTTAGGGTTTTTGGGATTTTTGTTTTTAAATGTTTTAATTATGTTGCATTACTGGTTAGCAGTGCCTTGAAAACCTAACAGTGGTATTAAAATGACCATTTAGCATATTTTCATGAAAATATATACCTGTTAGATTGTTTTTATATGTTGAATGCCTGTAATCAAATTAATTAAGACTAAAATTATTAAAGATGATTTGTAATCATGTCTTGGCATAGTATGTTAAGTATCATATATAATGTAAATTGTGCTAAATTGTTGAATGATGATTTCTAAATTTTTTTTTTTTAGTTTTGTTGATATTTGTAGGTTAAATTTTGGTTGAAAGTCGTAGGTTTTTTGTTATTGTATGAAATCGCCTTTAAATCCTATTGATTGCCTGATCCAAGGGTTACCACCAGTGTGAGTATTGTTTATGTGTCATATTTCCTCACCCTAGTGACTAGCAAAGAGGGTTCTGAGTGGATTGGCTTAAACACTAAGTGTAATTCATGGCTAGACGAAATTTTGGTCTAGTCGTGACCATCTCATGGTGCATGGCACTAATGCATGTCACGATTGGACCATAATTTGGTCTAGCCATGAATTTTTAATGGCATAATAACATTTGTGCATAAGGTGCGTGGTTGGACCAGTTCGAGGTGTTGCCACCTTGGTTGCATTCTAGCCATGCCCATGTCATGACTTCAACTATGTAATATTTTGGAATTTTGTTGAATTGTAGATGTATAGTTGGACTTCACATCTACATGTTCGGTGAAGTTGAAATTTCTTATTTCACTTTATTTTGTTAAATAGAATTTTCTTGAGCTTTTAGGGTTGAATTATAATTTTGTAAAACTTTAAGAACCAAAATGTCATTTAATACTTGAAATAATAATAATTAAAATTTTAATTTTTTAATTGATATGTATATGAATGAATGTATGTATGTATGATGCCCTGTACATAACCAAAGAATCTCTTAGGGTGTTTTTAATTTTATTATTTCTTTTTTTGGTTGTAATCTTTAAAATAAGGTGAGCACACCCTGTCTTTATCACTTTTTTTCTTTCAGTTTAGGTTAATTTTTTTCTTATAATTCTATAACTAGAAAATAAAGTTATGTAATAATTGAAGACTGGAGACAAAAGGACAAGCGTGAAAACTTGAAGATGAAGATTCATCTAAATTGACTAGTCAAACTTCTCTTGGCTCAAGGGGTTTGACATTAATTATGATTGTATGTAGGCACATTTTCATTTTACGTTGTAGAATGTATATGTATGTTTTATTTTGCAAATATCACTTAATTTGCAACTTAAAATCTAATAAGACAAAATAATAAAACCCTTAACTTAAATATTAAATCTAAGATTTAATTGGTGTCTTCCAACATGACGCCCTAATTAAGCTCTTATCTGGTGGAACATTGTTCGCCAAAGTAAAAGGTACACTTCTGCTAAGTAGAAAATTAAGTAATAATCATGTTATGTTCGACTTAACTATTGTACTTTGTTTGTTCTCCAAAGTGATGAGTAAGGAATGCATATGTCGATGCAAGGAGATATATAGTATCCACTCTACTGATATTGAAAGTCACATGATTTGTTGGGGTAACAAATGGCATGAGATCGTGGGTTTTGGTGATTAATTTGGAATTTACCTATTTTATTAATTTGAACTTATTTGCCAAAGCAAAAGGGAGAATTAATGCAATGAAATTTCTGTCCATTAGGAAGTTCATCGGAACTTCTCGAGTTCAATAGTAAAGGCTATTTGTTTAAAGAAAATAGTAGAAACATTTTAATTATTAAACCCATAATTAAAATGAATATTAATAAATTAAATAAAATTTCTAATTATTTTATCTGTAAATTGTAGATCAATTAATCACCATGTTAAACCCTATGTATTGATCAATTCTTGAAAAAGAAAATAGGCTCAGTAAAACTAACTTTGTTGATTAGTACAGAAATCTTAGGATTATTCTATGTCAAAAGAAGAGGTTGTATACCCTTAAAGGGTCGTTACCTTCTAAGCCTAGTCTCTATGCCACCTAGAAGTAAAATGATACTTTTAATAAGTATCTTGATGACTCTATGAAAGTTCAGCCTTTATTTCAAGTATATTTGTCATTGAGATAAACTATTCTCCTTATTCATCTTGGGTTGTAGATACAAAATGTGGTTCTCATATTTGTTCTAATATATAAGGATTGAGACAAAATATGTTGGAAATGAAGCACATG
Source organism: Mangifera indica (assembly GCF_011075055.1). NCBI lineage: Eukaryota > Viridiplantae > Streptophyta > Magnoliopsida > Sapindales > Anacardiaceae > Mangifera > Mangifera indica. The sequence continues at coordinate 6,030,380 of NC_058140.1, read as the reverse complement.
TTGCTGCATTAGCCATAGGTGTTATTATCTTAGGTTGCCTACTAAACTAGTTTTAGAATTAAAACATTGTTATTATATTCCTTTTGTTTCTCGAAACTTGGTTTATGTGTCTATTTTGGACAAAGAGGGATATTAATTTTTTATTGTTAATGGTATTATAACCATCATCCTAAATAATATTTTCTATGGAATAACTGAATTGCATAATGATTTATATATTCTAAAATTAGATAATGAAATTCTTAATGTTTAAAGTAATAAATGATTGAAATCGAATAATCTGAATACCATATATCTATGGCATTATAGGCTATGTCATATAGGACCGAAACATATATGAAGACTTCTTGAATAAAAAGTCTTATAATCATTTGACTTCCAAGCATATGATGAATGTGAGTTGTGTTTATTAGGTAAGATGGGTAAAGTACCTTTCATTGGATATAGTGAAGGGGCGATTGAACTATTAAAGATCATTCACAACGATGTGTGTAGACCCATAACAATGCATAGTAAATATGGGGACGCCTACTTTGTCATACTTATTGATGGCTTTAGTAGATATGGCTATATGTCTTTGATGAAACACAAGTCTAAATACTTTGATAAATTCAAAGAATTTAAGAATGAAGTAGAAAAGAAACTTAGGAAACAAATTAAAATCCTCCAAAGTGATTAATGGGGTGAATCCTTGAGTTAAAATCAAACAATACCTAAAGAAAAATAGGATAGTATCTTAACTCACTCTTCCTGGTACTCTACAACATAATAGTGTGTCAAAAAGAAAGAATAAAACCTTGATGAAAATAATGAGGTCCATGATGAGTTTTATCGATCCACGCATATCTTTTTAGGGTTATATCCTAGAAACTGTTGCCTTTGCATTAAACTATATACCATCTAAATCTATGGATAAAACTCTATACAAGTTGTGGACAAGGCGAAAGCCTAATCTAGAGTACTTGAGGATTTGGAGTTATGAAACTTTTGTCAAGAAACTGACTTTAAATACGCTATACACTAAGTTTAAAAAATGTGTCTTTGTAGGGTACCTGAAAGTTACTAAGGGATACTGCTTCTACCACTTAGAGGAGTAAAAGGTCTTTGTTGCTCATACTAGTATGTTTCTTGAGAAAGAATTTATTCTTAAGAAAACTAGTGGGAGGAGGGTGGTGCTAGATGAAGTCCCTATACCTTAAGATACCACAAATGCTAAGCAAAATGATATCTTTTCATATATGGTTGATCATAACGAGGAAATTCCTCTATTTTAGGAAGAATAACCTCAACGCACATAAGAGCTATAGTCTACATGAGTACATCACAAGCTAGAAAGATTTGATTTTCTTCTAACTTGGTATTGTGGCATTTTGGTCATCAATGATAATGAATTAAATACCTATAATGGGACTATTTCAAGTTCAAATTTTGAAAAATAGCTAGATGCTATGAAATCTGAAATAGATTTCATGTATCAAAACCAAGTATGGACTCTGGTGGACCCATCTAAAAGGGTAAAACCTATAAAGAGTAAATAGGTTTTCAAAAAGAAAATTGATATGGAAGGTAACATGCATACCTATAAAACACGACCTAGTTGTTATGCTTAAGTCTATTGAGATTATATATATGCATATTATGACTATGAAATTTATCAAATGGACGTCAAGATTATTTTCTTAAATGGTAACCTTATAGAGGACATCTATATGACACAACATGATGGTTTTATTCTTGCTGCATAAGTAGATAAAGTATACAAGCTATAAGATTCATTTATGGACTTAAGCAAGTTTCAAAAAGCTGAAATATTCGTTTTGATAAAGTTATTCTTTGGTTCGGATTCATCAAGAATGAAGATAGACCATATATGTACAAGAAGGTCAATAGGAATGTGATTGCATTTCCAGTATTATATGTCGATGACATCTTGATTATTGGAAATGACTTATTAAACTTATAATCAGTAAAAGCTTAGTTATCCAAGTGTTACTCCATGAAAGACTTAGGAGAAATAGTTTACACTCTTGGGATTAAAATTTACAAAGATAGAGAGTATAAACTATTGGCCCTAAGTCAAAGCACGTATAAAGACAAATATTTCTGCCCAAGAAAGGATTTTTGCTTATATCTCATGATATCTATCTTTCAAAAGATATGTGTCCTAACACACAGTCTGAAAAAGATAAGATGAGTAGGATCTCACATGCTTAAGTTATAGGATTAATCATGTACGTCATGCTATATACAAAGATTAATGTCTCACATGCTTTGAGCATTTACAAAAGATATCAGTTTGATCTAAGTGAAAAACATAGGATGACTTTAAAAACATCTTGAAGTACCTAAGAAGTACTAAAGATGCATTCTTAGTTTATAAAGAGGAATCTAAACTCATTGTAAAAGGCTATAATAACACCAATATCTAAACTAATTGAGGTGATTTCAAATTTCAAAATGGCACAGTTAGCTGGAAAAGCTCCAAGCAAAATACAGTAGCTAATTCTACAATAGAGTTTAAGTACATTACCTTTTCAGAAGCAATAAAAAAGGTTGTTTAAGTTAAGAAGTTTATAACTAAACTTAGAATGGTTCCAAGTACAGATGAGTTGATTGAGCTCTATTATGACAACAGAGCGATTCCTCAAGCAAATAAGTCATAGTCTTATAAGAAGTCTAAACACATACTTAAATGATATCATATGATTTAAGAGATTGTACAATAAGGTGATATACAAATAATAAAGATTGATATAAATGACAATTTGGCTGACTCACTAACAAAGCCTTTGTCATTGCAGAAGCATAATACGTATGTAGCCGAGCTTGAAATTAGATATATAATCGATTGGTTATAGTACAAGTGGGAGAATATTATTAAAGCTGATGGTTATAGTACCACCAATAATAAAAAATAAATATCTTTTTTTGTCTAAAACAGATGCTGAAACTAAGTTTTTAGAAATAGAAAGAGTATAATAACAATTTCTTAATTCTAAAACTAGCGTAGTAGGCAATCTAAGATAATAAATCCCTACTGCTAATACAACAACATGTGCTCTATTTCCAACAAGTACTCTCTTTTGGCAAACAATCTATTTTATCAAAGTCCTTACATATCAGAACAAATATAAGAACCATATCTTGTGTCTATAACCTATGATGAACAAGGAGAATAACTTAGCTCAATGACAAACATACCTTTTAGAAAAACCTTGTAATGCCTCCTTTAATGATTTGTCTTGCCATACTAGAAGTAGACAATCTTTCCTTTCCTCACACTACCTATAGGTTGAGTAGTAGTATCAGGTTGTTTTTTCGCTTTAGACTTGGGCTTAACCTTAGCTTTTGCCCTTTTCCTTGACTTTTGATGTTTGGGCTTTAACTATAAGTAAATTAGTTAAAACTCCCTTTCGTACTTCTTATTCAACTTGTCTAAGCACATACAACAACTCTTCAAGGATTTAGTCCTTTTTGTTCAAATTAAAATTCATAATAAAATTAGTTCATGATTTAGGGAGCAATTTTAGTACTAAATCGATAGCAAGCTCATTATCCATGATGAAGCCTAAGTTTGCCAACTGCTCAATGTAACCAATCATCTTGACCATATAAGGGCCAACTTATCCTTCCTCAGAGAGTTTGCAATCAAATAATGCACTTGATACCTCATATCATTCAACCTTTACATGAGTGTCATATAACTCTCGAAGGTGTGCAAGTATGGATTATGCATCTATTTCCTCATGTTGTTTTTTAAGCTCAGATGACATGAAAGTCAACATAAGGCATTGAACTTTAACGAAGTCATCAAGATATTAATTAAAAATATCCTTATACTCTTGGGTAACATCAAGACCTGGCTCATAGGACAATGACCTTACGGATGTATATCCTATTCTCTTAATGTGGAATAATTTGAAGATTTTTATACTAATCAATGAAGTTGCTTCCAATAAGTTTATTTTCTTTTTTTAGAACTGGTCGATACATTGAGTTTAACATGGTGATTTTATGATCTATAATTTACAGATAAAAGAATTAGTAGTTTTATTTAATATTCTTTTTAATTACAAATTTAATAATTAAAATGCTCCTAATGTTTTCCTTAAGTCAATAGCCCTCACTATTAAACTCGAAAAGTTTCAATAAACTTTCTAATAGATCGAGACCCTATCGCATTAATTCTCTCATTTGCTTTGGTGAACAAGTTCGAATTAATAGAATAGGTAAATTTCAAATTAATCACCAAAAACCCATGATCTCAAACTAAGGGTTAACCCAACAAATCAGAAGACCTTAAATATGACTCTTGATATCAATAGGGTGAATACTACATATTTCTTTACATCGACAAATGCATTCCTTGCTCTTTCCTTTAACATACTTTACCTTTTTTTTGGCGAACAAGCAAAATGCATTAGTTTAGCCAGACCTAACATGAGCAGCACATAATTTTCCACCTGATAGAAGTGTACCCTTTATTTTGGCAAAAAAGGTTCCAACATACAGGGGCTTGTAAAATAAAACCTATACATATATTTAAAGGCATGAGTAAGGTGTCATATTAGAAGACACTAATTAAATTTTAGATTTAATATTTAAATTGAGGGTTTTATTATTTAGTCTCATTTGATTTTAGCCGTGTGTTAGGTGATATTCATAAAATAAAACCTATACATACATTCTATAATGTATAAATAAAACGTGCTAGTACACAACTATAACTAATGTCAAACTCATTGAGCCAAGAGGAGTTAGATTGGTCAACCTAGGTGAATGTTCATCTTTAGGTTTTTGCGTTTGTCCTTTTGTCTCCAATCTTAAATTATTACATGACTTTGTTTCTTAGTTACAGATTTCTAAGAAAAAAATAAAAACAATCTAATCGAAATAAGAAAGGGGATAAAGACATGGCGTGTAAACCCTATTTAAAAATTACAATCGAAAAATCAAATTTTAATTGCTATTAGGGTAAAAGACTATTTCCCATCCAAGTTTTAGCTCAACTTAAAAAATATACCTATGACAGATGAAAAACTCAAACACCTACTTATTCCTACACTGTCGTTAAATTTTTTATTAAATACAAGGGTAAAATTGTTATTTAACAATAATATTAAAGAATATATAATTTTATCTCATTTTTTCCCTTAGATTTTAAAAATTAACATTTAACCTCCATACCAGAACTTTGAAAAATGACTTCCCCCCCTAATTCCTAAATTTTTTTCGCTCTCCCTCTGGTCATCGGTTACCAACGTGATTGGAAGTTAAATGACGAGTCTCGTCCATATCTAGATGTTGTTCATCATCTATTTTGGTTAACCTACATTGATCAGATATGGATGATGAAGAGTCATCCAGTGAGGATGATGCTTGTCATCTAAAGATCTAGATGATGATCCATCATCTAGAGATCTAGATGACAAAGCGTAGCCCAAATCTGAACAACAATCGTCATACTTAGACGATGATCATCGTCTAGAGGATGACCTTTGGATGAAGACTCCTTCATTATTGGTCAGTTGTTGCCAGAGAAAGTGGTTAGATTTTCCCCTTACCCCTAATGAAAAATATGTGGACATGTCCTAACAGATGAAACTTTAGGTGGATATTTGAATTTTTCATCTGTTATGAGTATGCATTTGTCATTTCAACAAAACGTTGATGGAAAATTGTCCTTTTCCCTTATTATTATCCCAAGTGTCAAATTACATTGTGGTCCTTGAAATTTTGCAAAATTTATTCAACCCTAAAGCCCAAGAAAATGTCAATTTAGTTCTAATTCAACAAAACAAGAATAAACTGAAATTTTCAACTTTACCAAATGTGCAAGTAAAGGTCCAGTCATGCTTTTGAAATTTATCAAAAATCTAGAATGGTGCATAATTGGATGACAAGGGAAAAACACTGAGCATGGTTGGGATTCCACCAAGGTGTGCAATTGGCACCTTGTTGTTGTCATGGCTAGACAATAGTAGTCCAATTGTACGCCAACACATGATGTTAATGGGTTATCCGCCTAACTCTCACCATGCATGGTTTGGTCAAAACTTTACATGGTGGGTTTTTTTAGAACCTATTCTTTGTATTTTTTCCAACAACAAAAAATTCAGAAAACCTCTTAGTGTTTAACAAGCTAATTGTTGGGGTGAGAAAATATGACACGTAAATCATACTCGCACCGATAACAAATCTTGAATCATGTAAACAACGTGACTCAAAGGCTATTTCATGTAACAACGCAAAATCTATGACATTTAACCAAGATTAACCTACACCTATCAACAAAACTCAAATAAAGATGAGGAATCATCACTCATAATTTAACAAAGTTTACGTTGTACATAATACTTAACAAATTATGCAATAACATGACTGCAAATCATCTTTACCAATTTTATGTTTAGTTTTGATTAATCCAATTACATGCAACCAACAAAAAAAAATAATTAAAATAATACAGGTATAATTTTTATGAAAATTATGTTAAATGTTAGCTTTGATACTATTATAGGGTTTTTGTAGTGTCGATAATTGGTGATGTAGCAGAATTTAAAATTTAAAAACTAAAACAATCCTAAAAACCCCAACCAGGATACCCGTTTTAAACATAATAATCATGATACATTCAAAACACTCATAGGGGTGTTTTTGAGTTATATCTATATTGATGTCTTTTGTAACCTTCACATGACTAGAGAAAGTATATTATCCAACCCATACGAGACAATGCCTTGATATCCACACGACGTATGAATGTAAATAAAGGAAATCCAAATGAAAAGGCTACTAGGGCTCTTGATTGGAATTACTATTCACAATAAAAAGAGAGTGCAGACCTAGTGGCTAGGGTTTTGCTCAACGTCTACTTGTATCTTATGCCTTTTATATATATGTGTAGGCATCTGGGCACAGTTGGCATTCTAAGCATGCACGACACCCTTAACACACGTGCATGACTAGTATGCAAAATGCATAACTAGCATTCCCAATGCCATTTGCATTGTTGGCACATATATGTGTGTTAGCCAACATGGTCTTAAACTTGCATAGCTAGCACACAAATGTATGTTAACCAACATGGTTCTTGTTATAAAGAGTCGACCGACATCGTGGACTTGCATGGTTAGCATTATCACACCAAATGCATAAATGGCATTTGATCAAAGCATGGTCAAACTAAGTTTTCTCAACCTATAGGGTAAACCCAGTCTTTCTTTCGATCTTAAACACCAAGATTGTTAACAAACAATCCACTTCTCTGAGTTTGATTTAACTATTTTATGTGTGTGACCTATAAGCTCTTTGTTGAGTTACTAGTGTCTAAATTTGGGATGAATCCAAACACAAGCCAAGATTAGCCTCTAGCATAACATCATGACCACCTAGACAATAGGGTGTCAACAGACATCTCTTAAACTTTTACAACATCACAATTACTACAATTTAATCATTTCGTCAATCAATATCTCTCGAGATTGAGACATAGAAATATGTTTATCTTAGTAATTCCTTGGTATGAACTAATACACATCAATGACTAACACAAATTAGGCTACAACCTCATCTCACTGTGGCCACAGATTCTTATGTGAGATATCTTCTGTTCTGTTTAAGAGTGACAAATCCTTTGTCGATCAACCATAACTTCATATATCTCATGATATAGTCTATTACTATCTTTATAGTTACCCTAATTACATCGACATATTAGATAACATTAAACCATACCAATCCTTAAACGAAATGGTCGACAATCTTAAATCAAAGGATCACATGCACTCGTGATGTTTAGAGTATTTATTCCATAGACATTAGAGCAACCATTTATATGGATATGCTTTGGTTTAAAGGATTTATTCTACAATATGCACCCATGTGTTATACTAAGTTATCTAAAACAACTTTGTCATACAAAAACTATTGCTACTTTTGGTGGGGTCGTTCAACATTATGATAATCTCATTATTATTATATGTGCCCTTATTTATTGTAATGTCAGGATTATAAACGATTCTGGAATAGCTATTTAATACGTACATAGCGTTCTCATAATTAGTTATTTGATCTCTCTTGTCACAGTTATACTATTTTAAAGGCATGTTATTCATACAATCATATAAATAAATAACATATAAATTGAATAACAATAAATCATTTTATTAATTATTAATATATAAAATTACATCTACAAATGCCAAATTTGATTAGCTTTAGAGTAGCTACCCTAGCATGACCTTGTGTGTTCAAGATGATCGATTACATTAAATGGTTTGTGAGCTTAGGTTTCATCATGGACAATGAGCTTGCTATTGATCTAGTGTTGAAATCTCTCTTTAAATTGTAGGGTAATTTCATTATGAATTTTTACTTGAATGAAAAGGAGAAACTCTTAAGGAGTTATTGTATATGCTTAAGATTGCTAAACAAGAGGTACAAAAGATAGCTTTGACTAATGTGCATATGTTTAAAGCCTAAACACCAAAAGTCAAGGCTAAGGGTGAAGTCAAAGCCAATGCTAAGCCCAAGCCCAAAGCAAAGAAACAACCTGATATTGTTACTTAGCATACTAGTGGTATGGGGAAATGAAATGTTGTCTACTTTTATTATGACAAGAAAGGTCACTAAATGGGGCATTTCTAAAGAATAATAAAAAAAATACAACTAAAACCTCTACTTCAGGTATGTTTGTCACCAAGATAAACTATTTTCCTTGTTCATCCTAGATTGTAAACACAAGATATGGTTCTCATATTTGTTCTAATATGCAAGGACTGTAGTAGAGTAGATTGCTCGTTAAAAGAGAGGTTCACTACATGTTGGAAATAGAGCATGAGTTGTTTTATCAGTTGTAACACCTTCCTTCAGAAATATTACTTTTCAGAGAAAAATATCACTAAATTGACAACTTTAAGGATGCAATAAATAAAAACAATTAATAATAACTCAAAACAATTGAATAAAATCTCATTTATTAAAACTAGTAAATTGCTAAAGTACCCTTATTAACGCTAAATTAGAAACACTAATATGAATTCATAAACTAAAAATATAATATTTGTAGTCTGATACGTCTATGAAAATCTAAATAAAATAAAAGCTAAAAAAATTGAATTGCCTTTAATGTTTTAGGTTCCTAGACTGCCACTCATCCTATAGCCATCGTAATTATCTGTACTTACACAGATGAAAGTTGGAAACTGGGTGGTGAAACACCCAGTAAGTAGGAGACTGAATTGATAACTTATACTGAAATCTCTAAATTGCCCTTAAACTTAACCCATACTAACTTTGTCATCTAAAGTCAACATTAAACACCTCTATAGATGATAACAGGTCCTATGTTTTATCTTTGTACTCTAGAGACTGCCTAAAATGTATGTCATAACTCTCAGATTGAACTATATTCTTCCAATCACTAAGGAACCACTAATAATACTGATTGGATTCACAATAAAATAATTGTATGTATCTCAACATAGCAAAGCATTCAACATCAAACAATAAAGCTAGAACCCTAATTATTCATCTCAAGAACAACCTTTCGACAAACTGTTATCATACAAGCAACTCACGCATTCAATTATGCTAATATTTCATACCTAGTAATTCTTTTATGCCTGCTTCAACATCAAGATCAACCACAGTACGAAGATCAAGAAACAAATCCTACTTACCTTAATTCATAAAAACAAACTCCCACAAGCAGGTTTTCTTCTCTCTTTCTTTCTCATTACCAAGTCATTAAAGCTAAGCCATTAGGGCTACTGCATAATCACTGGATGGTCTAACTCTCTCCCTCATTCAAAATTTAGGGATTTTGTGCAATTAGAGATTATGAAATCATAATCCAAAAAATACAATGATGTGCCATATATAAATTGAAAATGCATTACACACACATGCATGTGCTCGAGACACATGGTTGTGTGTGTAACCTCTCCTAACCAATAGATGTGTTACAAAAAAACGACAAGAGTTCCCCTATTTTAGAAGGCCAGAGGAAAATTTTCTTCTTTTTAATTATGCCCTGTAACACTCCCAATTAGCAATTCACATAAACTAGTCCTACCAATCGACTGGATTTTCATCAACTTAATCACAATTAATAAAATAAGTACATAATAATAACTATCATAAAAATTATCACCCACAAAAACTTTATAACCAATTTTTATAACTTGCCATATATATACATATATATATATATATATATATATATATATATATATATGTAACTTTATAACCAATTTTTATAACTTGCCATATATATACATATATATATATATACATATATATATATATACATATATATATATATATATATATGCATATGTTCACATATACACCAAGACATATAAATCAACAAAATTATGGTGTCTTTCTCCTTTAGCCTCATGTCTCACTAGTGCTCCCCGGGAACCTTTGCTGCAACTCTTTATCTTTACCTGTAAAATATTAAATTAAACGGAGTGAGCGACCACAGCTCAGTAAGAAAATCATACTCAATACTCAAAGTATTTCACACCAGCACTAATTTCTTCCATACTCAGTGTGTCTGAGCTATTTACACATATCATAATTCTTTTCTTTCACCCATTTATTCATTTTCTTACTATACAGATATGATTCACTCGTTATGATTTATGCATGTATGAGTGCCATGACTTTTCTATTTTTTGATCGCATATCTTTCTCAACTCTTTATCAGCCACATAGACTTGCACGTATGATTCTAATGCAATTGACTTTCATAAAATATTTACTAATTCTTTCTCTTTTTTTTTTCATTGACCAGTCTAGACTACATATGACAGTACTTGCAGTCACCATAAAAAGTACAATTCTCTCTTTCACACATATTTTACTTTTTTTTTCTTTGCTGTCCACACAGTACAGCTAATATTTTTCTTTGTTGTCCACATAGTACAACTAATATTTCTCTTTCTTGTCCACACAGTACAGCTCGCATGTAAGGATTTTAAACATGCTTTCTGCTTTCCTGTATCATATGAGTCATTATAAAACCAAAAATACTTATTTTCCATTTTCTGAAAATATGCATAACTTAGAAAATGTTTTACCTCTTTCTTTATTTTTTTTCTGAAAACATGCATATGCTATGACTCCTCATGTATGCATGTATACCCATAATATGAAATATGTCCATTCATTGTTTTCCCTTATTCTTTTCATTCCTTATCAAACATCATATTATTTTCTCATGCATCAAATTAATTTCAAATATACAATATAGGCTTAATATAAGGGTTATTCCACATATCATGCACATAATTAAATAGAAATTAACCTACATCACATAAAATGACACTTTTGCCCCTTATGGATAAAATTACATGCTTACCCTTAATACAAATTCTTTCATCAATTCATCATTTCTCATATATTCAACACACAAAATCTATTGAACTAACCCAATGAATATGAAATGTCTAAAATACCCTTATGGCCAAAAATTACATCATAAATTTTAATGAATTTCTTTATCTTTTTAAGCATAAATCACCTTAATTCTAATACCTTACACACTTATACAAGTAAAGGTTATTTAAATAACCTAACTCAAATTTACTTCAAGTATGTAAAGTATGAAATTCTTACCTTTTCCTTGGTAATTAGGTGATTTAAGCTTGTCCTCTTTCTTTTCTTTTTCCTAGCAACCTTAATCAACCAAAAATATAATCATCCATCAAAACTCTAAATTTCACATCTCTTAAAAATTAAATTTCTTACCTTAGAACTGACTAGAATTTATAGATCTACACTTTTTATAATTGGAGGCTTTGGAAATTAGGTGGTTTAGCTAGGTTTTTAGATGAATTTTGATTGAAAGAAAACTTTAGTTCAAATAATGGAGGTTCTCGACAAATGAAGAAGAAAATGAATAGGTTATGGGTTTTATAAACCTTTTGGACCAATTTGCCCTTCACCTTTTCCAAAAATGACTATTTTATCCTTAGCCAATTACCAAAAACCTTTAGCACCACCATATAATTTCAAGTATGCCATTCAATTTTCATTCTCACTTTGTCTCTTAATTCCTTCTAAAATGACCATTTTACCCCCTTTGAAAATTATTGCTCATTTAGTAATTTTCTATAATTCTTTTGCAATTTCTTTAAACAATAAGTTATAAAATCAACTCTAGGGGTAATTTTGGAAGTAGAGTTCACTAGCATACCTGAATCCGGGTGTTATATTTTTTCCCCCTTTAAAAGAATTTTGTCCTCGAAATTTAAACAAATAGGTTGGGAAATCTCTCTCTTATTTGTTGCTCAACCTCTCATGTGGCTTCTTCCACCTTATGATTCTTCCATAATACTTTCACTAAGGGAATTGTCTTATTTCGGAGCTCTTTTATTTTTCTGTCTAGTATCTGCACCGGCTGCTCCGCATAAGCTAAATCTTCTTTTAATTCCATATCATCTGATTTCAAGACATGTGAAGGATCGCTAATGTATTTTCTCAATAAAGAATTGTGAAATACGTTATGAACTCGATCCATACTAAGTGGAAGTGCAAGTCTATAAGCCACCTTACCCACTCTTTCTAAAATTTCAAATGGGCCAATAAATCTTGGAGCAAGTTTCCCTTTTCTTCCAAATCTCATCATGTGCTTGTAGGGTGCTACTTTCACAAAAACTTTGTCACCCGGTTGAAAATCTACTTCTTTCCTTTTCAAATCTGCATAGCTCTTTTGTCTGTCCTAAGCTTGCTTCAATCTAGTCTTGAAAGTTTTTATATCTTCCACCATCCTCTGGGTTAACTCAGGCCCAAGAACTTGACTCAATTCATCTCGCTCTCCTATGTCATCCCAATGTAATAGGGATCTACACTTTCTTCCATAAAGAGCCTCATATGGTGTCATTTTAATAGTGGACTGGTAACTATTATTATATGCAAATTCTATCAATGGAACCATTTCATACCAAGTCATTTTGTAATCTAAGCAACAGGCCCTCAATATATCCTCTAGTATTTGATTCACCCTTTCTGTCTGGCCATCCGTTTGAGGATGATATGTTGTGCTAAATGCCAGCCTAGTACCTAATGCTCTTTGTAAGCTACCCCAAAAAGTTGAAACAAATCTGGGGTCTCTATCTGACACAATAGTTTTGGGTATGTCATGTAATCTCACAATCTCATGTACATAAATCTGGGCTAATTGATCTGAAGTAAAACTATCTTTCACTGGAATAAAATGTACCGATTTAGTCAATCTATCTACAATCACCCATAGTGCATTATAACCTTTTTGTACTCGAGGTAGGCCAATGATGAAATCTATTGAAATATCTTCCCATTTCCACTCAGGAACACTAAGTGGGTGAAGTAAACCTGAAGGTCTCTGATGCTCAGCCTTGTCCTGTTGACATACCAAGCACTTAACTACATAGTCACCAATATCTTTCTTCATACCTATCCACTAATAAGTTTTCTTTAAATCTTGATACATTTTTACTCCCCTAAGGTGGGCAGTGTAAAGTGTATCATGTGCTTCACTTAAGATTTTCTTTCTCAACTCCAGATCTTGGGGAATATATACCTTGTTTCTGAACTTGAGCACGTCATCAATCATTTGAAACTCAATTGTTTTCCCTTCACATATCTGTTGACTTATTTTCTAGCACCACAAATCTTCTACTTACTTCTATTTTATTTCATTAAGGAGATTAGGTTGAATTTCCAATCTAGCCACCTGACTCCCTATTACCTCAAATTGTTCCCTCTGAAACTCTTCCTGTAACTCTATCTGAGTGGTGAGATGAGCTATGGCAATCTTTCTACTCAAGGCATCGGCTACCACATTTGCTTTACCCAGCTGATATTTAATATCACATTCATAATCTTTGACTAACTCCAACCATCTTCTTTGTCACATATTCAAGTCTTTCTAAGTGAAAAAATATTTTAGACTTTTATGATCAATGTAGATATTACATTTAACTCCATATAAATAATGCCTCCAAATTTTTAAAGCAAAAATCATTGTCGCTAACTCTAAATCATGGGTAGGGTAGCGTGTTTCATAATCTTTTAACTGCCAAGAGGCATACGCTATCACCTTAACCTTTTGCATCAACACAGCTCCTAAGCCATTATGCGAGGCATCACAATAAATATCATACTCTACACCCTCCTCTAGTAATACTAAAATAGGAGTTGTAGTCAATTGCCTTTTTAGCTCTTGGAAACTCTTTTCACAAGCTTCAGTCCATAAAAAATGAGTTCCTTGCCTAGTAAGAGCTGTAAGTGGTTTGGCCAACCGAGCAAAACCTTGTACAAATCTCCTGTAATAGCCGACTAGCCCTAAAAAGCTTCTGATCTCTTTCACCATCTTCGACTTCGCCCATTCAAGTATTGTTTCCACTTTACTAGGGTCTACAACTATACCTTCCTTAGTAACCACATGTCCCAAAAATACTACTCGATCCAACCAGAATTCACACTTAGAGAATTTGACATACAATTTCTTTTCTCTCAATCTTTGTAGCACAAATCTCAAGTGTTCGACATGTTCTTCTTCTGATATGGAGTATATCAAGATATCATCAATAAATACCACCAAGAATTTGTCAAGGCAATCATGAAATACTCGATTCATTAAATCCATAAAGATTGTTAAGGCATTAGTCAATCCAAAGGGCATCACCACAAACTCGTAGTGCCCATAACGAGTCCAAAAAGCTGTCTTTGGAATATCTTGCTCTGCAATCCTCACCTGGTGATAATCCGACCTCAAGTCAATTTTGGAGAACACAGAAGCTCCTTTCAATTGATCAAATAAATCATCAATTCAAGGCAAAGAGTATTTATTCTTCACTGTTAGTTTATTCAACTCTCTGTAATCTATGCACATACAGAGCAACCTATCTTTCTTTTTGACAAATAGTATGAGTGCTCCCCAAGGAGAGTGGCTAGGTCTAATAAAACCCTTATCTAAAAGTTCTTGCAATTGTTTCTTTAATTCTTGTAATTCAGTTGGAGCCATTCGGTACGGGGCTTTTGAAATTGGGGCTGAGCCAGGTTCTAACTCTATACTAAACTCTAACTCTCTCTTTGGAGGTAAACCTGGCAGTTTATCAGGAAAAATATCTGGAAAATCTCGTACTATTAGGACTTCCTGAACACCCAATCTTTGAATATCACGCTCATGTACCACATGAGCTAAATATCCCGTACACCCCTTTTTCAATAATTTTTACGCCTTTACACTACTGATCATCATACTAGGCTGATGACCCTCTCCGAAATTAAAGTAATCTCCATTATCAAGTTGGAATCAAGTCTTTTTCTTTCTACAGTCAATCTCGACTCCATATCTTTCTAAGAAATCCATGCCCAAAATAATATCAAAATCGGGCATATCAAAGACAATCAAGTCCACCTTTAACTCTTTCCCATGTATCATTACTCTCTGGTCTTTAAACATCTTATCAGTAATCACACTCCCACCATCTGACATCTCAACTCTAATGGAATAGGTAAATCTAACAGGCACTAAACCTACCCTTTCAATAACCCCCAGTGTAATAAAAGAATGTGTAGCTCCTAAATCAATCAATGCATATAAGGAAATAGAGTGGAAAAAGAGCTAACCAGTAACTGTAGATGGACTAGCCTCCGTCTGACTATGGGTAGTTGTATAGACTCGTGCATTAGTATCTCTCCCTGGTTACACTGGTAGAATTAGACTTTGTTATGGTTGTATCTGAACTAGTACTTTAGTACTCTAGCAATCCTTTGCTATATGCCCTGGCTGTCGGCATCTATAATAAATCACCTATTTCTACTAGTACTAACATTCCCCACTATAACATCTCCTACAAATCTGACACTAGGGAATATTTTCTTTTCTAGGCTTCTTGTCACTTTTCCTGCCTTTTCTACTTGTTGTTGACTAGAATTTTCTTTTTCCCCTATTTTTTCTGAAATTGGTGCCAATTGAATTACCCCTTGATGTTGTAACAGATGCTAAAACAGTCAATGAAGTAAGTAGAGTTGACTGACTTGGCATCACTGTCTGGGGTGTTGTCAATGATAAAGGTGTTGCCATAGAGGGTGCATTTCTGGGTAGCTTATTAACATATACCTCTAACCTCAATGCTCTCTCCAATGCCTCTTCATAAGTTTGAGGAGGTTGTGGTCCAGCTAGCATATGCAAGGCTATCTCCGGTCTAAGGCCCTAAAGAAATCTGTCTAGTTGGAGACTAGGTGTACTCACCATACCTGGAGCAAAACTAGATAAGACATCAAAACGGGTAGAATAATCTTTTACTGAACCTTCCCCTACTGCTAAGAAATAAACTCTTGAACTTTGACTGCTACCATATCAGTTGTTCTGTATTGGGCCTCAAATGCCCTTCTTAAGCCCTGCTAGGTCATCAGATCCATATTTCTGGCTTCTTTAACTAGGTCTCACCATACGCGGGGCTCTCCTCTCATCAAGAAACTAGCATACCAAACTTTTTCTCTATCAGTCATAGGAAATAAATCCATAGTACTTTCCACCTACTTGATCCATTCATCAGCCACCAAAAGGTCTTTAGTACCTTTAAATTCAGGAGGGGTATGTTGACTAGGTAAGGAATAAATGGGCTCAAGTCACCTTTGAGCTCCAATTTCTCTTCTCCCTTCATTCCTCATTTCATTTCTGATTTCTTCTATGACCTCCTCACGAATCTCACTTCTAATCTCATCTCGGATGGCATCTCTGGCTATATTTTTAGATGTGGGTCTATCTTGACTCTCGGTCAACACCTGATGGATTATATCTCTGATTTCTGCTAGCCCAAATCGTGAACCACCTAACGGGGTAGGGTTAGACGGTTCTCTCGTCTCTCTCTAAATACCACTTCCACGACCCCGTCCTCATCCTCATCTTGTGGTACTCCTCATCTAATAACTGCATAAGTGTAATTACATAATATTCTATTATTTGAATACAGGTAAAGAAAACAACTTACTGCAGTCGATTCTCGAGAGCTGATCTGTGAGACATGAGAGACACCTGTGCAATATTAGAATGCAAAACTATATATAAATATTATATTATATTACAACATATTCTATTATATCCACTTTTAAGCGCCCAAAATCGCGTTCTAATACCAAAAATGTAACCTCTCCTAACCAAAAGGTGTGTTACAGAAAAACGGCAAGAGTTCTCCTATTTTAAAAGGCCCGGGAAAAATTTTCTTCTTTTTAATCATGCCCTGTAACACTCCCAATTAGCAATTCACATAAACCAATCCTACCAATCGACTGGATTTTCATCAACTTAATCACAATTAATAAAATAAGTACATAATAATAACCATAATAAAAATTATCATCCACAGAAACTTTATAACCAATTTTTATAACTTGTCATATATATATAAATATATACAATCACGTATATACCTATAGAAAACAAAATATATACATCCACCAATATTTATATCAAGTATATATATATATATATATATATATATATATATATATATATATATATATGCATATATTCACATATACACCAAGACATATAAATCAACAAAATTATGGTGTCTTTTTCCTTTAGCCTCATGTCTCACTAGTGCTCCTTGGGAACCTTTGCTGTAACTCTTTATCTTTACTTATAAAATATTAAATTAAATGGAGTGAGCGACCATGGCCCAGTAAGAAAATCATACACAATACTCAAAATATTTCATACCAGTACTAATTTCTTCCATACTCAACGTGTCTGAGCTATTTACAACAAAATAATTGACACAAAACACGTATTAAACACATATCATAATTCTTTTCTTTCACCCATTTATTCATTTTCTTACTATACAGATATGATTCACTCGTTATGATTTATGCATGTATGAGTGCCATGACTTTTCTATTTTCTGATTGTACATCTTTCTCAACTCTTTATCAGCCACATAGGCTTGCATGTATGATTCTAATGCAATTGACTTTTATAAAATATTTACTAATTCTTTCTCTTTTTTTTTTTTCATTGACCGATCTAGACTACATATGACAGTACTTGCAGTCACCATAAAAAGTACAATTCTCTCTTACACGCATATTTTACTTTTTTTTTCTTTGCTGTCCACACAGTACAGCTAGTTGTTCACACAGTACAACTGATATTTGTCTTTGCTGTCCACACGGTACAGCTCACGTGTAAGGATTTTAAACATGTTTTCTACTTTCCTGTATCATATGAGTCATTATAAAACCAAAAATACTTGTTTTCCATTTTCTGAAAACATGCATAACTTAGAAAATGTTTTACCTCTTTCTTTATTTATTTATTTTCTAAAATTATGCATATGATATGATTCCTCATGTATGCATGTATAACCATAATATGAAATATGTCCATTCATTGTTTTCCCTTATTTTTTCATTCCTTATCAAACATCATATAATTTTCTCATGCATCAAATTAATTTCAAATATATAATATAGGCTTAATATAAGGGTTATTCCACATATCATGCACATAATTAAGTAGAAATTAACCTACATCACATAAAATGACACTTTTGCCCCTTATGGATAACATTACATGCTTACCCTTAATGCAAATTCTTTCATCAATTCATCATTTCTCATATATTCAACACACAAAATCCATTGAGCTAACCCTATGAATATGAAATGTCTAAAATACCCTTATGGCCAAAAATTACATCATGAATTCTAATGAATTTCTTTATCTTTTTAAGCATAAATCACCTTAATTCCAATACCTTACATACTTATACAAGTAAAGGTTATTTAAATAACCTAACTCAAATTTACTTCAAGTATGTAAAGTATGAAATTCTTACTTTTTCCTTAGTAATTAGGTGATTTAAGCTTATCCTCTTTCTTTTCTTCTTCCTAACAACCTTAATCAACCAAAAATATAATCATCCATCAAAACTCTAAATTTCACATCTCTTAAAAATTAAATTTCTTATCTTAGAACTAACCAGAATTGATAGATCTACACTTTTTATAACTGGAGGCTCTGGAAATTAGGTGGTTTAACTAGGTTTTTGGATGAATTTTGATTGAAGGAAAGCTTTAGTTCAAATAATGGAGGTTCTCAGCAAATGAAGAAGAAAATGAATAGGTTATGGGTTTTATAAACCTTTTGGACCAATTTGCCCTTCATCTTCTCCATAAATGACTATTTTATCCTTAGCCAATTACCAAAAACCCTTAGCACCACCATATAATTTCAAGTATGCCATCAATTTTCATTCCCACTTTGTCTCTTAATTCCTTCTAAAATAACCATTTTACCCCCTTTGAAAATTATTGCTCATTTAGTAGTTTTCTATAATTCTTTTGCAATTTCTTTAAACAATAAGTTATAAATCAACTCTAAGGGTAATTTTGGAAGTAGAGTTCACTAGCATACCTGAATCCGGGTGTTACAGTGTGTCTCTTAATTTTGAATTCACATGAAATCAATCTTATTTGACTAATATGGCATGACATATAGGCATGGGTTCTTCATGCACGATTGTGTGTCATTTAGAACTCATACGACCATGTGGGTGTTATATTAGCTGTAGAAATATATTATCTTACCTTTTCTATTATGCTAGATTTAGAAATAAGAAATTATTATTATGTTCCTTTTGTTTATAGAAACTTAGTTTTTGTGTCTGTTTTGGATAAAGAGAGATATTAATTTTTTATTGTTAGTGGTATTATCCATCAACTTAAATAATATTCTTTATAAACAAATGAATTACATAATGGTTAATATATTCTAAAACTGGATAATGAAATTCTCAATGTGCAAAACAATAAACAATTAAAATCAAATGATCTGAATACTGCATATCTATGTTATTATAGGTTAGACCTCATAGGATCAAACATATATCAAGACTTCTTAAATAAAGAGTCTTATAATCATTTGACTTCCAGTCATATGATGACTACGAATCATATTTATTGGGTATGATGACCAAAGTACCCTTCACTAGACACAGTGAAAGAGCGACTGAACTGTTAAGGATCATACACAGTGATATATGTGGGCCTATGATAGTATATAGCAAATATAGGGAAACCTACTTTGTCACATTTACTAATGACTTCTATAGGTATGACTATGTGTTTTTAATGAAACACAATTTTGAATGTTTTGATAAATTCAAAAAATTCAAGAAAGAAGTAGAAAAATAACTTGGGAAATAATTAAAGTCCTCCGAAGTGATCAAGGAGGTGAATTCTTAAGTGTTGAATTCATAGAATACCTGAAGGAAAATGGGATAGTATTTCAACTCACTCCTCCTAGTACACAATAACATAATGGTATATTTGAGTAAACAAATAAGACCTTAATGAAAATACTCAAGTTTATGATGAGTTTTGCTAATCTACCCATGTCTTTCTAGGGTTATCCCTAGAAACTACTGGCTATATATTGAACCATGTCCTATCTAAATTTATGGATAAAACTCTATATGAGTTATGAACTAGGCAAAAGCCTAATCTAAATTACTTGAGGATTGGGGGTTGTGAAGTTTATGTCAAGAAATTTACCTTGAATAAGCTAAACATTAAGTTTGAAAAGTGTATTTTTATAGGATACCCAAAGGTTACTAAAGGATACTGCTTCCACCACTTAGAAGAGTAAAAAGTCTTTGTCGCTTGTGTCAGTATGTTATTTTCAAGAGAACTAGTGGGAGAAGGTAGAACTTAATAAAATTTTGTACCATAAGATACCACAAGTGTTAGAACAGATAATTTGTCATCATAAATGGTTGATCATAACAAGGAAGTTCCTCCACTTTAGGTGGAACAATCTTAGCACACATAAGAACTATGTAGGTCTATATGAGTACATCACAAGCCAAAAAGATTTGGTTTTCTCCTAACTCAGCCTGGTGACATATAGGCCATCCACGATAATGAACTTAAGACCTATGACGAGGTTGTTTTGAGTCCAGATTCTGACAAATGGTTAATGCCATGAAATTTGAAATAGACTATATGTACTAGAACCAAGTATAGACTCTGGTGGATTTATCTAAATATGTAAAACTCATAAGGTACAAATAAGTTTTCAAAGGAAAACTGACATGAAAAGTAATGTGTATACCTATAAAGCACGATTAGTTGCCAAAGATTTCACTCAAAAGTATGACACTAACTATGATGAAACCTTTTTGCCAGTTGCTATATCTAAGTCTATTAAGATTATGTTTGCTATATTTGCATACTATGACTATGAAATCTTTTAGATGGATATCAAGATTGTCTTCTTGAATGATAACCTTGTAAAAGACATCTATATGGCATAACCCAATGGTTTCGTTCTTGCTGGACAAGCGAATAAAGTATGCAAGTTGCAAAAATCCATTTATAGACTTAAATAGGCTTTAAGGAGCTAGAATATTTGTTTTGATGAAGCCATTTAAGAGTTTAGATTTATCAAAAATAAAGATGAACCGTGTGTGTATTAAAAGGTTAATAGGAGTATGATTGCATTTTTGGTATTATATGTTGGTGACATCTGAATTATTAAAAATGACATATTGAACTTGCAATCAATAAATATTTGGCTATCCAAGTGCTTCTTCATGAAAGACTTAGGAAAAACAACCTACATTATTGGGATTAAAATTTACTAAGATAAAAAGTGTAGATTATTAGGTCTAAGTCAAATCACATACATAGATAAGGTATTAACTAGATTCTATATGGAAGAATCCAAGAAAGGATTTCTACCTATATCCTATAGTGTATATCTTTTAAAATACATGTGTTCAAGTACATACTTCAAGAGAAGATAAGATTAGTAAAATCTCATATGTCTTAATTATAGGATCAATCATGTATGTTGTGCTATGTAAGAGGATTAATGTCTCATATGTCTTGAGTGTTTGTAAAAGATATCAATCTTATCCATGTGAAAAACACTAGATGGATGTCAAAAACATCCTGAAGAACTTGAGGAGGATTAAAGATGCATTATTGGTTATTAAAAGGGAATCTAAACTCACTATTAGAGGCTACCATGATGCTAGTTCAAAACTGATCTAGATAATTATAAATCCTAATCAAGGTTTGTGTTTTGTTTGAATAGTGGTGTAGTTAGCTGAAAAAGCTCCAAAAAAAGTACAAATGGCTGATTCTACGATTAAATCTGAGTATATTGCCCTATTAAGAATGGTAAAAGATATGTATGGATCAATAAGTCCATGACTGAATTTGGAGTGGTTCTAAGTGTTGTCGAGTCGATTAGCTCTATTACGACAAAAATAGAGTGATTATTTAGGCAAAGAAGTCATAGTCTCAACAAATATCCAAGCATATACTTAGATGATATTAACTGATCCGAGAGATTGTTCAACAATATGACATACAATAGTAAGGATTGATACATATGACAATTTGGTTGACTTACTGTTAAAGCCTTTATCACAGTAGAAGCATGATAAACATGTAACCAAATTCCACATTAGATATATGATCGATTAGCCATAGTGTAAGTAAGAGATTATTAGGGTAAGTGCCCTAAAGCCAATCGTGTTGGCATTTATGGATGTAATTCATATTAATCATTAACAAAAGGATTTAGTGTTACTCTATTCATATGAGTTTAATTAAATGAAAGTACAAATAACGTACCCTTAGGATAACAGAACTATAACGACTGATCACGGGAACCCTATGAACTTATTAAGTGGTTATTCTAAAAACATTTATAATCCCGACATTACAATGAACAAGGACAAATGCAATGATGATGAGATTATCATAGTATTGAGAGAACCCACTAAAAAAGGTGACAATTCTCACATGTTGAAGTTATTATAGATAGCTTAGTGTAACACACAAGTGTATGTTATAGACATGTTCATTGGACTGACCTAATTAAAAGATATCTATATGGATGGTTGTTCTAATGTCTATAGAATGAATCCTCTAAACACCACGGGTGTATGTGATCCTTTGACTTAAAGTTACCAGATTGTCTTGTGGAAAGATCAATATGGTTTGATGTTATCCAACATGTCGTCATAATTGGGGTAACTATAAAGGTAGTAATTAGCCATATCGTGAAAAACATGAAGGCTATAGTTGATCGATAAAGAATTTATCACTCTTGAGCACACATAGAAGAAGATATCTTACACAAGAATATTAAATAAAATCTATGACTGCTTGAATTTGTGGTCATAATGGGATAAGGTTATAGCCTATTTTGTGTTACTCATTGATATGTATCAGTTCATATCGAGGAACCACTAAGATAGACACATTTTTATGTCTCAGTCTCTAGAGATATTAGTTATGCTAAAGAGATGTCCATTAAAACTTTGTCGTTTAAGCGGCCATAATGCTTTGCTCGAGGCTAATCTTGGTCTCTATTTGGATTTGACCCAAATCTAGACACTACTGACTTGATAGAGAGCTTATAGGTCACACACATAAAAGAGTTGAATCAAACTCAAAGGTTTGGATTGTTTATTAACAATTCTGATGTTTAAGACCGAGAGACAAATTGCAAATGGATTGGGTTTGCCTCTTAGGGTTAAAAAACCTAATTGACCATGCTTTAACAAAAGGCACAACCATGCACCTTAATGTGCCAACTATGCACTTGGAGGGATAATGTCAGTCATGCACTTACATGATGCCGATCAATACCACGAAGAAAAGCTACACTAGTTGGCGAACATATATGGTGTCAGTAATGCAAGCTTTTGGCTATGTTGGCTAGTTTAAACGTGTATGCTGATTGTGAGCGTGTTTTTAATGCATATGCCAACCGTTCTTGTGTGTCTTGATATGTATCATGCGTGGTTGAAATTCTAGTCGTGCTCAAACACCTGCACATATAAATTAAAAGCATGAGTTTGCAATGTAGTTTTTTATGCAGATACTCTTGCTCTAGTTGCAAGGGACTTAATTATCACCACAGTAAGAACTCTATCAAATTATCTTCAAACCTGCTTTTCACATTTTTATATTCTCTAGATTTTATTTATGTTTTACCATCCTCTAAATAGGGATGTCATTTTTGTAATGTTTTAACTAGACGTAGAGATAGGATGATCTCCAATTTTCAATACAATCTGGATATTATCCGAGTTGGCTTGGTCTTAAAAGTTGATTTGGTTCGATTTAGCTTAGTTCACATATGTTTGATTAAAATTCCAATCGAACCAAGTCGAAAGATTTGGCTCGCTCTTTCATTCGAGGTGAATTAAAGCCGAGAGGTATTTGGGCTCATTCGATCTGAATCCACCTTTAAATCTCATCATCATTACTTGTGCCCTCATTCATTGTAATGATGAGATTACAAACATTTCTAGAATGACCACTAAAAATGTACATAGGGTTCCCACAATCAATTATTTAATCCTCTTGTCATAGTTCTACTATTCTAAAAACATGTTATTCATACGATCATATAAATAGATAATATATAAATTGAATAACAATAAATCATTTATCAATTATTAGTATAAAATTACATTCACAAATGTTAAATTCGATTCGCATTAGAACATCTACCTTAACAGATTATTACCTATAGAAGAGGTAGAAACCGTATTGATAAATGACATGAAGTAATGAAGAAGTGTTGTTGGAAGAGTCTGAATTGCAATACGGTAAGTCTTAATGTTTTAATATTCATGTATAAATATGATATATGATTCAAGAGTTAGAGTGTTTTTTTTTTTTTTTAGAATTTCAATTCAATTTCACTTTTATAGAATAAGACATGCCCTATTTTGCATTGTATACTCTTTGTTCTATGATAGTAGCATATTAGTATGTAAAATAAACTCTCTCTCTCTCTCTCTCTCTCTCTCTCTCTCTCTCTATATATATATATATATATATATATATATATATATATATATATATATATATATTATTTTTGAGATTTTATTTATGGATTAACATTACCTTTGAATTTATTTATTTGCTAATAAAAATATTTCATATATATATATATATATATTTTATTTTACTTTATTTTATCTACTAATTAAATTTTATAAAAAACTAAAATTTTTAATAGTTTGTTTGTATATTGATTTTATGAATTTAAATTTCTAGTATACAGTATTTCAAAATTCTCAAAAATTTTATTTAAGGTGCCATAGAGTACTGTTAACCTTTTTATAAATTTGCCATGATTTTATACATTATAAAAATTTCAAAAAGTTTGTTAGAATATTAAAGTATTAAATCTGAAATTTTATGGCAATGTTTGTAACCTGTATCAGAATTTAGTTTTTTATAGCTTTCTAAATCTTTTTCAATTTTAATTTTTTATATATAAATTAATATGTCCAGTTATATTCTTAAATTTTTTGAAAATTTAAAATTATACATGATTTATTAAAATTATTGTAAGATTAAGTGTAAATCATTTTTAACTTGAATTTTTTTTTATAAATAAATTGGTTTGTCTAGTTTAATTCTGGAAATTTTCACAATTTTACAAATTATACACTATTTATTAAAATTGTTACAAGATTGAGTGTTAAGTTTGAAGGATTTTTTGCAGTGTTGGTGAATGGCGAAATAAATTAGTTTTACAGGGATTTATAAGCTATTTTTAGGTTGAATTTTTTTATCTAAACTATTAATATGTTTAGTTTAATTCTATAAAATTTCATAATTTTATAATTTATATAGAATATTTTAAAATTACTAGAATCTTGTGATATCAAATCTTAAAACTGTTGGCAGTGTTCACGAGCTGTGGAAGAAATTATTTTTTTAGAAGTTTTTATATCCTTTTTAAGTTGAAAATTTTTCTCATAAACTATTTATATGTCTTTTTGTTACCTGCCTAGTCTTGTAATATTTTAATTTGTATAGAAAATTATAAAATTCATGAAACAAAGTAAAGTGTAAATATGCATTAGCTAGGTCTAGGCTTGTACCTTTGGGTACCTTTAGAATTTTTTAAATTAGTTTTGAATTGAGATTTTGAACCGAATTTAAAAATATTTTTAAGAGCTTCTTGATATAAATTGAATTCATTGACTGTGGTTAGGACCGGGGTAGGTTTTTGTGTGATAGCTTGAAATATATAAAAGTTTGTGTGGATCTTTATTTTTAATCAAAGTAAATAGAAACTATTCGTTTTGTCTGCATATAAATTTTTATTGTGACCATATATATTTGAAAACAGTATCCGAAATTGAAAATTGTGTCATCATAAGTTATGAAATATTTTTGTAAATGTTTTCCTTTAAACTAAAAATTTATATAAATGTATTGATAAGTTATGCAAATGTTTTGATTCGTTTTTATATAAATGTTTATGTAAATGATAAAATATTTTTGTATACATTTCTTTTAAACAAAAAAAAAAAGGTTTATGTAAACATTCTTGTAAGTCATATTAATATTTCATTTTATCTGTATGTAAATGTTTTTGTAAATTATAATATATTTTCGTAAACGTTTATTTTAAACCCAAAATTTATATAAATATTTTCAAATTTTGTATATATATGTAAGTTTTGACTCATTATCCGTAGTATCTAAATATCTTCTCTAAACTCTAAAATTATATATTTAGTCTAGTTGGATTATCTATTCTATTGTGCACACTTTTAAATTATGGTCAGGTTACCACGATTACAAGTAACATATGATTTGAAATTCTAGTCAGGTCAACAAGAGTACAAGTGACACTACATGACATGAATCTTAAAATTTTTTTTGACTTAAGATTGGTAGATGAAAAGTTCAGATATATTTTTGTATTTATACATTGTTTCATATGCTTAAATATCTTATTTCGTTTGATTTTTTTGGTTAGTACTTGAATTAAATGTTTTTATATACATATATCACATTTAATTTCTGCTTATCGAGACGTCACTACCCTTATCATTAATTTTTTGCAGATTAGAGTTTCACATAGAATGTGAGTGACTGTTTAGTAATTGAGGAATAAAGAATAAAAATGATCAACTAAAGAGACTCAATAAAAGAAAAATTATTATCTATTTGATTGTATATTTTCTGTTCAGGATAATAATTTGGGTCATAATGTTTTAAGGTTACAAAAAAAACTGTCCAATTAAGACTTTATTTATTTAAGAAATTTCTAAATTTTTTTGTACATTTATGTTAGTTTTAGGGTGTTACAAGAGTTGTACAGATATGCAGCCACAAAGGTGTAGAGTTCATAGGCCTATCCCACTCTAAGAATAAAAAGAAAATGGCTATGGCTTGGAGTCTTCCAAACTGCATTTTCAAGGGCATCAATCAATGAGGTTGCCTTGGAGAGTGAAACTTGCTTGAGATATTTTATTTCTTAGCCTATGTGTTGTTTTGTAGGTTTTATCCACTAGTGAGAAAATTTTATTCAAGCCTTTAATTTTGTTGCTTTCTAGCTAGGCCAAGGAGATGACGATGAGGAAGAAGATTGGCAATTTAGAAAGAAAAGAAAATGACTTCATAAGGGTAAGTCTCCTATTTGATGCCTTATCAAAGGCTTGTGATGGTTGTTTTATATATCATTCTAGAATTTCTTCAATAAGGACTACTAGTGGTTTGAATATCCATTCTAGGGAGAACATGTTGAAGATTAATTTAAATATTTTTAGGTGCATCTCATGTGTCACAAGTTCATGAACACATTTCTAGGAGCATCTCATGTGACACAAGTTCAATGTTTGCACAACTTCAAGTTCAATGTTTGCACAACTTCAAGTTCAATGTTCATAGCACAAGTTTATGTTCATACATGATTCATGTACAAGTTCAAGTTCATGTTCATATTCATACATAAGTTCAATGTTAGTAGTATAAGTTTAATGTTAGGTTATTAATGGTTAATGTACAAGTTTAATGTTAGGTTCATGTATTTAGGATTTTAAAAATCATCCTTGTACATAAATACCCTAGTGGGTTTGTATTTAAAGTATGAATGAAAATTGCAAGTCTTTCTCCCAAATAATTCTCTCACATATAAAGTTTCTCCCTTATAAAATTACCCCTCCTTTGTAACAAAGTGATATCAGAGCTTAGTTTTTTTAAGATATGGTAAATAACAATGGAGTATACTCATTTCAATTTTCTCACCTCACAAAAGAAAATTATGGAACTTGGTATCTACACATAAAAGTCATACTTGGCTCATAAGATGCATGAGATATTGTTGAGAAAGGTTTTGTACAACCTGAAAATAAAGTCAATTTACCATAGAATAAGAAGGACACTTTGGCAAAGATAAGGAAGAAGGATTAACAAGCTCTCACCCTCATCCATCAATGTTTGGATGATTCAATGTTCGTGAAGCTGGCCAATGCAACTATCTAAAAGGAAGCATGAGAGATTTTGTAAAGTTCATTTCAAGGAGTTGACAAAATGATAAAAGTACGACTCCAATCATTACGAGGTGATTTTAAAGCTTTGCGTATAAAAGACTCTAAGTCAATTTCGGATTATTGTTCAAGGGTAAAGGTCATCATAAGTCAAATGTAAAGGTACGACTATCAAATTGAAGATGTTCATGTGGTAGAAACGATTCTTCGTTCCTTGACTCCAAAGTTTGATTATGTGGTTTGTGTTATTGAAGAGTCCAAATATTTAGAGTCCTTGTCACTTGAACAATTAGAAAGCTCTTTACAAGCCCATGAAGATAAGATTAAAAGAAGAGAAGATGAACTGTTAGAGCAAGCTCTAAAAATAGAAGTTTCTTTGAAAGATGACAATAGCGAGACTACCTAAAAAGGATAAGGAAGAGGATGATGACCATCCAACTACAACGACTTATCTTCGACAACCATCTCTTCATCGACGGAGACGAAGAGACAATTGTTAAAGATGAGTCATCATAGTTGGATGATCGTTGGAGATGACTTGTAGCCAGATTATCGCTGAAAAGGAAAAACAAAACTTAGAGATTTGGGGGAGGGGGGGAATGTCATTTTTCACAACTGAAAAAGTTAAGGTTGAGGTAAAATGTGAATTTTTAAAACCTGGGAGGAAATGGGTGAATCCAAACCCAATATTATTGAACCCACTTTGATCCCATAAAAAATACATGACTTGGGAAAAAAAATTACGTGAAGGAAGTTGAAAGATTGATATGACTAAGGTTTATTTTATAATGTTATTAAAAAGTCAGTAGTATTTAATTAAGTTAATTATATTAATATAGAATAGAATAATGGATTATTTTGTATAATTCTTCTAATTTTTTTTTAAATTTTCAATATTTCTAGTTTTTAATTTGTATTTCCTTTTTACATATATAAAATAATATTATTGTATATTAAAAAATAAGCTAAAAGACTTATTCCCACCCAAGGTTTAATTCATTGTTAAACACTTATTTGTTAAGTTTTGAAAATTTAAATATCCACTTGTTAACTGTTAAAGTTAACAAAATCTGTTAGTATTAAAGGTATAATTGTCATTTAACTAGTAATATTAAAAACATAAAATTTTATCTCATTTTTCCACTTTAATTTTAAAAACTAAAATTTCTCTACACTCTAAGTTCTGAAAACTTAATTTTTTTCCCCTTAAGGATTTCATTTTTTTCCTCCTTTATTTGTCAACCAAAATCCGACTGACAACCCATTTTCTTTCTTTGTTGGTGCTCCCTCCTGCCTCCCAAAGATAGAGAAATCAAAGATGCCTGGTGGAAGACAAATCATTGTGCACTTTGCTGAATCGAAGACGAAGAGCCAATTTGTCGAATCAAAACTTTCATTGTGCAATTTGTCGAATCGGCTCTAAACAAAGACAAATCATACAAAGAATCGGCTCTTTGTCTTCGACTCAACGAAAAGCTCAACGATTTGTCTTCTCTTGGGCCATCTTCGATTTGTTTGTCTTTGAGAGATGAGATGGAGCACTAATAGAGAAAGAAGATTGGCTTTGACCAGAGTCTAGTCATTGAAGAAGAGAGGAAAGAAATGAAGCCCTAAAGGGAAAAAGTTAAGTATTCAAAATTTGAAATAAGGGAAAAATGTTAATTTTTAAAACTAAGATTAAAAAATGAAATAAAATTTTATTCTTTTATTCTTTCTAGTTAAATGACAATTATATCTTTAAAACTAAAGGATTTTGTTAATTTTAATAACTGATAGGTGGATTTTGAGATTTTTGAAACTTAACAATAAGGAGACGTTTGGTTTGAGTAATGTTTTATTAACAAAATATCAAGATTACCTTGAAGATAGATCACTTAGAAGATTACTGAATATAAATTATTACCATGTCTGATAAAATTTGGTAAAAATGAAAATGAATAAATAATTATTATGTTTAGTTTAAATTAATAAAAGAATACTAGATCGTAGATATAATTACTTTTAAATATTTTTATATTATTTGTTATATTAATTAAAAATAAATTTATTTATTTTTTAAATTAATAAATAATAATATAATTATAATAATATTAAAATTATCTTAGTAATCTTTTAATATCTAAAGTGAAAGTGGTAATCAGATTAATATTTATATTATTTATCATATTCCTATAATAGAAGATAAATTATCAAAATTTGGCCAGAGTTTGATAATATACTAAGCTTGAGTGAAATAATTATGTTGGCCTAAAAAATATATATGGAGATAGACTAAGAAAAGAAACAGTGATCTACATGGTAGTTGTTGATGGCCTTTCACCGTAAAACGAAGCGAAAGTCAGGACTCCATTCTGAGCATGCGTGTATTTTATTTTATTTATAATTTTCTTATATTATTTTTCTTGTTCATGATGATGACAATGAATCTAGGTTTCTCAGATATTCATTCACACGTTTCATTTCCATTTTGGATCTATCAAGAGAATTTTATCTTTCTTGGTGTACCATTGCTTTGTTGATCAGAGAAAGAGAAAGATCTTCAATGCCGTTGGTACCTGATCTGATATTTGCCGGATTTATTCATAATTCTTTTATTTCCAATTAAATTAAGGTAGTGTTTACTTTCTTTGAGTTTTGGATCGAGCTTACATTAACTGACAGAAGTTTTCTTGTTTCTTGATTTGCCTTTTACCTTTTGTTGTTACTAAACTAGGCCAGTGCTAGTGTCGTCGTATGACTTGGTTAATGCAATTTATGTTTAGTTGGTTGGATTTTTTATAGGGAAGGAATATGTGATTTAGAGAAAAAAGAAAGAAGCTCTGAAGCTCAAATCTATTGATCTGCACCTCAGTTTTGATTTTCAGTATGTTTTTAACATTTTAACTGATAGATTTAATTCCTTTGAAGAACTTTAAGCTAGTGGTGTTTGTTTATATGTGTATCAGTCTTCCACTAGTTTCTGCTCGTTATGTATTAAACTTCGTTAAGATCGGATAATTTGTTGCTTCCATGTAAGGACGTCTAATTTTTCTTCTTTTTGTTTTAACGAAAAGTGATTTTTTTTTTCATGCACAGCTGATTTTGGTGGAATTCGAAAGGCCATCATGGGACTGAAAACAAATTCGTCTGATGGTCGAACTAGGAGTTCCGTACAAATATTTACTGTGGCTGGGTTGTGTTGTTTCTTCTATATATTGGGTGCGTGGCAAAGAAGTGGATTTGGAAAGGCAGATAGCATAGCTTTAGAGATTTCTAAGAGTGGGGCTGATTGCAATATTGTCCCAAATTTAAATTTTGAGACTTACCACGGTGGTGAAGTCAAGGCCATTGATGACTCTGAATCCAAACCAAAAGTTTTTGAGCCATGTAGTTTGAAATACACTGCCAGGATCAAAAGGTGTAATGACTTTTCCCAGGGAATACATGAATTATAGAGAGAGACACTGTCCTCCAGAGAATGAAAAGTTACAGTGTCTTATACTGGCACCTAAAGGATATGTGACACCATTTCCTTGGCCAAAAAGTTGTGTCTATGTACCATATGCTGTGTGCTCCATATAAGAGTTGACAGTTGAGAAGGCTATTCAGAATTGGGTTCAGGACGAAGGCAATGTTTTTTGGTTCCCGGGTGGAGGAACACAGTTTCCTCAATGGGCTGATAAATATATTGATCAGCTTGGTTCAGTAATTCCAATTAAGAACAGGGTAGTTAGAGCTGCCTTGGACACTAGTTGTAGGATGCTAGCTTCCTCAACACTTTTTCTCAATTCGTATTTCATCTGTCTTTTGTAAAACAAGAATCAGGTTCCATTGAGATTTGTTTAGGTTAGGTCTTCTACTTCCAATGGGTATTTTTGTGTAGGTTGCAAGTCAGGGTGCATACTGTTATAGCAGGAATTGGTCGTGGTTCGAATACGTAAAAGAACTAACAGAATGAGAAGAGAAACCCGAATAGCAGGGTAGAAGAGCAGAAGATGACAAAAGAAGAGTAGAGAAGGAAGAGAGAAGAGAGATATTTTTGTAAAGAGTTACTTAATTGTATATGCTCCCATTCTCTTTTCATGTATTTGTTTATATAATAATGGGTTGTTGCCACTATCACATAACCGGTGGCATTAGTTATAACGGAAAAGCTATTTCATTATAAAGAAATAAAAATGCAGCTAAATATAAAAGAGAAATAAAATTGGTCTTCCACTTGTCCGCATCTCTTGATCCCCGCTATTAACAAACCTTCAATTTGTCTTCTGGCCTTTCATTCTTCTTTTGAACGTGACACATGCCTTTGGAGTAGAAATGTTATTGCCATGTCATTTGCTCCAAGAGATTCAAATGAAGCTCAGGTCCAATTTGCTCTTGAAAGGGGTGTACCTGCTGTTATAGGCATTCTTGGTACCATGAAGACTCCATATTCCTCAAGAGCCTTTGACATGGCTCATTGTTCTCGATGTTTGATTCCATGGGGAGGAAATGGTAAGTATCATTGTTAAATATAATTATTTTTAGTGTGTGTGGAGTAAGTAATTATTCTTTCTCATGTAATTTCATATTTGTTTTTCTGCATTCTTTTATTACTATAAGTTGTGATAGCAGCAAGTGAAGGTGATTGGATCTTGTAATTTTCTATTTGCAGGTGGAAGATATATGATGGAAGTGGACCGCGTTCTTAGACCTGGTGGTTATTGGATTCTTTCATGTCCTCCAATAAATTGGAAGGTCAGTTACAAAGCATGGCAGCGTTCCAAGGAGGATCTTCAGCAAGAACAAGAAAAGATTGAGCAGATGGCTAAACCTTTTTGCCGGAAGAAGATATCAGAGAAGGATGAAATTGCCATTTGGTAGAAAAACGTAAAAGGTGAATCATGTCATGGTGGACAAGATGATTCTGAAGTTACATTTTGTAAATCTTCAGATGCAGATGATGACTGGTATGGCGCTGCACTTAAAATTTCATATTATTAAAATGGTTTGCTGGTTAAAAGGTTTTATCTAAGATATCCAGTTACATAAGTTAATGAAGACAGATTTGACCTGATTTTTATTAGTGTCTATTCTCAATATTAAATGGCAACAAGTGTGTATGGTAAACATTATTGGAACAGTGCATGTTAATTTATAAAGTTAATTAGTTTTTAGTAAAAATATGTGATCAGCTAAACATGCAATCCAAATTTTGTTTTACTGAAATTAGTCTCATTTAAGAATAGGATAGTTTATATATTTATTTATTGATATCCTTCTTATGTTTGTTTCTAGGTATAAGAAAATGGACACTTGCATAACTCCATATCCTGATGTAGCTGATGGGGAACTAAAGCCATTTCCAGAGAGGCTTTATGCTAGTCCTCCTAGAATTGCTAGTGGATCTGTTCCTGGAGTTTCTGCTGAGTCATACCAAGAGGACAATTCTAAATGGGAGAAGCACGTAAATTCATATAAGAAAATCAACAAGCTTATTGACTTGGGATGGGGATACATGTGTCCCCTCCCCGCCCCGACCCTTCCCCTCCCCGCCCCTTTATATTAACATATTTATTTAAAATACTAATGTATTTTTATAATTTTAAATTATTTATATTTTTCAAATTTATTTAGATTTTTGTTGTGCATATTAAAGTAGTTAATATATTATATTTATGATATTTGAAATAGTAGGTTAATTTTAATTTTGCTTAATTTTGTTATTTAATATATTTATATTGTATTTAGAATGTATAAAAGAAATTTTTTTTTTTACGGGTACGGGGAGGGGATTTTTCCCGCAGGGACGGGGAGGGGATGGGGAGGGGATTTTTCTTTGCGGGGAGGGGACGGGGATTCGT
The DNA here is from genome assembly GCF_011075055.1 of Mangifera indica. Taxonomy (NCBI): domain Eukaryota; kingdom Viridiplantae; phylum Streptophyta; class Magnoliopsida; order Sapindales; family Anacardiaceae; genus Mangifera; species Mangifera indica. Next base: position 5,996,224 of record NC_058140.1, on the reverse strand, counting down.
TTTTATCCCCGTAGCAGGGACGGGGATGGGGACGGGGATTGAGATCCCCTCCCCGCCCCTCCCCGTTGCCATCCCTACTTGGGATGGTATCGCAACATTATGGATATGAATAAATGGAGGACCAAAGAAATAAGGTGATAGAATGGAAAACATTAAAAATGCAAAAAAAAATTATCTAAAAGAAAGTTGATAATATGGCACCCACGATGCCGTGACACATGATGTGACAACTTATTTAGAGATGTGGTGTGATGACATGGACGTGCATGATGACATGAAGCCATGAAGGAAGCCTTATGCATGTGAAATAATGAATTTAAATATTATTTAATTAATAGAATTTTATTAATATTAGTTTTTCTAAATAAGTTAAGAGTCCTATTAGCGAGTGTCCTATTTTGATTTAGGAAATATAAGTTTTTGGAAGTTATTATTTAGAAAAGTTTAATTAAAGTAGTTTTTCTGATGTTTTATATTCTTCTAGTCTGGTTAGGAGACATAAACTTATATAAAGACATGAGTTTTATCATTCAAAACATTCAATTCAAGTTATTAATAAAATTTCTTATTTGTGTTTTCTTAAGAATTCCTTTACAAAGCTTGTAAGAATTCTTAATATCCCTTTGTGTCTGTTGAATGATATTAACTTTACGCGTCCTTGTGAATAATATCACAACCCCATCAACTATTGTCCAGCATCATGAATGCTAGGTTTGGGGGATTCACCGCAGCACTTCAAACTCCGAAACTGTGGGTTATGAATGTTGTGCCCACTATAGCTGGGAAAAATATGTTGGGTGTCATTTATGAGCGAGGACTAGTTGGCATCCATCATGACTAGTATAAATTTGTGAATGTTTGTTCTCTTTATCTTATTGTGATGGGCAGTATGAAGCATAGTATTTTGCATTCAAATTATGACTTTGCCCCGGTGTTTTAGTCCTTTTGTTTGAATATTTTGGTAATTTCTGGAACCTTCAGAGATAGCCTTTTTCCCCTAGTGTATAGTTTGAAAAGTTATTAACAATACAAGTTTCCTATCGAAGATGCCCTCTTGCTTGCAGAGACATGTGTTGGTAAATGTAAAGCCAGTGTGTTAGTTGTGAAGCTTCTAGATTTTAAAAATCTCCTATATTTATTAACTTGATTTCTGTAATTGCGTAATGAAAGTTTTGCTAGTATACTTTAGTAACTTTCCATAAAGTTAGCCCTATCTTGTTTTGAATTTTAAACCAACATTACATGCACATTGTGTGCTTGTCTAGAGTTGGTTTCAATTATTCTGTTCAATTCTTTTTTTGACTTTTGATCTTTCAATATTAATTTAGTAGTAATTGTAATTTCTTTCCATCACTGTGTTCAAGCGTGAATTCTTCTCTACTTAACCAAGGACATATGACCTTCATGCCAATGGGATCTTCAGTTTGTACAGGTAAGTATTTCTTTTGTCAAATGTGGTTGTGATGGAGATCCACCTGCAAATTTCAACCAAACCCAGCAAACAATTAAACCATGAGTGTCTAACATGACATAATTCTGATTATTTACTTGGTATGGTTGCAGAGCCGGTTATTAGATTTCTCGTTATTAAAAAAAAACTTGGTAGAACTACACACATGTACCCACTCTGGTACAACCAGAAATTATGAAATCAGAACAAAACAATAGAAATGTAGGATAACTCCAGCAATTCAAGGTGTCTGGAACCTCCCCTCAGGCAGAAGCCTATTCCCAAATATTCTGTTTAGTGCCCCATTGGGTTGCTGGTGACAATTCAACAGCCATAGAGTGAATGGAATATGGGAAGGTTTAATATGACGGAATGGCTCTAAGCCAGCAGTGCTCTGTGTTTGCTGGTGCCCTCATGAATTAATTTTATTTCAGCCAGAGAGATTTTGCTGCACAACAAGTACTGAAGCATAGGAAAGACAGAGTATGACACGGTGAATGTTTTTGACTATATATTTATTTGGCCCGTGTTTTTTTGTAGTAATTTATAAACTTACAGGGCTAAAGAATTGTGTAAGGATTATGGTATCATTCATTTTTGGTCTGTGAATGATGTACAGATTGTGTCTTTTATCGGATTATTGAAATCCTAAAATTTAATATCAAGATAGGCACGTAATCAATCTTATTTCTTTGTTATTTTTCCACTTCCATGGTATTTGTCTACTTGGGTTGTGCCATTCTGATGGCCTTGCCTTGCCCCAAAGATCTATGAATCAGAATAACATCAAAAAGTTTCTTTTATACATTACTTGAAGTATTACAATTACCTTCGCATTTAAGACATGGTAAAGCATATAAATAATAGTTTTCTTGTTGAATTAGGATCATTAGTTCCTTCTATGGAATATCTCAATTAAAGTCTTGTCACTCTCTGTAAAGCGGTCCTTTGAAGCAGTTTTAAGCAAATAATAAAGCATTTGAAAGGAAATTGTAAGGATGATTGTGTGATACAATGAGTATAACTACATGGCCACCAGATACTAATAATTCACTTAAAATATTAATTTCTTGTATAAGAAAAAATAAAAAAATTCTTACTGCTAATGGAATGTTGGTTGCGGTGTAGCTGCTTCGGTGTTCTGTTGCGGTGGGTGGCATGGGTTGTCAAGATTAGGTGATTAGCATCAAACCGAAACTAAAACCTTATTATATGAGGTGACTTGACCCTGATTAGGATCAACTGTCGGTGGTGCTCGTTGGAAAGTTGGCATGTGTTTGGAGTGGCAGTGGTGGCTAGTCAAAGGACCTAAAGTAGTGGAGGTATAATTACTCCATCCAAAGGTTAAAAATTAATAAGTAGGCATATAGCGAGAAAAACAATGTGGTTGTCCAACTGAGAGGGGGTTTGCGGGTGTTAATGAGCCCACTGAGTTCAACACTCCACTACGATCGGGCGGCCAAGTATTAAACTCAGTTTACAAAACCCAGCTAATGTCCTACCACTTTGAAGCCCCACAGGGGTACGAATGTATTCTTGAATGGTATCTGTCGGCTAGATACTGCAGTATGGGTACGAATATATACGTGTTCCATTTCTTGCCTTATATCTTCTCATTTGGTTAAAATGAAATACAAACCCAGCTGGCTTACACATCCAATTAGATAATGCATTATCTCTTGCCAAACTAGCCAGGCAAAACATGCTACTGCAGTTTGGTTACGGTCATTTCATGGCTAATATGCCGCTGACATATATGATGCTTAATCATTTTGACAAGTCATCTGCAACTTGCTATAACAACACTATCACATTGTTAATGAAGAGATGACTGCTGGAATTTGATGAAATCTTCACTATCACAATAACTCAATACAAATTATTGTTAAAACTCACCAGGGATTGGTGGGATGGTCAGATCTATGGCTTACTTCCACAAGGTTTGGCTTCAATTTCTTGTTTGGAGGATTTTTGGAATATAAAAAAAATACATACAGATTATAGTCACTGGTCTTTACAATTCTTGAAGAAACAAAAAAAATTATTGATATGTAATATATGATAGGACCATTGAAAGATACACACTTGTATAACCAACGAGTTGACATGGTATCTAGGATCCTCTGATCAAGATTAGATAATCATCCTCACTATTTTGTTGGATAGTCACCAATCTGTTGATAATTTGTGTTAATGTATCTGAATTTTTTAGCAAAAAGATATCAAATAAATTACAACGCCTACAGTTGGGCTAATTCAATCTGATCGATACAGGGGCTGCTGGCTGATAATGTCAAGAAACTTTAAGCATTACTGGTGTTATGACATTTACTGGGATGCAATTACGCCACAAAAATAAGGGCCTACTACATCTCGCATTGCATATATCACAAGTCTACTTATACAAGTGTTTTCTCACTAAACACCCTCAGTTCCCAACTTCAATCCGTTTCTTCTTTCCCAGATAGATTACTTGAAGATTCTTCATGTTAAGTTTCTTTATTTCAGCTGGAGGTTGTCCCTGAAAGAAACTAGCATGCATTTTTTTAAAGCCTAACGCTTTCGGAAATTTTTCTTTTTTAGAGTTTATTGTTTTTGGTAGACTGCTTTTTGTTTCTGTGCAGCAATATTAATTTCTGAAATAACTCATGGCTATGATCACCAAAACATCGAACTGTAAGACTAACCTTTCACACACACTGCCCCATGGAAGTAATAATAACAAGCTTCGCGGTGCCTCATGTTCTTCCTACCTGAACAGCGGTGAAAAGACTTTTGTACGCAAACTTGCGGCGTCGAGTCCTATAACGGGTAGCCAAGACGAGAATGTTTGCTCAAAAAGAAAGAGACAAGAAGATGGAGAGATTGGAGTATTTAGTGCTGAGAAATACTTCAACGGAGCAATAGATCACCGCCCGAGAATTGTCAAAGTTGGTGCAAGAAACTACCTGTCTGTCAAAGATCATCCAAGAGTTGAAGTCACTGTAATGCGAACCTTGACAATATGACGCAAGACCCAACATTCAAGAAGATATTTTTCCCAGGATTGAATCAATTTTGCCAACACAAACCTTAACCCAAATCGATATGAAATTGAACGAACCTTAGTATTATAATGGTGAATGTCACAAGATAAATCTTGATAAGTTCAGAAGGTTGGTAATTCACAGTAGGCAAAACCATGCAAAAAGTCGGCCAAAAGTTTTCATTCATGATAAAAAATTTAGTTTATATAGTGTCAACTTAACTCTAAAGCTACCTATGACTCAATGAACTTCCAAACTTCTCAAGCACATTGTCTAATTAACTACCTAAAACTCTAATTAAAATGTAACATGACAATTGGGCTTAATAAAGTCTAATCCAGTCATAAGAAAGACCAAAATTTATAAAAATCTGAAAATGTTAAACTGGTAAAACAAAAACTGTGTAATACACATTGAAACGGTCTTTATTTGAGCCTATAAATTGGGCGTAACAGGCGAATGGGTTGTTGATATAGAGCTCGAAACAAACGCTGAAAATGGTACAGTTCAAGCCAAAACAATAAACACTCCTGCAGTAAAAGAAAACTACTGTTTTAGTTTTCCAAGTACCAGTCCTGAGACCATTAAAATGCATTCTCAAGAAGTTGAAGAAGAAAAGCCAAGGAAGTCAATAAAGGTGATTGAAAAGAAAAACAAGTGTTTAGGTGTCGAGTTGGGGGCCACTCCAAGACAAGAGGAAATAAAATTTTCAGCAACAAGTCATGCTGATAACTACTTTGAAATCGAGAGTGATGCAAGTTCAGATTTGTTTGAAATAGAAAGCCTCAAAGGGAAAGGCAAAGGTAACCCTTTTCTTGCGAGGCAAGATTCAGATGCTGCATCCAGTTGCGTCACTCCAATTGCTTATGCTCCAAGAGAGGCCAGCATAGAATGGAGTGCAGTCACTGCCAGTGCAGCAGATTTCTGAGTAATGTCAGAATGTGAAGATACAAGAGCCGCAGTAAGTGCAACAAGTCCTGTAAAAACATTTCCAAATAGGAATATTAATGCTGCTCAGTTACCGAAGACTAGACGTCCAGGTATTTCGTTGGGTTGCAACAATGAGAAGGATATTAGAGTTGCAGCGCAGGTGATGCACATTTTACAAGTCGAAACAATAATTATAATGAGCCAAGAATTCGTCGAATGTCCATTCATTTGCACCACCTGTGACTGTAACCAGACAAAGGCAACATGCTCTTGCATCATTCTCCATATCTATCTCACCACATCTTTTGTACATTCAATGATTATTAAGGTTTTTTAACCTTGTATGATCAAGAATAGATGTGAATTCTACTGTTTCTTAAAATTCTAGTGTTACTTATTATCATTTGTATTATTATTTTAATAATTAAACATTTCATAGTTACTGATAAACTTAACTAATTATTCGGCCAAATTTGTTTACTCTTTCTGTGGCATGTTTAGGGGGGATACAGTCTCATATCTTCAGCCATATATGATTTGAGAACATAGGAAACGTTTTTAATACCCTAAAAAGTGCTGGATTCTTTATGGTTATCAAAGTCATGATTGAGCTTTTGTAAATATTTAGTTTATATAAAGGGAAATTATAAAAAATGCCCAAAATACCCTCCCACTAAGCAAAAATGCCCAAAATCACTATTTTCAAGCAAAAATGCCCAAATTCACTATTCCTAACAAAAATGCCCATGACTTTTTCCAAAATATCAAAATTATCCTTCCCCTCATTTATATAAACCCTCCTCACTCATTATGAGGGGTTAAATGAAATTTTATTAAAATTAGAGGGGTATTTTGATATTAAACACCATGACTTTTTCAAAAATACCAAAATTACCCTTCCCCTCATTTATATAAACTCTCCTCACTCACTATGAGGGGTTAAATGAAATTTTATTAAAATTAGGGGGTATTTTGATATTAAACATTGTAAGGGCATTTTGATATTTCTTTATTTCATAACTTTTTCTAAAATGTCAAAATTACCCTTCCCCTCATCTATATAAACCCTCCTCACTCACTTTTATTACACACACTTCTCATATCACTTAAACACTCACTCTCACTCTTATTTTTATTCAAGATCAATTAGTAGGGATTCGTTCAGATGGAAGAAGTTCATATTTCTGAATTCGACTAAAAAAAAACTATTCATCGAAAAAAGGTATTTATATCAATCTTACCCTAAAACTTAATTTTATTTGTTAAGTCTAGTTTATATGTCATAATATAAGGGTTAAATGCAATGTTAGACAAATATGAGGGTTAAATGCAATTTTAGATAAATATGGGGTTTTTTTGATATTATACAATATATAAAGGATTTATATAACATGTTAAGAATAGATAGATATTGCTTTGATACAAGACAACATACAAGGGTATTAAATAAAGAAAGAGATAATTGAGGGTTCAAATGAAATGTTATTAAAATTTGAGGGCATTTTGATATTAAACATTGTAGGAGCATTATAAATGAAATTTTAGGTTTTTTCGAATTTCACCGTTTTAGGATATATCGACTCGTATTTTTCAGATTTCTGAAGAATTTTTCGATTGTTGGCATTCTATGGTATTTCAACTTTTAGAATTCGAATTTCAGTTCCATTTTTTCGAATTTCATCGTTTTAGGATATATCGACTTGTATTTTTCAGATTTTCGAAGAATTTTTTGATTTTTGTCATTCTAAGGTATTTCAACTTTTAGAATTCGAATTTCAGTTCCGTTTTTCGAATTTTTTCGTTTTAGGCTATATCGACTCGTATTTTTCAAATTTCCGAAGAATTTTTCGATTCTTGCCATTCTAGGATATTTCAACTTTTAAAATTCGAATTTCAATTCCGTTTTTTCAAATTTCATCGTTTTACGATATATCGACTCGTATTTTCTAGATTTTTCGAAGAATTTTTCAATTCTTGTCATTCTAAGGTATTTCAACTTTTAGAATTCGAATTTCAGTTCCATTTTTTTGAATTTCACCGTTTTAGGATATATCGACTCGTATTTTCCACATTTTCGAAGAATTTTTCGATTCTTGCCATTCTAGGGTATTTCAACTTTTAGAATTCGAATTTCAGTTTTGTTTTTGTGAATTTCACCGTTTTAAGATATATCGACTCGTATTTTTTAGATTTCTGAAGAATTTTTCGATTGTTGACATTCTAGGGTATTTCAATTTTTAGAATTCGAATTTCAGTTCTGTTTTTTTGAATTTCACCGTTTTAGGATATATTGACTCATATTTGTCAGATTCCGAAGAATTTTTTTATTTTTGCCATTCTAGGGTATTTCAACTTTTAGAATTCGAATTTCAGTTCTGTTTTTTTGAATTTTACTGTTTTAGGATATATCAACTCGTATTTTCTAGATTTCTGAAGAATTTTTCTATTCTTGCCATTCTAAGGTATTTCAACTTTTAGAATTCGAATTTCAGTTCTATTTTTTTGAATTTCACCGTTTTAGGATATATCGACTCATATTTTTCAGATTTTCGAAAAATTTTTTGATTCTTACCATTCTAGGGTATTTCAACTTTTAGAATTCGAATTTTAGTTTCGTTTTTTCGAATTTCACCATTTTAGGATATATCGACTCGTGTTTTCTAGATTTTTGATGACTTTTTTTATTGTTATCTTTCTAGGGTATTTCAACTTTCAGGATTCGAATTTCAGTTCTATTTTTTTGAAAATCATAGTTTTCTAATATATTGACTCGTATTTTCTATATTTCTGAAGAAATTTTTGATTATTGACATTTTAAAGTATTTCAAAGTATAGAATTTGAATATCTATTTCAAAGTATAGATAATATAAAAACTTTTTAAATGGAATGTTAAGAACAGATAGATGCATTTTGATATAAGATAACATACGAGGGTGTTATACAAATTGTTAAATAATTATATGGGGTTAAATAAAATATTAGAAAAATATGAGGATTTTTTTTAATATTAATAATTGTACAACTGTTTTACATAGTTATTACAGATTTTTTTATTATAAATGAATAATTATTTTCAAAAACTTGTCATTGCAGGATTGATAATTAAAATAGATGGTTATACATCGGTTCATTACCAGGGAGAATGGATTCAAGGTGGAAACAACACAATGAAATATGTTGGAGGAGCCAAACAATTGATTAAAATCCCTTATGGAACAACATTCGAGGGATTTATTGAGCTTTTGAAGGAGTCTTGCAGTATTGATCCAATGAAAAACTACCTTCAACTATCAATGAAGCCAAGAAAAATTGAGCTCGACTGGCCCGTACAGATCCAAAATGATGAAGATGTCCAGGGTCTTATTGATATGTCCTAATATTTATAGGAATGTATTCCTGTTTTTGTTACATGTACCCCAATTGAAGGGCAGAAGGAAGAAGATAAAGATGAAGATGAAGATGAAGTAGAAAGTAGTGGGGTCAAAAAAGAATACGACTTGGAAAAGTTGATTGATTTCAGTAATGACCCATTGTACGTTGCAAACTCATGGGTTCATAGAGAAAAAGATAGAGTTCCCGACTGGGGTGACTTTGATGGAAATGATATGCCTGATATTCCTTCAGAAGATGTAGAGCCTGAGTATATGGCATCAGTTACCGAGGGTATGGATAGTTTGCAGCTTGAAGATCCTATTTCAGGTGGTGGAAATTATTCTGGGCCATTTTTTGACAATGTCCCCACTGATCCATTTAGGGGGCTTCCTGATTTTCCTCCACAGCCATCAACATCATCAGGTGGTTTCAGATCGATCCGAGAGGAGAGTCGTGTAAAGGTTAGTGATATTTTCTATAATAAAGTTCAATTGAAAGACGCTGTGAAGCAATTCGCCTTACTTAAAGGATTTCAATTTGGTGTTAAAAAGTCTGACAAGAAACGGTGGGAAATTAAGTACAAGGCTGAAAATTGTAAGTGGTATATATATGCAACCAAGTCCACAGTCGGTTAAGTCTGGGGGATCAACTCTATGAATCTTACCCACACATGTTCAGTTGATCAAATCATGCCACATCACAGACAAGCTAAGGCCCGATCTTTAGGTCAATTAATGAGATCAAAGTTTGTGATGATTGATCAAATTTATCGGCCTAAGAAAATAATTGTTGACATTGTCGACCGATATAAAATTGATATTTCATACTCACAGGCTTGGCGAGCAAGAAATTGGGCTATAAATTCATTGAGGGGTTCACCAGAGGAATCATTTATGTTTTATCAGATTATTGCTACAATCTACAGCGTACTAATCCGGGCGCCGTTACTGCTATTGAAACAGATGATGACCATCAATTTTAGAATTTTTTCATGGCATTAGGATGCTCCATTCGTGCATTCAGACAATATCTCTGTCTGGTTATTTGCATTGACGCTGCATTCCTTAAAGGTCGATATTTGGGGCATTTATTCATTGCAGTGGCTCTTGATGGTAATAACCAGATATATCCCATCAGTTTCGGTGTCGATAAAAAAGAAGATCATGACACGTGGTGTTGGTTTCTCTGGAGGATTAAAGAATGTATCCATGACCTATTTGAGTTGGCAATAATCTCAGATCGACATCATGCTATATACTCGACAATAGCTGAAGTCTTTCCAGATGTCCACCATGGATGTTGTTGTCATCATCTTCTGTGTAACATACGGGCAAAGTATAAACAAGACTCAAAGGTATAGTGTTTTAAACAAGTAATTAAAATTGTAACAGTTTATCCTTTTCATAAATTTTGATTATACTCAGTTTTTCATATGTTTTACCACCTTACAAGTTGCAAGTGCATATTGAAAAACCGTAAAATCATACACAGAATCAGACTTTGGGGTGATGATACAATCTCTTGACTCGATAAATCCTCAAGCTGGAGCTTATCTACGAGATGTCGGATTTGAGCGTTAGAGTAGAGCATACTTTTTGGGGCATCGATACAACATCATGACCACTAATATTGCTGAGTCATTTAATGCCCTTGTCAGACATGCACGGGGCCTACCTATAACAATACTCTTGGAGTTTATTCGTGGTACCATGCAGCGATGGTTTTACGAGAGGAGAACCCGTGCAGGTAAGTATCAAATCGTTATTAATTAAAAGTTTTTTCTCATGTACTTTTTTCTCCTTTGTTTTGGTTATTACCAAATGTGTAGTTAATATTTTTTCAAATTACAGATGAATGTCCTAACTTTATCACCTCTTGGGCGGAGGAGAAGATCAGCAGTCGTCTATCAAAGTCTGCAAGTCTGAAGGTTCGACCTATTACACCTACTCAGTTTCAGGTTGTCGGATTTGGTAGATTCATAAGTATTATGGACTTTGGTGAAATGTCTTGCACGTGTAGAAAGTTTCAGCTTTCACGTATTCCGTGCAAGCATGCTATTGTTGTTGCACGACATATAAGGCTCACGAATGTTAATGCATGGGTTCATCCATTCTTCCGTACTAACATATATAGTGCAATATATCAAGAACCTATCAATCCTCTTAGAAATCAATCTGATTGGTTGCACTCACCAGAAGAAAGAGTTATATTACCCCCCGTCCTCGATAGTTGTCATCCAAGTCATCCATCCAACAGAAATCGACGTCCGTCGAGGGAAAAACTATTACACCGATAATTTGCAGTCATTGCCATGAACCGAGGCACACATGAACCCAATGTAAATCCCCAGCACTGGTCTCGAGCTCCGCCCGCAACGTTCATCTAAAAAAGGCAAAGGAACGAGATCTTGACATGCTTATATGATTCTTCATTGTTGTACTTCAGTTTGATGTAACCGATGTATTTTTATTATTGTTTCAAATGTATAATTGTATTGTCATGTGATGTAATAACTTAAGTATAAATAATGAGTTGTTTGAGTATATCTTTATTTCATCTAATTGTTTAAAATGTATAATTGTTTGAGTAATCCTACATTTTTATTGTTTCGATTGTTGCTGGATAGTAACATAACTCAAATCACATATAAAATGAAATCAAATACATATCTATATATAATGACAGATAAAGTACATCGTACTCATACGCACATACAATAAATATATACATACGAACATATGAAGAACGATAAATAAACAATGAGCCAACTAACTGTAAGTAATCCGTGGACACCTTTTTTCATCGATCATTCCCTAATAGAACCATGTGAAGAATATACAACAAGGCCATCTTGGCAGCGTCAATATCGTCATCCCTCTATGGCCTCGACAAGAAAACATGCTCTATGTCATGATACTACACCTTCGAACAACCGTGAAAGTACGTATCACTGATCCTATGTTTGGAGGAGCGAGGAATATATGAAGAAACATCAGTCCGTCGGTTAAACGAAAGACCTGTCACTAACGCAAACTCAAACGAGCTAAATCTCACATCAACCCCGCTAACCCTAAACCAAAACTCGTCTCTGGCAAAAGGTGGATGTAGCTGTCATAGTAGAAATGCATGAACCAATATCCCGAAGAATTTGGTTTCGAGTAAACGAAGGAGAGACCTGAAACATGTCCTCTCAAATAGTCGTAGCTGATCCGGGGTCAATGTAGAAGTAATATGAAATAATGTGATACACTGTGCATGACATATCGCATCTGCCCGAAAGTGTCTGGACTCATCGAGGATTCGTAACTTGTTGTCAACCCATCTTCTTTTGCGAGAAATATCCTGTAACAATTTTAAAAATTAGTTAGAAATTCATAAAAACAAATGTATTCGTGGAAAAAACATAAAAAGATGAAAAATATCAAATAATCAAAAAGGAAATAACAAAACTTAACAAATAAGATTTAAGTGTCTTAAAACGGTGAAATTCGAAAAAACGGAACTGAAATTCGAATTCTACACATTCAAATACCCTAGAATGTTAACAAATGAAAAATCGTTCGAAAATCTAGAAAATACGAGTCGATATAGCCAAAAAAGGTGAAATTCGGAAAAACTACAATGAAATTTGATTTTTATAAGTTGAAATACCATAGAATATTAACAATCGAAAAATCGACCGAAAATAAGAAAATATAAGTTGATATATCTTGAAATGGTGAAATTCGAAAAAACGAAACTGAAATTCGAATTCTATATTTTGAATTACCTTTAAATGATGATAATCAAAAAATCGTTCGAAAATCTTCAAAATACGAGTCGATATATCCTAGAATGGTGAAATTCGAAAAAACGGAACTGAAATTCGAATTCTATACATTCAAATACCCTAGAATGTTAACAAATAAAAAATCATTTGAAAATCTAGAAAATACGAGTCGATATAGCCAAAAAAGGTGAAATTCGGAAAAACTACAATGAAATTTGATTTTTATAAGTTGAAATACCATAGAATATTAACAATCGAAAAATCGACCAAAAATAAGAAAATATAAGTTGATATATCTTGAAATGGTGAAATTCGAAAAAACGAAACTGAAATTCGAATTCTATATTTTGAATTACCTTTAAATGATGATAATCAAAAAATCGTTCGAAAATCTTCAAAATACGAGTCGATATATCCTAGAATGGTGAAATTCGAAAAAACGGAACTGAAATTCGAATTCTATACATTCAAATACCCTAGAATGTTAACAAATAAAAAATCATTTGAAAATCTAGAAAATACGAGTCGATATAGCCAAAAAAGGTGAAATTCGGAAAAACTACAATGAAATTTGATTTTTATAAGTTGAAATACCATAGAATATTAACAATCGAAAAATCGACCAAAAATAAGAAAATATAAGTTGATATATCTTGAAATGGTGAAATTCGAAAAAACGAAACTGAAATTCGAATTCTATATTTTGAATTACCTTTAAATGATGATAATCAAAAAATCGTTCAAAAATCTTCAAAATACGAGTCGATATATCCTAGAATGGTGAAATTCGAAAAAACGGAACTGAAATTCGAATTCTATACATTCAAATACCCTAGAATGTTAACAAATAAAAAATCATTTGAAAATCTAGAAAATAAGAGTCGATATAGCCAAAAAAGGTGAAATTCGAAAAAACTGTAATGAAATTTGATTTCTTTAAGTTGAAATACCATAGAATGTTAACAATCGAAAAATCGACCGAAAAGAAGAAAATATGAGTTGATATATCTTGAAATGATGAAATTCGAAAAAACAGAACTGAAATTCGAATTTTATACTTTGAAATACCTTAAAATGACGATAATCAAAAAATCGTTCGGAAATCTTCAAAATACGAGTCGATATATCCTAAAATGGTGAAATTCGAAAAAACGGAACTGAAATTCAAATTCTATACGTTAAAATACCTTTTAATGTTAATAATCAAAAAATTGTTCTGAAATGAATCAATATGAGTCGATATATCCTGAAACGGTAAAATTAGAAAAAAACGGAACTGAAATTCGAATTCTAGAAGTTGAAACGACGAAATTTGAAAAAACGAAAATGAAATTTGAAATATATACGATAAAATACCATAGAATGTGAACAATCAAAAAATCGTTAGATAATTTGAAAAGAAGACTCAATTTATCATAACACGGCGAAAATCAAAAAAACAGTATTGAAATTCGAACTCTATCAGTTGAAATACCTATGAATGTCACTAACCGAAAAATCATTTGAAAATTTGAAAAATACGAATCGATATATCATAAAAAGACAAAATACGAAAAACGAAACTGAAATTCAAAAACACGAATCAATATATCCTATAAACGAAAAAATCAAAATATTGAGTTGAAATTACGTCATTACATCGTAAAATGTGCCAAAAAGCACCAAAATTTGAAAAATCGAGTCTCAAATTTGAAAATTACATATGGAAAAACCCTAAAACAGAAAAAACGGATATGAAATTCGAAAACTATATGATCAGAAACTCTAGATAAGAAAATTCCCAATTTACCTCCTTATGAAAATTTCTATTTAAAACAGGTCCACTGTTATATGATAAATTTTAGAAAAACCCGCTGTATTCTAAGGAATCTCCCCGGCTCCCCAATATTTTAAAAAAGCTAATTTACCCCCTAACCCACGGTCAATGTCTGCTGATCGTGGGAGAAATCGTTTGACCGTGGGAAACACTGTTCCCACGGTCGGACTGCTGATCTCTTCGAGAACCATTTTCGGCCAAAATTTGGTTGTTTCGGCCTCCGATTTCCATATAAATCAAATCTACATAGGGTATAACACAAAACCCCTTAATCAATTCAACGAAAACAACCAAGAATCAAAACATTTTAAGCATTGTTCAAGATCGAAACCCTAAAATTTCAAACCGCAAAATCTCAATCAAATCTCAATAATATAAGCAATAACTTGATTTAAATAAGATTACGGGAGATATACTAACCTTCTTTTCCATTTGCGGTTGCCGGAAAGCAAGAAAATTGACGAAAATCTGGTCGACCGTGGGAGCGTGGGAAGTTTTTGAATTTCTTTGAAATGCACAATAAAATCGCAAAGATTACAGTGGGAAGTAAGTAAATTTTGTTGTGTTTATATATAAGGGCAGTTTCATAATTTTGCCAAACCCACGGTAACGTGGCAAATTTCAAAAAAACCAGTCGTGGGCTAAGGACTTTCCCCTGACGCCCCAATATTTTAAAAAAGCTAATTTACCCCCTAACCCACAGTCAATGTCTATTGACTGTGGGAGAATTCATTTGACCGTGGGAAACACTGTTCCCACGGTCGGACTGCCGATCTCTTCGGCAGCCATTTTTGGCCAAAATTTGGTTGTTTCGACCTCCGATTTTCACATAAATCAAATCTACATAAGGTATAACATAAAACCCCTCAATCAATTTAACGAAAACAACTAAAAATCAAAACATTTTAAACATTATTCAAAATCGAAACCCTAAAATTTCAAACCGTAAAATCTCAATCAAATCTCAATAATATGAGTAATAACTTGATTCAAACAAGATTACGGGAGATGTACTAACCTTTTTTGCCATTTTCGTAGTCTAAGCGAAATCGCCCAAAATATTCAGGTTTAAGCAAAAATGCCCAAGTTTTGTGAAATGACGAAACTGCCCCCATATATAAACACAGCAAATTTCCTTACTTTCCACGGTCATTTTACTATGCAAATTCAAAGAAAATCGGTAGAAATCTGGTCGACCGTGGGAGAGTGGGAAATTTTGAATTTGCACAGTAAAATGACCGTGGAAAGTAAGAAAATTTGTTGTGTTTATATATGGGGGTAGGTTCGTCATTTCACAAAACCTGGGCATTTTTGCTTAAACCTGAATATTTTAGGCAATTTCGCTTAGACCCCCTTAATTTTGCCTATTTCTTATAATTTCCCTTATATAAATGTAAAGGATATGAAAGAGCTAAAGCTTTTACTATGGGGCACAAGTAGCGTGTCTACTTGTTTCGCCGAGGTAGCTTTCTCCAAAGTCCAAATCATAATAATTAAACTATAATTGAATATCAAGTGCTTAAACGCTGGATATAAATTTTCGAAGAAGAAAAGTTACAATTGATTGTGATTACAGTACAGGTCTTGTATTATGCCTCGGCTGCATTAAGTTATGGTTGAATAAAGCAGCCTTTCAATCCCAATCAGTATTAGCAACAATCCTTCAAGCAAAGCATGTTGATTATAGTGACATTCAATTCCACATTATCAAAACTAGTGGCTACATGGATAATGCAGACTGCTTCAATTAATTAATTCTCTAACCACCTAATAACAAGATCATTTCATGTCTTTATTACTCAAAATTGTTCAAAGACGGTTTTCCACTTAACTTTATGAAACTATCCACTCTTTAAGTTAAAAAAAATTATTTATTCATTTATTGTCTGTTTCTATTAATGAAACAATTATGTAAAAGGGTAGGACCCTCGAATTCTTCCCATAACGATTGTCTTTTCTTCTTCCTTTCTTCTTCTCTAATTGTCCAACTTTTTGCTATTGATGCTATGGTTTTTGGGGTATCATGAGCACTCACGAGGACAATTGTGGAAGATCTGTCACTCTCCCTGTCTTAGGCCTTGGTGCTTTCATCTTTGTAAGGATCAATTTGAAAACGAGGGAGATTTAGTTTTGAATAATAGATTTGGTTTCAAAGAAACAAGAAAAGGTAATCTTCTTGGAAGAATAAAAGGGTTTTTGGACAAACTAACCTTCCTACCCTTTATCAGAATGTTCACGTAGATAGGATTGCTTTATCATATTAATGAAAAAAATAGCAAATTTAACTTTTATATGGATCATTAGTTGTTATAGGGTGTTTATCTGTGCTACGAGAGTAGAGAGAATCGTCTCGTTTTTAATATTTGCTAATTCCAAAAACTTCTATGAGTGGACCGAAGCATATATGAGATGGGGTTTTTCAAAGGCAAATTTCTCTTACTAACATTATTTTAATGAGCTAAGCAAATGGTGAGTGGCATGATATAACAACAAGAGGGACAGCCATGTGAATATTGGATGAACAAGTGAAGGTAGATGTACCATAATTGCAGCAAAAAGGGGCACGTTAAAAAATTAAGACCTTATTTTGTGGTTAGAAGGCGAAGATTGGCCAACATTCATATGAATATCAAATAATGGCAGTGATGGTGATGGTATAGGCGTAGAGAAAAGGGCTGGACCACAAGGAACACAATTTTAATGCTAACCAAATGAGTTGCAAGAAATAAAAAAGGAAAAGGACAATTTCGCACATAAGTGGTAGTCTAATCTTAAAATCATATTCACGACAAATAAAAAATTTAAATACTCATCCGTGGGCTAACTACAATCTAAATTGTTAATTAGAGACAGAAATAAATCGTTATTTTACCCATAAACCTTAAAACGTAAAAATTTTTTATCATTTTTTCCTTTAGTTTAGAAAACTCATATTTACTCATTTGATTAAACTTTAAAAAATTTATTTTTCCCCTTTTTTAGGTTTCATCTCCGATGACTTAGGAAACCAACAGGTGTTCAGGAAGAAGCGAATGTCTTCTTTAACGAAGAACAACCTTTCGTCGTCTAGATCAGGAAAATCGTTGTGTTTGGACAACGCAACGAAGGGTGATAAATCGAGTCTTCTAGATGACGCTTCGTCTTTCGTTGTTGGATATGGAAGATGGTGGAAAGCGTCAATCATCGGTCAAAATGATGATGATCGAAGAAGGAAACAAACCGTAGGGGTAAAATTTAAACTTTTCAAACTTTGAAAATAGTTGAAGGGTTAGTTTTTAAAATTTGAGGGGAAAATAATATAAATTTCAAAGTTTTAGGATTTATGGGTAAAATGGCAAATTTACTCTAATCTCTAATTAAAAATTTGAACGACAGTTAGTCCATAGGTGGGTATTTGGGTATTTGGGTTTTTCATCTACTGTAGATATGATTTGGAGATTAAACTAAAATTTGGGCAGAAATAATCATTTTCCCAAATAAAAATTGCCTCTGGTGGACGTTGCCTGAAGATGAATCATCAAATAATTTAAGCAAATAAAGCTCAAAATAAGGAATGTTGATAGAAAAGGACCAACAATGCTGAGTATTCAAATAATGTACCATTAGTAATTAGGTGTTAATTCAAGATCAAAATTGGATGGATATAATTTTATTGATATTCATAACCCAAAATGTCTAGAATACGTTAGTCACTAATTTAAAATTTATATTTGGAAAAAACGCACTAATAACGGTAAATTCTACTTCAGAAAGAAAGAATGGCAGGTCTTTTATTCAAGGGAAATTATAAAAAATAGGCAAAATTAAGGGGTCTAAGAAAATTGCCCAAAAAATTCAGGTTTAAGCAAAAATGCCCAGGTTTTGTGAAATGACAAAACTACCAACATATATAAACACATCCAAATTTCATCACTTCCCACGGTCATTTTACTGTGCAAATTCAAAGAAAATTCAAACTTTCCCCTTTCCCATGGTCGAACCTCATTTCCGCCGATTTTCTTGCTTTCCGGCAACTGCAAATGGCAAAGAAGGTTAGTATATCTCTCGTAATCTTGTTTGGATCAAGTTATTGCTCATATTATTGAGATTTGATTGAGATTTTTCGGTTTGAAATTTTAGGGTTTACGGTTTGAACAATGCTTAAAATGTTTTGATTTTTGGTTGTTTTCGTTGAATTGATTGAGGGGTTTTGTGTTATACAACGTGTAAATTTGATTTATGTGAAAATCGGAGGCCAAAACGACCAAAATTTGGCTGAAAATGGTTGTCGAAAGGATCGGCAGTCCGACCGTGGGAACAGTGTTTCCCACGGTCAAACAATTTATCCCACGGTCAACAGACATTGACCGTGGGTTAGGGGGGTAAAGTGGCTTTTTTAAAATATTGGGGTGTCGGGGAAAGTCTTTAGCCCACGTCGGGTTTTTCTGAAATTTTCCACGTGATCGTGGGTTTGGCAAAATTACGAAACTGCCCCTCTATATAAACACAGCAAAATTTCATTTCTTCCCACGGTAATATTTGCGATTTTCACTGTGCAATTCAAAGAAAATTCCAAAGCTTCCCACTCTCCCACAGTAATCCCACGGTGAACCTCATTTCTGTCGATTTTCTTGCTTTCCGGCAACCGCAAATGACAAAGAAAGTTAGTATATCTCCCGTAATCTTGTTTGGATCAAGTTATTACTCATATTATTGAGATTTGATTGAGACTTTTCGGTTTGAAATTTTAGGGTTTACGGTTTAAATAATGTTTTAAATGTTTTGATTCTTGGTTGTTTTTGTTGAATTGATTGAGAGGTTTTGTGTTATACAACGTGTAGATTTGATTTATGTGAAAATCGGAGGCCGAAATGACCAAAATTTGGTCGAAATGGCTGCCGAAAGGATCGGCAGTCTGACCGTGGGAACAGTGTTTCCCACGGTCAAACGATTTATCCCACGGTCAGTAGACATTGACTGTGGGTTAGGGGGGTAAAGTGGCTTTTATAAAATATTGGGGAGCCGGAGGAGATTCGTTAGAACACAGCGGGTTTTTTTGAAATTTGTCATATAACAGTGGACCTTTTGGATTAAGGAATTTTCATAAGGGGGTAAATTGAGAATTTTCTTATCTAAGGTTTCTGATCGTGCAATTTTCGAATTTTATATCCGTTTTTTTTGTTTTAGGGTTTTTCCATATGTAATTTTCAAATTTGAGATTCGATTTTTTGAATTTTGGTGTTTTTTGACACATTTTACGATATAATGACGTAATTTCAACTTAATATTTCTATTTTTTCGTTTATAGGATATATTGATTTGTGTTTTTGAATTTCAATTGCATTTTTCCGTATTTTGTTTTTTTTATGATATATCGATTCGTTTTTTTCAAATTTTCAAATGATTTTTTCATTAGTGACATTCATAGGTATTTCAACTGATAGAGTTCGAATTTCAATTCCGTTTTTTCAATTTTCCCCATGTTAGGATAAATCGAGTCTTCTTTTCAAATTATCTAACGATTTTTCAATTGTTCACATTCTATGGTATTTTATCATATAGATTTCGAATTTCATTTTCGTTTTTTCAAATTTCGCTGTTTCAACTTCTAGAATCCGATATTTTAGTTCCGTTTTTTCTAATTTTACCGTTTCAGGATATATCGACTCGTATTGATTCATTTCTGATCAATATTTCGATTAGTAACATTAAAAGGTATTTTAACGTATAGAATTCGAATTTCAGTTCCATTTTTTCGAATTTCACCATTTCAGGATATATCGACTCGTATTTTCAAGATTTTCGAACGATTTTTTGATTATTGTCACTTTAAGGTATTTCAAAGTATAGAATTTGAATTTCAGTTCTGTTTTTTCGAATTTCACCATTTCATAATATATATACTCGTATTTTCAAGATTTTCGAACGATTTTTCGATTATTGTCACTTTAAGGTATTTCAAAGTATAGAATTCGAATTTTAGTTCTGTTTTTTCGAATTTCACCATTTCAGGATATATCGATTCGTATTTTCAAGATTTCTGAACGATTTTTCGATTATCGTCACTTTAAGGTATTTCAATGTATAGAATTCGAATTTCAGTTCCGTTTTTTCAAATTTCACCATTTCAAGATATATCGACTGGTATTTTCAATATTTCTAAATGATTTTTTGATTATCATCACTTTAAGGTATTTCAAAGTATAGAATTCAAATTTCAGTGTCGTTTTTTTGAATTTCACCATTTCAGGATATATCGACTCGTATTTTCAAGATTTTCAAACGATTTTTCGATTATCATCATTTTAAGGTATTTCAAAGTATAGAATTTGAATTTCAGTTTCGTTTTTTCTGATTTTCGTCCTTTCAGGATATCTTGATTCATATTTTGTTATTTTCTATCGATTTTTTGATTGTTAACATTCTAGGGTATTTGAACGTATAGAACTCGAATTTCAGTTCTTATTTGTTAAGTTTTGTCATTTCATTTTTGATTATTTGGTATTTTTCATCTTTTTATGTTTTTTCCACTAATACATTTGTTTACATATTTATTTTTATGAATGTCTAACAAATTTTTAAAATTGTTACAGGATATTTCTCGCAAAAAAAGACGGGTTGACAGCGAGTTGCAAATCTCTGACGAGTCCAGACACTTCCAAGCAGATGTGATATGTCGTGCACAATGTACCGCATTATCTCATATTTCTTCTACATTGACCCTGGGTCAGCTGTGACTATTTGGGAGGACATGTTTCGGGTCTCTCCTTCGTTTACCCGAAACCAAATTCTTCGAGATATTGGTTCATGCATTTCTACTACAACAGCTACATCCACCCTTTGCTAGAGATGAGTTTTGGTTTAGGGTTAGCGGGGTTGATGTGAGATTTAGCCTATTTGAGTTTGCGTTGGTGACAAGGCTTTCGTTTAGCCGACAGACTAATGTTTCTTCATATATTTCTCGCTCCTCTGGACATAGGATCAGGGATACGTACTTTCACGATTGTCCGAAGGTGTAGTATCACGACATAGAGCGTGTTTTTTTGTCGAGGCCATAGGGGGATGGCCATATTGATGTTGTCAAGATGGCCTTGTTGTATATTCTTCACATGGTTTTTTAAGGAATGATCGACGAAAGAAGGTGTCCACAGATTATTTACAGTTAGTTGATCATTTGGACAGGTTTAATTCCTACCCCTGGGGCATTGCTGTGTGGCAGATGACATACGAGTCTATGTCATAGGCGAGTGAGAGAGTCTATTCCGGACAGATGCCTAAAATCCGTAAATACAATCTTTACAGATTTTCTTTCACATTTCAGGTAATTTTTATATTATTATTTATATATATTAATTGACAAAAATATAAATTGATTTATTTATATCGTAAATGATTATATTGCAGTATTGGATATATGAGACTCTGGACACGTTATACAATTGGATTGACCTTGTTGATCCTTATGCGTCCCCACGGATGTTGAGGTGGCCATCCAGTATGTACTCGTTAATTAATAAGTTGATTAATTCACATGATGTTGCAATTATTTTGACTTATATATCTTCAACATTAGGAGGATGTCACATTCCCCCTTCGTCCATCATCGATCGAGGAGGGTGTACCATGGTATTCTGAGATTCGTTAGTACACCGATTTACCTGATGCTGATTCCTCCTTATCTTTTTCGATTCCTCCACCGACCGAAGACAGGGCTTCTCCAGCCTCTGGACCTTTAGATGTACCCGTCGACACTTTTGAGACGCAGGAGGAGCCTATTCATATGTTCGTATGTATATTTTATTGTATGTGCGTATATGTACGATGTACTTTAGCTGTCATTATATATCGATATGTATTTGATTTCATGCTTATATGTGATTTGAGTGATGTTACTATCCAGCAACAATCGAAACAATAAAAACATAGGATTACTCAAACAATAACACATTTGAAACAACATGATGAAGGTAAAAATATACTCAAACAACTCATTATTTATACTTAAGTTATTACAGCACATGAAAATGCAATTACACATTTGGTAAAAATAATAAAAATACATCGATTACATCAAACTGAAATACAACAATGAAGAATCACATAAGCATGTCAAGATCTCATTCCTTTGCCTTTTCTAGATGAACGTTGTGGGGCGGAGCTCGGGACCGGTGCTGGGGATTTACATTAGGTTCGTACGTGCCCTGGTTCATGGCAACGACTGCAAATTATCGATGTAACAGTTTTTCCCTGTGACGGACGTCGATTTCTATTGGATAGATGACCTGGACGATGACTATCGAGGACGGGGGGTGATATAACTCTTTCTTCTGGTGAGTGCAACCAATCAGATTGATTTCCAAGAGGATTGACAGGTTCTTGATATATTACATGGTATACATTGGTTCGAAAGAATGGATGAACCCATGCATTAACATTCGTGAGCCTCATATGTCGTGCAACAGCAATGGCATGCTTGCACGGAATACGTGAAAGCTGAAACTTTCTACACGTGCAAGACATGTCACCAAAGTCCACAATACCCATGAATCCACCAAATTCGACGACCTGATACCGAGTAGGTGTAATCGGTTGAACCTCCAGACTTGCAGACTTTGATAGACGACTATTGATCTTCTCTTCCGCCTAAAGGGTGATAAAGTTAGGACATTCATCTATAATTTGAAAAAATATTAACTACACATTTGGTAATAACCAAAAGAAAGGAGAAAAAACTACATGAGATAAAACTTTTAAGTAATAACGATTTAATACTTACCTGCATGGGTTCTCCTCTCGTAAAACCAGTGCTACATGGTACCACGAATAAACTCCAAGAGCATTGTTATAGGTAGGCCCCTTGCATGTCTGACAAGGGCATTAAATGACTCAGCAATATTAGTGGTCATGATATTGTATCGATGTCCTGGAAAGTACGCTCTACTCCAACGCTCAAATTTGAGATCCCGCAGATAAGCTCCAGCTTAAGGGTTCATCGAGTCAAGAGATTACATAATCACCCCAAAGTCTGATTTTGTGTATGATTTTGCCGCTTTCCAATATACACCTGCAACCTGTAAGTTGGTAAAAAATAAGAAAAACTGAGTATAATCAAAATGTATGAAAAGGATAAACTGTTACAATGTTAATTACTTGTTTAAAACACTATACCTTTGAGTCTCGTTTATACTTTGCCTGCATGTTACACAGAAGATGATGACAACAGCATCCATGGTGGACATCTGGAAAGACTTTAGCCATTGTCGAATATATAGCATGATGTCGATCTGAGATTATTGCCAACTCAGATAGGTCATGGATACATTCTTTAATCCTCCAGAGAAACAAACACCACGTGTCATGATCTTCCTTTTTACCGACACCGAAACCGATTGGATATATCTGGTTATTACCATTAAGAGCCACCGCAATGAATAAATGCCACAGATACTGACCTTTAAGGAATGCAGCATCAATGCAAATAACCGGGCAGAGATATTGGCTGAATGCACGAATGGAACATCCTAATGTCATGAAAAAATTCTAAAATCGATGGTCATCATCTATTTAATAGCAGTAACGGTGCCCGGATTAGTATGTTGAAGATTGTAGCAATAATATGATAAAAGCATAAATGATTCCTCCGGTGAACCCCTCAACGAATTTATAGCCCAATTTCTTGCCCGCCAAGCCTGTGAGTATGAAATATCAATTTTATATTGGTCGGCGATGTCAACAATTATTTCCTTAGGCCGATAAATTCGATCAATCATCACAAACTTTGATCTCATTAATTGACCTAAAACTCGGGCCCCAGCTTGTCTATGATGTGGCATGATTTGATCAACTGAACATGTGTGGGGAGGATTCATAAAGTTGATCCCCTAGACTTCACCGACTATAGACTTGGTTGTATATATATACCAATTACAATTTTCAGCCTTGCACTTAGTTTCCCACTGCTTCTTGTCAGACTTTTTTACAACAAATTGAAATCCTTTAAGTAAGGCGAATTACTTCACAGCGTCTTTCAATTGGACTTTATTATGGAAAATATCACCAACCTTTACACCATTCTCCTCTCAAATCGATCTGGAACCGCCTGATGATGCTGATGATTGTGGAAGAAAATCAGGAAGCCACCTAAATGGATCAGTGGGGACATTGTCAAAAATGGCCTAGAATAATTCCCACCACCTAAAATAGGATCTTCAAGCTGCAAACTATCCATACCCTCGGTAACTGATGTCATATACTCAGGCTCTACATCTTCTGAAGGAATATCGGGCATATCATTTCCATCAAAGTCACCCTAGTCAGGAACTCTATCTTTTTCTCCATGGGCCCATGAGTTTGCAATGTACAACTGGTCATTACTGAAATCAATCAACTTTTCCAAATCGTATTCTTTCTTGACCCCATTACTTTCTTCTTCATCTTCATCTTCATCTTCATCTTCTTCCTTCTACCCTTCAATTGGGGTACATGTAACAAAAACAGGAATACATTCCTATAAGTACTAGGACATATCAATAAGACCCTGGACATCTTCATCATTTTGGATCTGTACGGGGCAGTCGAGCTGAATTTTTCTTGGCTTCATTGATAGTTGAAGGTAGTTTTTCATTAGGTCAATACTGCAAGACTCCTTCAAAAGCTCAATAAATCCCTCGAATGTTGTTTCATAAGGGATTTTAATCAATTGTTTGGCTCCTCCAACATATTTCATTGTGTTGTTGCCACGTTGAATCCATTCTCCCTGGTAACGAACCGATGCATAACCATCCATTTTAATTATCAATCCTGCAATGACAAGTTTTTGAAAATAATTATTCATTTATAATAAAAAGATCTGTAATAACTATGTAAAACAGTCGTACCATTATTAATATTAAAAAAATTCCTCATATTTTTCTAATATTTTATTTAACCCCATATAATTATTTAACAATTTATATAACACCCTTGTATGTTATCTTATATCAAAATCTAGAAAACACGAGTTGATATATCCTAAAACGGTGAAATTTGCAAAAATGAAACTGAAATTCGAATTCTAAAAGTTGAAATACCCTAGAATGGCAAGAATCAAAAAATTCTTCGAAAATCTAGAAAATACGAGTCGATATATCCTAAAACAGTGAAATTTGAAAAAACGGAACTGAAATTTGAATTTTAAAAGTTGAAATACCTTAGAATGGCAAGAATAGAAAAATTCTTCAAAAATCTGAAAAATACGAGTCGATATATCCTAAAATGGTAAAATTTGAAAAAATGGAACTGAAATTTAAATTCTAAAAGTTGAAATACCTTAGAATGGCAATAATCGAAAAATTCTTCGAAAATCTGAAAAATACTAGTCGATATATCGTAAAACGGTGAAATTCAAAAAAACAAAACTAAAATTCGAATTCTAAAAGTTGAAATACCTTAGAATGGCAAGAATCAAAAAATTCTTCGAAAATCTGGAAAATACTAGTCGATATATCGTAAAACGGTAAAATTCAAAAAAACAAAACTGAAATTCGAATTCTAAAAGTTGAAATACCCTAGAATGGTAAGAATAAAAAAAATTTTCGAAAATCTGAAAAATACTAGTCAATATATCGTAAAACGGTGAAATTCAGAAAAACAGAACTGAAATTCCTATTCTAAAAGTTGAAATACCCTAGAGTGGCAAGAATCAAAAAATTCTTCGGAATCTGAAAAATACGAGTCGATATATCATAAAACGGTGAAATTCAAAAAAACGAAACTGAAATTCCTATTCTAAAAGTTGAAGTACCCTAGAGTGGCAAGAATCAAAAAATTCTTCGGAATCTGAAAAATACGAGTCGATATATCCTAAAACGGTGAAATTCGAAAAAATAGAACTGAAATTCGAATTCTAAAAGTTGAAATACCTTAAAATGGCAAGAATCAAAAAATTCTTCAAAAATCTGAAAAATACGAGTCGATATATCCTAAAACGGTGAAATTCGAAAAAATGAAACTGAAATTCGAATTGTAAAAGTTGAAATACCCTAGAATGCCAACAATCGAAAAATTCTTAAGAAATCCGAAAAATACGAGTCGATATATCCTAAAACGGTGAAATTCGAAAAAACATAAAATTTCATTTATAATGCACCTACAATGTTTAATATCAAAATGCCCCCAAATTTTAATAACATTTCATTTCAACCCTCAATTATCTCTTTTTTTATTTAACACCCTTGTATATTATCTTGTATCAAAGCAATATCTATCTATTCTTAGCATGTTATATAAATCTTTTATATATTGTATAATATAAAAAAAAACCCCATATTTGTCTAACATTACATTTAACCCTTATATTATGATATATAAACAAGGCTTAACAAATAAAATTAAGTTTTAGGCTAAGATTAGTATAAATACCTTTTTTCGATGAATAGTTTTTTTCGAGTCGAATTCAAAAATACGAACTTCTTCCATCCGAACGAATCCCTACTAATTGATCTTAAATAAAAAAAAGAGTGAAAGTGAGTGTTTGAGTGATATGAGAAGTGTGTGTAATAAAAGTGAGTGAGGAGGGTTTATATAGATGAGGGGGAGGGTAATTTTGGTATTTTAGAAAAAAGTTATGAAATAAAGAAATATCAAAATGCCCTTACAATGTTTAATATCAAAATACCCCATAATTTTAATAAAATTTCATTTAACCCCTCATAGTGAGTGAGGAGAGTTTATATAAATTAGGGGAAAGGTAATTTTGGTATTTTAAAAAAACTCATGGTGTTTAATATCAAAATACCCCTCTAATTTTAATAAAATTTCATTTAACCTCTCATAATGAGTGAGGAGGGTTTATATAAATAAGGGGAAGGGTAATTTTGATATTTTAAAAAAAATCATGCGCATTTTTGCTTAAGAATAGTGATTTTGGACATTTTTGCTTGAAAATAGTGATTTTGGGCATTTTGGTCATTTTTTATAATTTCCCTTTATTCGAAGACAAGGCTCTAATTTCAATATCAAAATGGATCAATCATGGTCAAGTAGTGACTTGCCTAATCAGGTGTGGATCACCATTTCAAACGAGGAATGGAAAATTGCACATATTATCAATTACAACAAAGATAAAACACAATAGTCTGCATAAACCTACAGCAATGACAGTCCACAAGTAAGAGCAAAATCATTAAATATTTCCCTAATGACATAATTTCCCGAATTATTCTTCGAAACAGGAAGACTTATTATAATTTCTGTCATTCGCTTGGTCTGTAAAAATAATGAAGCTTAATACAAGAACATCAAACTGGCCTCAATTGGATTGTTGAAGCTGAACAACACAGCAAACAGTCCTCACAAGCCTATGATTCACCAGAAACTCAAGTACCAAGGTTACAGACGCTGTAGAATAATTACCAATATTAGTGCATGTGACTTAATATATAGAAGCAGAAGGCATCTTCCTAAAGGCAAAGGAATAAACATTCATAGCACACTAAATACACTGAAGACCTAAATTGGCCACTCAACTCAAGCTAGATTTAGTTTGATTGGTATATCAGCTTCATTATTAACTGATATAAACAAAAATGATGAGAATAAAACACAACAGTACATGTATATACAAAATAACATAACACCGTAGCTCATCAGTAAGCAAAAAGAATCAAATACTGGTTGTACACAATTGATTGTCCTAAACATAATAATCAGCTCTCTTTATAATCTTTAATAAGTCGTGCTTCAAAGCCCCCACCTGCTCTCTTCTCAAGCGAATAAGGCATATAGGTCCCAAGAATTCTATCCCATATTACAAAGAATGGTTGGGCAAAGTTGTATTTGCTACCATAAAGCTGATGGTGCACATCATGATATGCAGTATTGTTTCTGAAGAAGAATTGGAAGAGGTTTCCAGGAAGCCATAATCCACAGTGGTCATCCACTGTTTTGATTGTAGCAAAGGAGAAGAAAAAGATGGAAGCTCGAGGAGACATACCAGAGAGGAGAAAAGATAAAGCTCCTCCAATTGTGTCATTAAGAAGCCCCTCAATTGGGTGATTATAGAGAGCACCAAATGCATAAGGGACAACAAGTCGATGATGTAGAGAATGGATATGTCGATACAAAAATTTGTTGTGGTGCATGTATCTGTGCATAAAATATTGCCACGTATCCATAACCAACATCGCTATTACAAATTGTCTAGCTAAAGCAGATAGAGAGGACTGTTGATTGGCAGAAACTTCAGCATCACTTCCTGTTACCTATGAGAACAAGATACCGCCACAAATTAGTAATATAACTAGTTTCTGCTTATTTATTATCAAGCAATAATGATAAAAAAAACAGCGAGATGATAAAGTAGAGCAACAATACGGAGAATAATAAGATGCAGCAGGCAGCAGTCTTTGATGCCGAATAAAAACAATCATAAGATGGTCTGGGTAATACCAGCCAAGTTATTAATTTATCACCGATCAGACACTTTGAATTCAATTAAATTCATCATACGTTAAAGAAAACAACTCTGAAAGTAGAAATTTGAACTAAAGTCTTCTTGCAAAATCTATATAGCTTAGCTCACAGACTACATGATACAACAAATTAAGGACCAGAATTCTTCTAATTATGTGAACTCGTAAATTCAGTGCAGTCAATTATCAACATGGATTCCATAATGTTTCCACTGATGTCTTTGAGATTCGTGTCCAATTGATAACTTTATCATGCCATATATATCTTAAGACGGTACATCAAATACTACATGAGTTGTTTTAACGCATTTATACAACAAACACCCTCCTCATATTGAGCCAAAAGTGGCACATACAATGACAAAACTGCAAACACAAAAGAAATATACTAGCACTAATCTGCATATGTTAAATCTACAATTTAACACAAAATTCAACATGCTAATTCGCCACCAATCAAACATATTCTTCATATCATGAGATAATAAAGTTCAAACGTCAGAGCACTTCTTCAAAAATCTATCACACAGTTTCTCATGATCAAATTATTTATCTTTCTAGCAAAAAAAAAAAAAAATCATAGTCTCTAAGGACGATAAATCTACCGTAAAGCTGAAATTGGAGGACAAAATAGGTACAGAATTATTTTTCTCATATATATACTAACAATTTAGTTAACACTTGAAAAAGAAGGACAAGAAGGAAAAAAAACTGCAAAGCCTATAATCGATCATCAAAAGTCGACTCCAAACAACTTAGTAATTCATAAATTTAAATTTAAAATAAAGAAAGAGTAAACTAAAACAAACCCATGTCGATAAATCAAGTTCAGAATCAACAAGCATTTAAAAAAAAAAAAAAACTAACCGAAAACAAGATAATAGCAACAATAGCCTGAATAAATTGCTGAAAAAGAACGCCTTTGACAACAGCTAATTTAGATACCAAATTCTTCTGATCTTCATCTTGTCTAGAGTGCAATCTATAATTTTGAAGGTTATCAAATGAACCAAGCACGACATACAACCCTGAATAAAGCCAATAAACTATAATCGGAAGAAAGGTGCCCAAAAGCTCGTCGGAAAGCCGAAACTCCATTATTCTTTTACAAATTCAACAAATAGGACACAAGTCAATGTGCCCTAATGTTGTGTTATACAAACAAATACCAATAGGTTTCGATTTTTCCTATGGGATCAAACAACCCTAACCTATATTCGTTTATTTAATACCTCCTAAACGTAGGCAGCCCCCTTTCTTTCTAATTGTGCTAAGAGCGAGGCACCGATAAATATCGTTGAGGATACTGTTACAAATATGACGTGGAGGTTTCTGAATGGCTTATTTTGCTTCTGATCGCACTTAGTGGTGATGGGTTCAAATACGATCTCCATATGTTTTTTCTATTTTAGGACCAAATTTTCAAATTCTCATTTTATAGTTTATTATTAAAGGTAACGGAGGAAGAAAAATTAATTAAAATAGACATAAAATTTTATGTTTAAATTTTTTTTGATAAATTTTAAGTGATTTTATTTTTTTAAGTAAATTTAATTTTTATTCTAATAATACTTTTTACCTTATTATTTTATATTCGAAATAGTTTAATTAAACAATTTTCTTTTTTTCTATATCATCATATTAAATACACAGATTAATTTTTGTGTAATTGTTAATATTTATAGATAAAAAACAGATTAATTTTTTATGTAAAGGTTGATATTTATAAATTGTAACAAAATGATGAACACAACTATACAAAGTGCGTATGGATACGAAATGTTGCGTGCGGATGCAAAAGTATGCAAGAGGGTGCAAAAGAGTATACGCGGATGCGAATGAGTGCATGCGGGCGTGATTATATATAAAAGGAGTGCAAATATATATATATGTATACACTTGCTCGCACCATTTCACATCCTTTCGCACTCGCTCTCACCCTTTTGCACCTGCATACACCCTTTCACACCTACATGCACTCTTTTGCATTTGAACGCACTTTGTATAGTTATGTTCATTATTTTTTTACGATTTGTAAATATTACTTTTACAATAGAAATTAATCAGTTTTCAATACATAAATATCAACAATTACACAAAAATAAATATAAAATTAATTTGTATACTTAATATGATGATACAGGAGAAAAAAAGATTGTTCAGTAAAAACTATTATGAATATGAAGTAATAAGATAAAAGGTATTATTGGAATAAATTTTAAATTTGTTTAAAAAAGTAAATCACTCAGAGTTTACCGAAAAAGATTTAGGTGAAAAATTTTATGTCTATTTTAATTAATTTCCCATGAATGAATTCTATTAAGGTGTTTTTAATTTAGGTAATATTATTATCAAATTTAAGAAATTATTTTAAAGATAAATTAATTATAATAAATTAAAATTAAAATGATAATTTTTAAATAAATAAGATGAAAATGATATTAAGATTATCACTTATATTTCTTATCTGATAAAAGATTTAAAAGATAATATAATAATATAAATAATAAAAGATAGAGAATCTATCCTAGTATTATTTGTTAAGTTTTATTTTAAAAATAAATCCTTCAATAACAAATATATAAAATTTTAATCTATTTAATAAAAAAATTTAAAAGTATTGCTTAACTAGAAATAAAATGATATAAAAATATTTTTTCAGAAAAAGAAGAGATAAATGCATTCCCCTGTGTAAGGAAATGGTTGTATACACAATTCTTCCTCAAAATAATACAATTAACTTATTTCCTTTTTTTTTTTTTTTTGAAGAAAGAATACCATAGAATAATATTATATGTAAAACTGCCACTTTATAGTCATATTTGATGAGAAGGAATACTTAGAATAATCCTTCAATGCTTAGAAACTCCATGGAGCACATGGTGTAAGCACCAATAACAAAAATATACAATCGCGAAGCAGTTGTGTGGTTGTTGTAGCTTTATCAATTATTGCACTTTATGTTCATTTCCTTTCTTCCCATGTGAGTTTCCAAGATGGACAAATCCAAAAGATTCACCAAAAGGATATCAGTCTCTTACAATGCCTCAAACTCTTTATTCTTAACAACTTTCTTCTGAAAGATGAGGCTGGTTTGCTGTGTTCGCTTGCAGGGTACTAAAAAATCACAATTCAGTAAAATAGTACCGTTTCTCTCAAATTTTGCAACATCAGTGCATTGTGAAAAGAGACACATAATAGAAAATAGGAAATGTTAACCAACCTTTTCCTTTGTTTTTGTTAGATGACAAGATAGAGGATTTTCGATCCACATAAGTGACTTTATCCATTCTTTTTTGTAGTTTGTAACTTGAAACCTGTAGAAGAATCGTGTCAATAACATTTTTAAAAGTCAATCACAAGCTGGAACAGTAATCACAAGGAAAAGAAGGGAGCTATGTTCTACTACTACCTTGTTAATATAGTAGTTGACAAGATAATTGATGTGTGTTTATAACTTGGAGCAAGTAGTTGATAATCTATATACAACCAAATCCTATTGTGAGGCACTGGTCCCAATTCATATGGCTAGAACTCGCTAACAAACAATTCGGTCTATTAAAGAGGAGATTTGTACTAATTTGATTCAAAAGCTCTGTGATAAGCCACGTCGGTCAGCAAGGGCCCTTAGGCCAAATCCTAAATACCTGAGATAACGTCGTTAGACATAATCCATTGAGTCCATTGCATGCGGCATGCAAGCAGGGAGGTGGAAGCAGTTATGGGAGTCCATTGCATGCGGCATGTAAGCAGGGAGGTGGACGTAGTGGAAGCAATTCTGTTTTACGTGTTACTTTCTATTTTGGTTTATTTGTTCATGGCTTGGCTTATTTAAGCAGCCAATGATTCCATTAAAGATTATGAAGAATTTGCATTTCATTTGTGGTACTTTCTCACCCAAAGAGAAACCATTCTTAGCAATTACACTATCTGAGTTAGGATCTATCATTGGTATGAGAGCAGGTTACTAATAGGGACTAACAAAGAACGTATTGAGCACTTGGAGTTTGGACTGGGTACAGTTCAAGAAGGACTATAACAGATGGAGGAAGCTCTCAATCGAATTTCGAGTATGTTGATTATAAATTAGGAGAATCCCAACAACGGCAGTCCTCACCGAGAAAGCAACGATGGAGGCCAACAAATCATCTCTTCCAAAACGGCTAAGCTGGAATTCCTACGATTTTTAGGGGATGACCCAACCGAATGGTTCAATCATATGGAGCAATTCTTTGAATACCAAGGCACAGCCTAAAAACAAAAGGTTCCCATGGTTTCTTACCATCTTGAAAGAAAAGCCAACCAAGGGTGGCAGTGGCTGCGTAGAACGTTACAGAAGGAGGGACAGGTGATTTCATGGGAAAGATTCCAAAAGGAATTATGGGCTCGCTTCGGACTATCAGACTGTGAAGACTTTGATGAAACTCTCTCAAGAATCAAACAATTGGGGACGTTGAAAGACTATCAATATGAGTTCGAGAAGCTCAACAACAAGGTGCGTGGATAGACACAGAAGACATTGATGGGTACGTTCATGGGTGGCTTGAAGGCTGAGATTTCTGATGGGATTCGGATGTTTAAACCGTAATCCCTTAAGGAGGTCATTACTTTAGTATGGATGAGAGAGGAGCAGATTACACGACAGCGGAGGTTAATGCGACCACCACCTACAAAAGCTCCTCTAGCTTTTCCACAACCCAATCGTGTAGCCCCTACTACCCCAACGGTTCCAATCAGATGTTTATCATAGGATGAGATACAGAGGAGAAGAGTGCAAGACCTCTGTTTTAACTGTAATGAATGGTTTACAGTTGGCACAAATGCCAAAAACCTCAGTTATTACTCTTGGAGGGCTACACAGGTGCTAGTAATATGGTCTGCGAGGATGTCACTAATAAACAAACGAGGGAATTTGTCCAAGAGGAAGATACATGAGAGGTGTAGGAACCTGAACGTGAACCATAATTCACCTTACATGCATTAACGGGATAGACTGCTTTGAAAACAATGTGTGTGACAACAACGATAGGTTCTCTCAGAGTAGTGGTACTGATCGACAATGGGTCAACACACAACTTTATCAGTGATCGTCTAATAAACATGCTCCAATTACTAGTAGTACAAATGGAAACATTTACTGTTCGTGTTACAAATGGCGAGCGATTGAAATGCCAAGGGTGTTTTGATAAGGTAAGGGTGAATTTACAAGGAACTGAATTTTATCTCACCTTCTTCTCGCTGTCGTTATCAGGTCTTGATCTAGTGCTTGGCATTCAATGGCTGGAGATGTTAGGTTCCGTGGTTTGTAACTGGAAGCAATCAACTATGGAATTCATTTCAAATAATCAAGTCCAAAAGCTATAAGGGATAGACGAGCAAGCCATTCGGGAGGCTACATTGAAAGAAATAAAAAAGGACTATCGAAAGGACCATGCATTATTTGCCATAAGTTTTCCTCCAACCACAGAAGCTACATCACAAGGGGGGACGTGCGACATGAAACAATAAGACTTGTCATGGGTATTACATGAATACGGGGACATGTTCTAAGAACCTTTGTATGTACCACCTATACAAGAGATAGATCATTGCATTACACTTAAAGAAGGTACCGAACAGATCAATGTACAACCCTATCGATATGCCCATTTTCAAAAGGAAGAGATCGAAAAGCAAGTTCAAGAAATACTGAATTTCGGGCTCATTCGTCCTAGCACCAGTCCATTTTCTTCACCGGTCTTGCTCGTAAAGAAAAAATATGAAAGTTGGCGATTTTGCACAGATTACCGCACACTTAACATGACCACCATCAAAGACCGTTTCCCTATTCCAATGGTGTATGACATGCTCAATGAATTATATAGGGTCTTTTATTTTATAAAGTTGGATCTACGGGTCGGATATCATCAAGTAAGAGTAAAATCCTTTGATATTTCTAAGACCATTTTTCGTACTCATAATGGCCATTATGAATATCTCGTAATGTCTTTTGGCCTTTGTAATGCACCTTCTATATTTCAGGCCATTATGAACTCTATATTTCGACCTTACCTTAGAAAATTCATCTTGGTTTTCTTCGATGATATCCTTGTATATAGTTCAACTTGGGATAAGCATATGGTACACGTTTAACAAACCTTAGAGATTTTGAGGCAGCATAAGTTTTTTGCTAAGGCAAGCAAGTGTGTTTTTGGCCAGCAAGAATTGGAATATCTGGGTCATATTATCACGCCTCAAGGAGTGAAGGTTGATGACAAAAAAATTGCAGCCATGTTCGCATGGCCCTAGCCTACTAATATTTCTGAATTGCGTGGTTTTTTAGGCTTGACAAGATATTACAAGAAGTTCGTTCAGAATTATGGAATCATCGCACGACTTTATACCCATTTACTCAAGAAGGGACAGCTCGGATGGAATGACAATGTTGAATTAGCCTTCTCAGCTCTCAAGCAAGCTATGACCACAACTCCCATTTTGGCCATGCCTAATTTCAATAATTCCTTCACCATTGAAACCGATGCCTCAGGAGACGGGATTGGTGAAATGTTATCACAGCAAGGGAAGCCCATTGTGTTTATGAGTTGAGCACTAGGAGTTACAAAAAAATCTTAGTCAATTTATGCCAAGGAAATGCTTGCCATTGTGGAGGTCATACACCTATGGCGTCTTTATTTACTCGAAAGAAAATTTTTCATCCAAATGGACTAGCGCAGCCTGAAGTATTTCTTGGAGCAATGTGTGGCAACACTTGAGAAACAGAACTAGGTAGCCAAATTAATGGGCTACGACTATGAAATTACTTACCGTCTAGGCCATGAGAATTCAGCTACAGATGCCCTTTCACGTAAGCCTCACATCCTAGTTCTTCATTATCTACATGTGTCTTCTGTTACCATATGGGATGAAATTAAGTAAGCTTACGTAAGGGACTCATATATACAATCGATAGATTAGAAGGCCAAAACTCAAACTGGGGGGCACTACTCACAACGCCAATGACTGCTTTTGTTCAAAGGAAAAGTGGTTATTCCTTCCTAAGAGGTGCTACGAACCAAGCTCATACATAAGGCTCACGACACCAAAGTTGAAGGGTACTCAAGAGTGTTGTGGACGTTCAAGAGGCTGGCTCAACAATTTTATTGGCCTAAAATGTACCACGCAGTCCACGAATACGTTAAACGATATGAAGTCTGTCAGAAAATGAAGTTTGAGACACTTTCCCCTGCTAGACTCCTATAACCTTTGCCCATTCCATGCCAAGTCTGGGACGATATCATTCTCGACTTCGTTGAAGGCTTGTCGACATCTCACAACAAGGATACAATTTTGGTAGTTCTAGACAGATTAAGTAAATTTGCACATTTCTTAATTTTAACTCATCCTTTTACGGCTAAAGGCGTGGCTAAAAAATTCGTTGAAGAGGTTGTCAAATTACATGGTCTTCCCAGATCAATCATTAGTGATTAGGACCCTATTTTTATTAGCCGTTTTTGGCAAGAATTCTTCCAAATGTTAGGTACTAATTTGAAACTCAACTCCGCCTATCATCTGCAAACCGAATGACAGACAAAAGTGGTCAATCACTGTGTAGAGTAGTATCTCCACTGCTTTGTTCATCAATGGCCACGCAAATGGAGCCCCTACATTCTGTGGGTAGAGCTGTGGTACAATACGTCGTATCATGCCTCTATAGGAATGACCCAATTTCAGACGTTATATGGTCGTTTACCTCCCCCACTTCCCATTTACCATGACGACTTATCTTCTGTGGATGAAGTAGATCAGAGTCTCATATCTAAAGCAAAGTTATTGCACCAACTTAAAGCTAATCTAGAGATTTCCAACAATTGCATGAAGTAGACAGCGGATTAGATGAGAAGGGATATGACTTTTGAAGTAGGCGATTTAGTGTTACTTAAGTTACACCCCTATCGGCAGCATTCCGTTTTCAAACGTGTCCAGCAGGAGCTCGCTAGACAATTTCATGGTCCATACCCAATGCTCCAAAAACTTGGAAAGGTTGCATACAAACTTCAGCTGTCGGAAGGAACTCGCATTCATCCTATTTTCCATGTTTCCTTGTTAAAAAAATTCGTAGGAAATATGGTCATGTCGTCTACAGAATTGCCACCTGTAACCGATGAGGGCATAATTATATTGGAACCTCAACAAATATTGGACACTCATTGGGTCAAAAGAGGGAATAAATTTGAAGAAGAAACTTTAGTCTAATGGAAGCGTCTACCACCGAAGGAGGCCACTTAGGAGACAACTTAGTCGTTACTGGAGCAATTTCTGTCTATGGACCTTGGGGAAAAGCGTCCACTGGAGGAGAGGAGTATTGATAAGCCACATCAGTCAGCAAGGGCCCTTAGGCCAAATCCTAAATAACTGGGATAATGTTGTTAGACGTAATCCATTGAGTCCATTGCATGCGACATACAAGCAGGGAGATGGACGTAGTGGAAGCAATTATGAGACGTAATGGAAGTAGTTTTGTTTTACGTGTCTGTTTTATGTGTTACTTTCTATTTTGGTTTATTTGTTCATGGCTTGGCTTATTTAAGCAACCAATGATTCTATTAAAGATTATGAAGAATTTGCATTTCATTTCTGGTACTTTCTCACCCAAAGAGAAACCATTCTTAGCAATTACACTATCTGAGTTAGGATCTATCACTCTATTCCTTTGGTGCTACTTTTGATTCATGCTAACAGTTATGCAGTATCGTACTGGGTGTGTAGGTATTGCAAGATATATTATGGCTCCAAGCCAACAAAATAATCAACTCGAAAGAAATCCAGTAAACTTGGAATATTTATTCATGATTCTTATATAATTCAAAAGATAAGAGACATTGTACTCTTCAAAAATGAATCATATTTTGTGTTAAGATCTCAAGTACAAGGTATGAAATCATAAAATGAATTATAAAGATTCCAATGTAGAAAAAAAACAAAAGACAACGAAAAAAAAACGAATGCCAAATATATTAACAAGAAGTTAGGAACTAACTGGATTTAAGTTACATAGAAATACTAGTGCCAACATTTAAAAAATTATAGATCCACATAGATGATAAATAATAAAGATTCCAATGCAAAGACAAATTGTGGCTCATCCATTCCCTTTTATTTCTCTATGATCCTTCTTTTACTTTGTGACTTTAAAAACAGCATGACATAGGTCCTTCATGATAACAACCTATATCAATAGTTCCACATGATTACAAAATGATACAAACATGACCAATTACAAGGAATTATCCATTATACCGAATTTCCTTAACTTGTAAATTTAGCTTTAGATATGCCACAAACCTCAATCAACTTGAGTTTGTCTCCGTTGAGCTGTTAGGTTGGACATTCAAAATCTAAATAAGTTAAAACGCACAAATTAACAAAATTCATTTTCTCAACCCATTATTTCTTCACAGTATTTTTTTTTTGGTTACTTTCCATTTTTTTGCACATAAGTATAATACAACAGTAGTAAATACAGGGTGGGTGAAATTTGCATATTCTCGCATGAAAACTAGCAACGAAGCAAGAAACTGTTCCTTATGCCTGACATCAATACCATTAATTTAATCAAGAATGAATAAATCATCTATAGTGCTGCATTACTACAGATAGGCCAAAGCTTTGACTTTTGGGATTCCGTTTTTAGAGACATTTTTGGAAACAAGTAGCAAGTATCGTCTGTATGCACATGATAGGTCCAGTCAAAGCTAATAAGATTGTTGTAATGGAATAGTATTCTACTTAGTGTGAGGATAAACCATAGTATTTTAGATGGAATAAGCTTGTTTTATTATTGCATTGCAAAGAGCTAAATACAAAAGGAAAATAACAACTTTTCCTAATCCTTAGATCACATCTCCAAGAAAAATGGCTAACTGCAACAGAGTAGCTGCAATTATTGAAATAAAATAACAATTACTTTACCTATTCTAAAGCAAGCTTTGTGACCTGCTTCAATTACTCAGACGAAGTCCTTATTGTCAATGATCTTTCAAAGCTTTTGGACTCCTTGTATGGTCTATATAATTAATCATAATATTTTGGATTTCTAATGGACACTCTTTGAAACCTTCTTAGCTTATCAATACCTACCTCTTTTACTTGAACCTTGTGCTTAAGGTTCATATTAATGAATCTATCCTGCACTTTTTGAGTGTTTTCCCATGTAACATCCTCAACTGAAAGATTTTTCCATTTGATTAAGCTTTCTTCAATAAACTTAAACCCTTTTGGACCCCACGTGTGTTCAATATAACCTCTGGTTCTATGATAAAATTACCATCTTTAGCAATAGGGCACAATTCAGTACTAGGCTCAAGGGTGTCTCTAACTTCTTTTTAAGTAATGACATATGGAAGACTGGGGAATGTGAGACTTAGCTGGAAGTTTAAGCTTGTAGACCACTTTTCCAAATTTTTCTTCAATCTAATATGGACCATAAAATTGACTTACAAGCTTTTGATAAGCTTGTTTAAACACTGATTGTTGGTAACAAGGATGAAGCTTAAGAAACACCAAGTCGCCTACTTAGTATTCATTGTCTCACCATTTAGAATATTCTCTTTTTTCATTTTATTATTTGCTTTATGCATTGCCTTTGAGTTGTCGAAACAAAGCATCTCGAGAAGCAAGACTTTGGTCTACTTCATGTACTGGACAATTGCCTTCACAATAATGTTGAATCGTTCGCAACAATCTTTATGGAGGCATGATAAGTTGTATTATACCAGAATTCAGCCCATGGAAGAAAAAAAATACCACTTGCGAAAATGCTCTGTATGTAAAACACTAAAGATATTATTCAATACAATGGTTGACCACCTCTAATTATCCATCCGTTTAAAGATGGTAGAGAGAGTTCATCTTCAATTGTATGCCTAACATCTTGAAGAATTCCTACCAAAAATAACTGATGAACACTGGGTCTCGATTGCTTATGATAGATTAAGGCATTCCATGAAGCTTTACACTACGTTGACAAATTTTTCAGCTACTGTTTTTGCTCTATAAAGATACAATAAGGCCAAGAAATGTGTTGCTTTGCATTAATGGTCAACAACAACAAGAATAGTATTTTTGCCATTTGAAGGTGGAAGGCCTTCGATGAAGTCCATGGTGATATCATCCTATGCTTGGAATGAGAGTTGCAGTAGTTATAAAAGTCCAGCTAGCGACAAAGGTTCAGTTATATTATGTTAACACATTTCACAAGAGGCAACATAATTTTTCACCACTTGGTACATGGATGGCTAATAAAATTGTTGTGCTAATCTTTTATATGTTCTTAATACCCCAAAATGTCCTCCAATTGGTGAATCATGGAATTTCTGTAAGAGTTGTTAGATGATGCTAGAATTAGGAGGTACCCCCATATAGCTCTTATAACAAACCGACCTATTACACCATGTGTAAGGTATACCCGAGTTTTCTATTGCTAGCTTGCCGATTTTTTGCATGTAAAGGTGGTCACAAGCTTCAGTTTTGATTGTATCCCATAATAGAGTTTTAGGCATAAATAAGACATCAAGAGTAAGACTACCTGCCACTTTTGATAACACATTTGTTGTGTTATTCTCACGGTCTAGTTTGTATATGATCTTGTAATCATAACCAAGCAATTTAGTTACCCATTTTTGTTGTTTAAGTGTCACTATACGTTGCTCCAACCAATAGTTAAGGTTACATTGATTAGTTTGGATCCATGTTTGAATGGCTTGAATGATTGCTAACATTTCTTTGGCATATATGGACCAAGATTGTTTGGTGGTGCTCAAGGCTCATCTCATGAATGCAATTAGCCTCCCATGTTGAGTTAGAATTGTTCTTATACCGTTCCCTGAAACATCTGATTCTATGATGAAAGGTTCATTGAAATTTGGCATAGTGAGTGTAAGCATGAAAGTCATAACTTTCTTAAGATCTTGAAAGGTAGCTTATACTTCTTTTGTCCACCCAAACTACCTATTTTTTAATAGATTAGTGAGAAGACAAGCTATGATGTCATAGTTACTGATAAATTTCTGGTAGTAACCTATAAGGCCTAAAACTCCATGCAATTTAGAGATATTAGTAAGTCTAGGCCAATGCAGCATGGTTTCAATTTTCTTTTTTAAATCTACTTGAACTCCTTGTAGGGTTACAATATGTCCCAAATATTCTAATTCTTATTAGCCAATTGCACATTTGCTAAGTTTAAGGAAAAACTAATGATGCCTTAATATTTCAAAAGCTTTTTGAACATGTTCAAGATGTATGGTCCAATTGGGCTATAGATCAAAATGTTGTCAAAAAAAAAAACTAACACAAATTTACGAAGATAAAGACAGAAAATGGAATTCATAATTGCTTGAAAGGTAGATGAAGTGTTGTAAAGACCAAAAGGCATGACTAAATATTCATAATGACTGTTTTGCGTACGAAATGTAGTTTTATGAATATCCGTGGAATATATCCATACCTGGTCATATCCTACCCGTAAATCAAGTTTGGTAAAATAAAAAGCTCCATGGAGCTCATCAAGCATATCATCAACTATAGGAATTGGAAATCAATTTTTGATGGGTACAACATTAAGTGTTTTATAATCAGTGTAAAAATGTCATGTATCACCTTTTTTAACCTAAAAAAAAAAAGATGAAAAATGACTCGTACTAGATCTTATAAGCCCTAATTTTGATATGTTATGAACCTATTTCTCAATTTCAGCTTTTTGAAAATAGGCATACATGTATGGTCTTACATTTATTGGTGTTGTTCTTTCTTTCAAATTAATGTGATGATCTACTTCTCTTTTAAGAGGCAGTTACTTGGGTTCTTGGAATATGTCTTCAAATTTTGCCAATAGTTGTTGCATTTTTGGATAGGCATTTTGCAGCATAGAATTTGTTATGGTTTGAAGACAAATGGCCATTATTGAACTCTCATTCTACATTTCCCTGGAGATAGCTTTCATTGATGCAATGTGAATTGATTGTGAATCAATTCCATATAATTTTCAAATTTGGTTGTCCTACTAGAATTCTATTGTTAATTGTTTCTAATTACATATCACTGTCCCCAATTGTTCCAACCAATGGACACCTAACACCAAATCCAACCTAATCAAGGGTAAAGCATAAAGAGTAAGGAAAAAAGGAATACCTTGGAGTAAAACTTAGGCATTCTTGAATCTTTCTTAACATTTTAATGGTTTTCCATTAGTTACCTTTAAATTGAAAGGTTCAGTGAGAATCACTGTCAAGTGCAACAAGTTGGCCATTTTTCAATTAAAATAACCATTTCACAATGCCCAATTTTTGTCATCACTCGTATGGTCCAATAAGTTAAACAACGCAATAATGCATGTAGAGATATTTCTGGTCAAGGTTCCTGATCGTCCGAATTGTTAATGTTACCTTATAACAACAAAAGTTATGGACCACAACACTTGTGGTTGGGTGTAAATTTTTTGTCATAATTAAAGCAAAGTTGTTGTGCTTTTTTCTTCTCTATTTCAACCCAAGTGAGCCATTTTATTAGTGTTGTAACTTTAAGTTTTCTTGGAAAAGAAGTGCCCGTTATTGGATGATTGAATAGCCAAATGAATTTTGTTGTCACTCACTTGATCTTCTCTTACCGTGTAAGACTAATTGCTTCTTTCAATGTCCTTGGTTTGAACATCTAAATGTAATCAGCTATTTTTTCCTTGAGGCCTTCTATGAACATTCCCACCAAAGCCTTTTGAGCATATCTTTGCACTCCGTTCTCCAACTTTTCAAGTCTTTTTTGGTAATCATGTAAATAGCTAATTTGTCGTACCTTTAACAAAGCTTCATTAAAATCTTTATAGTCAATATGACCGAAATAAGCCCACACCTCTTCGACAAAAATTTCCCATGTCACTTCTTTGTTATCTTCTTTGTAAGCCCGACGTAACCATTGCCACCATTGATTCCCTTCACCCTTTAAGATGAAAATAAGCCAATGACACCTTTCGTGTTACCAGAGTGCCTTGATGTTAAAAAAACTATTATACTCGATTAATCTATTTTGTGGGATCATCACCAAAATATTTAACAAACTCAAGTTTAGCCAATTTGGATAAGAACGTTGGCTGCCCTCCTTCAAAAGTATATTCTTGAGATTCCTCTCTTGTGTCGCTAGAATACCTAATAAGGTGATGCCCACTGGGATTATTGGTATAGCTAGAGGATGACTCTTGTTTGGAAAGTAATGTTTCAATTATCTTGCTAATGGTTTTTTCCTATTGATGTAACTTATCAGTCACACCCAGTTCTATTATGCGTAAGTTATCCTAAAGCCTCTTAAGCCCGACTTTTAGGTTTTCAATTCTCTTTTTATGGGTTGTCATGACAACTCTAATACCAAATGTTAGGTCCCAATCAAAGTTGATAAAATTGTTGTAATGGAATAGTATTCTACTTAGGGTAAGAATAAACCACAGTATTTTAGATGGAATAAGCTTGCTTTTATTATTGAATTGCAACTTTTCTTAATCCTTAGATCACATCTCTAAGAAAAATGGCTAATCACAACAAAGCAATCGAAATTATTGAAATAAAATAACAATTACTTGACCTATTCTAAAGCAAGCTTTGTGACCTGCTCTAACAACTCAGACCAAGTCCTCAATATCAATGATCTTCCAAAGCTTCTAGACTCCTTGCATGGCCCATACAGTTAATCATAATATTTTGGATTTCTATTAAGCACTCTTTGAGACCTTCTTGGCTTATCAACACAGTCAATCAGAAGCAAACAGAAAATTAATATCTGTGAACTACAAAACAAAGTTGAAATAAAGCATAGGAAAAGAAACTTATAACGATAAGCCTTTTCGTACAAAAGTAGCCTAAAACACCCAAATTGAATCCCCAATTGTCTTGTATCCAATTTATTCCTACAACAAAACATAACGTATTCTTATCAATAACATAATCTACATAAAAAGAAAATTAACATAACAAAATATAAAACTTAAACAAATCAACCACTTGAAACAAATACTGTTTTATAGCAAATTAAATGATTGGGTATAAGTTTTCTCTAACATTCCACTTATCTTAATGTTGTTTGTCTATCAAATTTAACATTGAACCTAAATACATTAAGCCCTAATTAATATCATAAGCAAAGTAGCATACTATTGATCATCTGGATCAATTAAACATTAGGTTTATGTAACAACCCTTCCAAAAGTAATGTCTTCCCGAAGAAAATGTCACCAAATTGATTGTAAAATATTTAAAACTTCATAAAGAAACTGATATAAAAATTTGAGTAAACATCATTTATTAATAAACAAACTAACGAAAATACCTATGTCACAAAAATAACAAAAAGCATTCAAAAAATATTTAATCTACTAAACATAATCTGAAAATCATGAAATGTTTAGTCATATGCTCTCATAAAATCATAATTAAATGAAACTAAGAAACCTTAAATGAGTGGAATGCCCTTATAGCTCTA
The DNA here is from genome assembly GCF_011075055.1 of Mangifera indica. Lineage (NCBI taxonomy): Eukaryota > Viridiplantae > Streptophyta > Magnoliopsida > Sapindales > Anacardiaceae > Mangifera > Mangifera indica. The sequence goes on along the minus strand of NC_058140.1, from coordinate 5,951,936 downwards.
CGCCCACTAACCACCACTTGTCTTGTAGTCATCACGATAATTTATACCTGTACACATGAAAGTAAGGAAATAAGTGTTTAATATGTAAGAGACTCTACTAATAACTTATACTAAAATTTTTCAAAATACCCTTAAACTTAACCCATGCTAACTCTGTCATTTGGAGTTGGTATCAAACTCTTTTGTGAATGATGACAGGTCTGATATACTATCTTTGTACTCATACTAAACTTAAGACTGTCAAGGTTGTACATCATAACTTTCAAGTCAAACTATGTCTTATTTGATCACTAAGGAACCATTCACCCAGATTCTTATTTGGTGTGACTATACTAAACTTGGTAAAAGTATTTGAATATGGATCTGTAATCATAATTGTATAATAGGCCAATCGATCTATATCAAATACAAGGATTTGGCACCTTGATCATGTGAGTTATCTCTTTGTTTCACTACACAAATTATATCTCAATTAGGTTCTATTACAAGTAAGTACCCTACTGTGAATGGTATAGTGAATGTTTACCCATAATGCCTTCTTATAACAATCTTATGATGCCTAACATACATAAATTTCAAGCTTTACTTACTTGGCTCTCTCTCACTTCAATATAACTTAACTTTTTAGACATATTGGGTACTATTGCATACCCAAGATCTCTATACTACTATATGAGATGACCTTTAAATCTTTAGACTAGTTCCCTTACTATTTTTCTTTTTTCCTGCCCTACCTACATGGGCGTGTGTATCTCAACACACGAGGGTTTGTTTATTTACTTTACTTACACATGATGACCTCCTCGTGGCTTCTCTTAATGTACTCCTTGTATGCCCTTTCTGAGATTTATTCCACTTTCCTTTTTCTACTTTCTTCTTGACCAATCTACTTCTTCGGGTTATTTTGGTTATTTCACCCTACACACGATCGTGATAATGTTATACACAAGAAGTTCACATGTCTTATTTAATCGCTGACCAGTCAACATTGTCCAATGATCACTGATGACCGTGTGTTGAATCCAAAATGCAAAAAACATCAAGTTTGAACCCTAATCTGGTTTCTATGCAAAATCTTCTTCTCACAGTATTAGTAGCACATCACTCTCATTATTTCTTATGCTCAAAAAGCCATCAAAACATTCATTTTTTCTTTCTATAATGCAAGTACAGTTATTACTACAAAGCAATTACATATACATATAAATTAATAAAATATACATAAATGTTATTAGCATCAACATTCATTAACATACTCTCATCATCAGTATACATATTCATTATCATCGTCAGAGAACTCCCATAAACTGACTAAAATAGATCAAGATGACCAATCATAACAAATCATATTTCAACAAATTCAATCTTCATGAAATCTTAATAAAACATTATCAATCATCTTTCTTATTAATTTCCTCAATTCAAACATAATATAACACTAGACTACCATCATAATCATGATCATAAATCACCAATACAAATCACAAGACAATGGCAGGTCCTACTTACCTTAATTTTACAAAAAAAACAAGTACACAAATAGGTTCTCTTCTTTTATCTTTTTCACCAAAGTTGGGTCACCAGAACTACCATAAATAGTTAGGATATCAGACTTACAATGTCTCTCTTTTTTAGGGAAACACGAGTGTTTATGGATTGTAAATAGTATCCCTCAAACTTAATGATTGTGCATTTTTATAAGATTGAAAATGTGTTACACACATACAAGTGCCAAAGGCACATGATTATGTGTCACTAAAATTTGAAAATCAAACGGAATCACCTCATCCAATTGATGTGGCATCAACACATGGTCGTGGCTTACTATACACAGTCATGTGTCACCAAGAACTTTTATTTTGACTTTTAATTCACATTAGCTAAATCATATATTTAATAAACTCTTATAGAAAGACCATTTTACTCTCAAGACATATGTACAGGTGTTATAATTCCTTTCCTGTTATTAGAATTTCATCCCCAAAATTCACTAGAATTAACTTGAGATGCTTATCTCCTACAGTCTACTTTATCTCCCAAACAACCTACTCAATCTTACGATTTTTCAAAGAATCTTGGCCAAAAGAATCTTTTAGTTTCTCAACTATTTGGTTCTCCTATCTAGGATCTGAATTGGTCTCTCATGATAACTCAAGTCCTTTAATAGTTAAATCTTCTCTGTCCTCAACACACGGGAATGATTACCAATGAACTTGCATAATAGTGAGGCATGCAACACATCATAGATATGATTCATGCTCATCGATAGTGCAAGCCTATAAGTTATCTTATCGGCTCGCTCCACTATTTCATATGGGTCGATATACCTGGGAGTAATTTTACCTTTCTTTCGAGCCTTATCATATGCTTAAATAGGGCTACTTTGATGAAAACTTTATCACCTATATTAAACTTTGGATCTTGACATCTCTAAATGACATAACTCTTTTATCTTGTTTCATTCTTTATCTAATCAGTTGAACATCCTCGATTATTTTTTGAGTCAATTCTAATCCAAAAGATTGAACAAATACATCTCTCTCACCTAGCTCATTCCAGTGTAGAAAAGAATGACACCTTCTACCTAGAGTGCTTCATAAGGTGCCATTAAAATCATCACTTGATAACTATTATTATTTGTAGACTCCATTAAAGGCAACATCTCAACCTAACTTGTCCTATGGTCTAAATAACAAGCTCTCAATATATCCTCTACAACCTAATTGGTCCTCTCAGTCTAATCATTTGTCTGCAGGTGAGAAGTTGTATTGAATGCCAAATTAGTGCCCAGTGACCTATGTAAACTCCTCTAGAAAGTTGACACAAACCTTGTATCTTTATCGATACTATTGTCTTAGGCAAAAACTTTCCTAGTTGATTTATATGGGCAGTGTTCTTAATAGGTAAGAAATATGCTAACTTGGTTAATTTGTCAACAATTACCTAAAACACATTAAGACCACCCTAAACTGTCAGGAGCCCAATGATAAAGTTCATAGAAAGATGCTCCTATTTTCACTCGGGTATACTCAGAGGCTAAAGCAATCTCGATAGTCTCTAATGTTTCACTTTAATTTATAAACAAATAAAACCTACATCTCTTTTCATGTTAGACCACCAAAAACTCTTTCTCAAACCTTGATACATCTTTATACCCCCAAGATGGGTACTGTAAAGAGAACTGCGGGCCTTAGCAAGAATCCTCTGTCTTAACTTTGTCATAGGTGGGATACAAACTCTACCTCTGAACTTAAAGACACCATCTATCACTTAAATGTCTATCTCAAGACTATTTTAAATCTTCTGAGTCTTCTACTCACACTAATCATCTTACAACTAAGTTGTCTTGATCTCCTCCACTAATATAGATCTAATTTCTAATTTAGATAGAGTCTCAATCAATAACTTAATTTTCTCCCATTTCAAATTCAACTAACTCTCTCTAAACCATCAACTGTGATAAAAGCACATTTTTGTTGAAGGTATTTGCCACTACATTTGCCTTGCTCAAGTGATACCTAATATCACAATCATAATCCTTTACTAACTCAAGTCATCTTCTATGTCTTACGTTAAGCTCTTTCTGAGTGAAGAAATATCTTAGACTCTTATTATTAGTGCATATATTGTATCTTACCCCATATAAGTAGTGCCTCCAAATCTTAAAAGCGAACACTATAACTACTAACTCCAAGTCACGAGTGGGTTATTTAGTCTCAAAATCTTTCAACTATTACAAGGCATATGCTATATAACCTTGCCTCTTATATAAGCACTACTCTAGCAGGGCTAACACTGAAGTAAAAGTCAATCTTCTTTTTAACTCTTGGAAACTTTTATCACACGAATTTGACCATTGAAACTGAGTTTCTTTTTTAGTGAGAGTTATAAGAGGTCTTGCTAACTTGGAGAATCCCTCAACAAACCTTTTGTAGTACCCTGTAAAACCCTGAAAACTATGGACATCTTTATCTTTAACCTCTACTAATCTAAAACTACCTCAATTTTACTCGAGTCCACTAATATACTCTCTAGTGAAACCACATACCCTAAGAAGGTTACTTTACCAAGCTAAAATTCACATTTGAAAAACTTTGCATATAGTTGCTTTTACCTCAACATCTATAAATTAAGTCTCAATTGCTACTCATGACTCTTAGAGCATGCCCAAATGTCTTTAATGAAAACCATTATAAACTTGTCTAAGTAGTCATGGAATACATTGTTCATCAAATCCATAAATACTGTAAGGGCATTGGTTAGTTCAAACTGTAAGGAATTTGTGACCTTCTAGCAGTGGAATAATGTTAAAAAAAATTTAACTAAAAAACAAACATACCACCAAAACCCCTTCTAGATCATCCTTGTAGGATAATTAATTCACAAACATGTTATTAACTTTCATTGGTTGTTTATAAAATATATCTGTGTAAAGATAATTCCTTCAACTTCTATTGATTGAGATGGATTATGAAGTCACTCCCAAAATTCAAAGTAGGTTTGACCCTTGGTATCCACACTGAGCATGAACTCAATTGGAGGCTACAATCATGCTCGAAAACTGCTAAAACTTGAACATAGTTTATTAATTTTAGATGAAAGCCATGGCATTGGCCTTTTTTTTTCACCTTTTTAGCGGTTAGGGTTTAAAGAAAACAAATAAGTGTGGCACTTGTTTTTTCCATGAGAAATAAACCTAACATGTGCCACTTTTATATAATTTGAGAAAGTTGACTTTTAAACAAACTTTAAAGACCATCCATAAGAAATTACTTATTGTCGCAAGCATGAACATGTGAATACATATATCTACACATGTGGGCCCTATCCATTCGGAGAATGCAACTAGAAGTCACACGTATATTGAGAAATCATGCAAGGGCATAACTTGGACATGGAATGTCTAGTCGTGCCTGACAATACTAGGCTAGAGTGGTGCTAAAGAAGGTTGATCGAATTTATCGGCCTAAGGAAATAATTGTAGACATCGCCGACCGATATAAAATTGATATTTTATACTCACAGGTTTGACGGGCAAGAAATTGGGCTATAAATTCATTGAGGGGTTCACCGGAGGAATCATTTATGCTTTTATCATATTATTGCTATAATCTACAACGTACTAATCCGAGCACCATTACTGCTATTGAAACGGATGATGACCATCGATTTAAGAATTTTTTCATGGCATTAGGATGTTCCATTAGTGCATTCAGAGATTATCTCTGCCTGGTTATTTGCATTAATGATGCATTCCTTAAAGTTCGATATCTGGGGTATTAATTCATTGCGATGGCTCTTGATGGTAATAACCAGATATATCCCATTGGTTTCGATGTCGGTAAAAAAGAAGATCATGACACGTGGTCTTGGTTTCTCTGGAGGATCAAAGAATGTATCCATGACCTATCTGATTTGGCAATAATCTCAAATCGACATCATACTATATACTCGGCAATGGCTGAAGTCTTTCTAGATGTCCACCATGGATGTTGTTGTCATCATCTTCTGTGTAACATGTGAGCAAAGTATAAACGAGACTCAAAGGTATAGTGTTTTAAACAAGTAATTAAAATTCTAACAGTTTATCTTTTTCATACGTTTTAATTATAATCAGTTATCATAATTTTTGACATCTAACAGGTTGCGGGGGCATATTGGAAAGCCGTAAAATCATACACCGAATCAGAATTTGGGGCAATGATGCAATCTCTTGACTCAATGAACCATCAAGCTAGAGCCTACCTACGTGATATCGGATTTGAGCGTTGGAGTAGAGCGTACTTTTCGGGCTATCGTTATAACATTATGGCCACTAACATTGCTGAGTCATTTAATGCCCTTGTCAGACATGCACGAGGCCTACCCATCACAATGCTTCTAGAGTTCATTCGTGGTACCATGTAGCGATGGTTTTACGAGAGAAGAAACCATACAAGTAAGTATCTAATCGTTATTAATTAAATGTTTTTTTCTCGTGTTATTTTTTCCCTTAGTTTTGGATATTACCAAATGTGTTGTTAATATTTCTTCAAATTACAGACGAATGTCCTAACTTTGTCACCCCTTGGGCGGAGGAGAAGATCAGCAATCGTCTATCAAAGTCTACAAGTCTGGAGGTTCGACCGATTACACCTATTCGGTATCAGGTTGTTGGATTTGGTGGATTCATGGGTATTGTGGACTTTGGTGAAATGTCATGCACGTGTAGAAAGTTTCAACTTTCGCGTATTCCATGCAAGCATGCCATTGTTGTTGCACGATATATGAGGCTCACGAATGTTAATGCATGGGTTCATCCATTCTTTCGCACCGAGGTCTACCGTGCAATATATCAGGAACCGATCAATCCTCTTGGAAATCAATGTGATTGGTTGCACTCGCTAGAAGAAAGAGTTATATTGCCCACTGTCCTTGATAGTCGTCGTCCAGGTCATCCATCCAACAGAAATCGACGTTCATTGTAAGAAGAAAATGTTACACCGAGGATTTGCAGTCGTTGCCATGAACTGGGGTACACGTAAATCCTCAACACCGATCCCGAGCTCCGCCCCGCAGCGTTCATCTAAAAAGGGTAAAGAAACGAGATCTTGACATGCTTATTCTCAATTTTGTTTCTTATATGATTCTTTATTGTTGTACTTCAGTTTTATGTAACCGATGTATTTTAATTATTGTTTCAAATGTGTAATTGTACTGTCATGTGATGTAATAACTTTAGTGTAAACACTGAGTTGTTTCAGTATTTCTTTATTTCATCTAATTGTTTCAAATGTGTAATTATTTGAGTAATCCTACGTTTTTATTGTATTTCTGTGACAAGATTATTTAAAAAATGAAATAAAATATGATACATATCCATATATAACCACAGATAAAGTATATCATACACATATGCACATACAATAAATATATACATCTAAACATAGCAAGAACGATAAATAAACAATGAGTCAACTAAATATACATCCGTGAGCTACTTAATATAGTGAAAATACAACTGCGCCGCTAAACGTCGACGCATAGAGGTAGACGACTCTCAGGGAAAAGCATAGCTCCGTGACAACGCCAAACACTCAAAAAATCGTAACATAAACATGCCACAGTCACCGGAGCCCAATCTCTGCTGAGGGACATCCGTCGCTCAATGCAAAGTGAGGGAATCACGTCGTGGAGTCATCCCAGAAGCTATCCAAAAACTCGTCGCATCTAATAACGCGGGAATGAATATCAAATACGGTCGCATGCGCTGCTCAAGAGTCTCTATATTCCCCGAATATGATACCTCTGAATCGTATACCGTAATCAACCACTCACGAAAATCTATAACTCCGGTGACCCAATATGCGTTGTCAATGTTTATAGGGATGTAAACCTATAAACAGTGACAAATTTTAGTTAATTATCATTGTCGCCCACCAATTCAATGTAATAGAAATATATATATACTATACCTGATCGACCATCCCCCATGGTTTGTACAACAATCTCGGGGTGTACGTTGCATCAATCATTCTCGTGAAGAGCCCCGCAAATTCAAACTCGTCAATCGGTGTGGTCTGCCAACTCTTCCAAGCCATCTCAATATGGCCTCCGAAGAATGTGTGGGCAGTCGTCCAACGCTGGGAAACAGTGGCATGGTGCTCGTCCTGCTGCCGACGTAATAAAACCAAAAAAGAATCTACATGCTAAAATGGTATAAACAAGTTCACATGTGTTAGTTATTGGTAAAAATATCAATTTTTTTCCCGAATTATATAGTATAGACAACTTACATCGTCAGTCAGCCACTGGTGCAACTCTACCACAAGCCGCCAAAAACTGTCCTTTGACTTCGACCCGATGAAGTAGACACCACGTGAGGAAAAATTTCTTACGCTCTGAGGCAAAGGATGGAATGGTCCTAGGTTGTCGTTTCACCCTCCCTTTGAGTGGATTCGTATACGGGGTACGAACCAGCGAACCCTTTCAAACGATCCGACCACGTGCTGTACGGATCATTTGCATGATCACACTCAAATAATTAATTCATCATTCATCCTACGTAACAATTAGTATTAATCGATTTATTTTACCTTCTTCATGTATGCGGGAGGAGGTTTAGCTAGAGAATCCTGAATCACGGTCAAGTCGACCAAGCGTGCTCCCTCGGCGGACTAGAAAATTGTAATTTTGAACATCTCAGTGACCAATATATACGAATATTTATATACTAAGTGTGATTGATATACCTCAATATAGATGGCCTCAAAATCGTCCTCCAGGAAGTAACCAATATCCACTATCTTTTTGGTCGAGCTCGGGATATCAGCAAGTAACCATAATCGCTCGTCCTAAAAAAGAGTCAAAACATCATTAAATAAACAATATAATTGAAAAGACAGATCAATCAATGACAATTTTAAAAAAAAAAGTTAACCTCAGCTTCCGGGGAAGGTGTTCGGGGAGAACCCTCGATCGATAATATATCAATACCCGTTCCCTATATGCATGAAAAGGACAAAATGATAAATGATATTTCATATAAAATATAATATCACATCTAAGAGTCAATATAATGTATAATAATTATCATACCTCAAGTGGAGGATCTGAAGAACCTATATGAGATCCGACCGGAATCTAGTCATGAAGAAGACCCTATACGAATATATATACCCTATATTAATCGATAACTGAACAATTATAAAAATAAAGTTCCATTGATAAGTGATATACCTCAGCTCGGACAGGTGATGTAACAGAAGGACTAATCGGTGCGTCCTCCTGGCAACTACCCTAAGATAATAGTAATAATAAGGGAAATTATTAAAAATAGGCAAAATTAAAGGGGTCTAAGCGAAATTGCCCAAAAAATTCAGGTTTAAGCAAAAATGCCCAGGTTTTGTGAAATGATGAAACTGCCCCCATATATAAACACAACAAATTTTCACTGTGCAATTCAAAGAGCTTCCCACCTCCTACGGCAATCCCACGGCGAACGTCATTTTGGCCAATTTTCTTGCTTTCCGACAACCGAAAATGGCAAAGAAGGTTAGTATATCTCCCGTAATCTTGTTTGGATCAAGTTATTGCTCATATTATTGAGATTTGATTGAGATTTTTTGGGTTTGAAATTTTAGGGTTTACGGTTTGAATAATGCTTAAAATGTTTTGATTTTTGGTTGTTTTCGTTGAATTAATTGAGGAGTTTTGTGTTATACAACGTGTAGATTTGATATTCGTGAAAATCGGAGGCTGAAACGACCAAAATTTGGCCGAAAACTACTACCGAAAGGATCGACAGTCTTGCCGTGGGAACAACGTTTCCCACGACAAGACTATTTATCCCACGGCAGCTGCATTGACCATGAGTTGGGGGGAGGGGGGGTAAAATGGCTTTTTTAAAATATTGGGGTGTCGGGAAAATCATTAGCCCACGACGGGTTTTTATGAAATTTCCCACGTGGTCGTGGGAAAGTAGAAATGATGAAACTGCCCCTCTTTATAAGCACAGCAAAAAATTCATTTCTTCCCACGGCAACTTTCGTTTTCACTGTGCATTTCTACTGAAAATTCCAAAGCTTTCCACCTCCCACGTCAATCCCACGGCGAACGTCATTCCGTCGATTTTCTTGCTTTCCGGCAACCGCAAATGGCAAAGAAGGTTAGTATATCTCCCGTAATCTTGTTTGGATCAAGTTATTGCTCATATTATTGAGATTTGGTTGAGATTTTTGGGTTTGAAATTTTAGGGTTTACGGTTTGAACAATGTTTAAAATGTTTCAATTTTTGGTTGTTTTCGTTGAATTGATTGAGGGGTTTTGTGTTATACAATGTGCAGATTTGATTTATGTGAAAATTGGAGGTCGAAACGACCAAAATTTGGCCGAAAATGGCTGCCGAATGGATCGACAGTCTTGCCGTGGGAACAGTGTTTCCCACGGCAAACGATATATCCCACGGCAGCGTATTGAGCATGGGTTAGTGGGGGGGTAAAGTGGCTTTTTTAAAATGTTGGGGAGCCGGATGAGATTCGTTAAAACAAAGCGGTTTTTTTTGGAAATTTGTCATATAACAGTGGACCTTTTCATTAAGGAATATTCATAAGGGGGTAAATTGAGAATTTTCTTATCTAGGGCTTTTGACCGTGTAGTTTTCGAATTTTATATCCGTTTTTTCTGTTTTAGGGTTTTTTCATATGTATTTTTCAAATTTGAAATTCGAGTTTTCGAATTTTGGTGCTTTTTGACACAATTTACGATGTAATGACGTAATTTCAACTTAATATTTCGATTTTTTCATTTATAGTATATCTTGATTCGTGTTTTTGAATTTTAGTTGCGTTTTTCCATATTTTGTCTTTTGATGATATATCGATTCGTTTTTTTCAAATTTTCAAATGATTTCTCGGTTAGCGACATTCATAGGTATTTCAACTGATAGAGTTCGAATTTCAGTTCTGTTTTTTCGAATTTCACCATTTTAGGATATATCAATTCGTATTTTCAAGATTTCCAAACGATTTTTCGATTATCGTGACTTAAAGGTATTTCAACGTATAGAATTTGAATTTCAATTCCGTTTTTCTGAATTTCACTATTTCAGGATATATCGATTCGTATTTTCAAGATTTCTGAACGATTTCTCGATTATCGTCACTTTAAAGTATTTCAACGTATAGAATTTGAATTTCAATTCCGTTTTTCTAAATTTCAACATTTTAGGAAATATCGATTCGTATTTTCAAGATTTTCGAATGATTTTTCGATTATCGTGACTTTAAGGTATTTCAACGTATAAAATTTGAATTTCAATTCTGTTTTTCTAAATTTTACCATTTTAGGATATATCGATTCGTATTTTTAAGATTTCTGAATCATTTTTCGATTATCGTGACTTTAAGGTATTTCAACGTATAGAATTCGAATTTCAATTCTGTTTTTCTGAATTTCACCATTTTAGGATATATCGATTCGTATTTTCAAGATTTCTGAACAATTTTTTGATTATCATGACTTTAAGGTATTTCAACGTATAGAATTCAAATTTCAATTCTGTTTTTTTGAATTTCACCATTTCAGGATATATCGATTCGTATTTTCAAGATTTTCGAATGATTTTTCGATTATCGTGACTTTAAGGTATTTCAACGTATAGAACTCGAATTTCAATTCTGCTTTTCTGAATTTCACCATTTTAGGATATATCGATTTGTATTTTCAAGATTTTCGAACGATTTTTTGATTATCGTGACTTTAAGGTATTTCAACGTATAGAATTCAAATTTCAATTCCATTTTTCTGAATTTCACCATTTCAGGATATATTGATTCGTATTTTCAAGATTTTCAAACGATTTTTTGATTATTGTCACTTTAAGGTATTTCAACGTATATAATTCGAATTTCAATTCTGTTTTTCTGAATTTCACCCTTTTAGGATATATCGATTCGTATTTTCAAGATTTTCAAATGATTTTTTTATTATCGTGACTTTAAGGTATTTCAACGTATAGAATTTGAATTTGAATTCTATTTTTCTGAATTTCACCATTTCAGGATATATCGATTCATATTTTCAAGATTTTCGAACGATTTTTCGATTATCGTGACTTTAAGATATTTCAACGTATAGAATTCGAATTTCAATTCCGTTTTTTTGAATTTCACCATTTTAGGATATATCGATTCGTATTTTCAAGATTTCCATTCGATTTTTCAATAATCATCACTTTAAGGTATTTCAACGTATAAATTTTGAATTTCAGTTTCGATTTTTCTATTTTTCGTCATTTCATGATAACTTGATTTATATTTTGTTATTTTCGATTGATTTTTCGATTGTTATTTGTTAAGTTTTGTAATTCTAGGGTATTTAAACGTATAGAACTCGAATTTCAATTCTTATTTGTTAAGTTTTGTCATTTCTGTTTTGATTATTTGGTATTTCTCATCTTTTTATGTTTTTTCCACTAATACATTTGTTTACATATTTATTTTTATGAATGTCTAACAAATTTTTAAAATTGTTATAGGATATTTCTTGCAAAAGAAGACTGGTTGACAGCGAGCTGCGCATTCCTGACAAGTCCAGACACTTTTGGGTAAATGCGATATCTCGTGCACAACATTTCGCATTATCTCAGATTTCTTCTACATTGACCTCGGGTCAGCTGCGCCTATTTAAGAGGACATGTTTCGGGTCTCTCCTTCGTTTACCCGAAACCAAATTCACCAGGATATTGGTTCATGCATTCCTACTACGACAGCTACATCCACCTTTTGCCAGAGACGAGTTTTGGTTTAGGGTTAATGGGGTTGATGTGAGATTTAGCGCGTTTGAGTTTGCGTTGGTGACAGGGCTTTCGTTTAGCCGACGGACTAATGTTTTTTCATATATTCCTTGCTCCTTCGGACATAGGATCAGGGATACATACTTTCGCAGGTGTCCGAAGGTGTAGTATCACGATATTGAGCGTGTCTTCTTATCGAGGCCATGGGGGGATGACGATATTGACGCTGTCAAGATGGCCTTGTTGTATATTCTTCATATGGTTTTGTTGGGGAATGATCGACGAAAGAAGGTGTCCATGGATTACTTACAGTTAGTTGATCATTTGGACGGGTTTAATTCCTACCCCTGGGGCATTGTTGTGTGGCAGATGACATATGATTCTATGTCACAGGCGAGTGAGAGAGTCTGTTTCAGACGAATGCCTGAAATCCATAAATACGACCTTTACGAATTTCCTTTCGCATTTCAGGTAAGTTTTATATTATTATTTCTATTTATTAATTGGTAAAAATATAAATTGATCTATTTACATCATAAATGATTATATTACAGTACTGGATATATGAGACTCTAGAGACGTTACACGATTGGATTGACCTTGTCCATCCCTATTTGTCCCCGCAGATGTTGAGGTGGCGTACACGAGACGTCCCTGGTTAGACTCATATAGGTCGTATTTTCACTGGTGATCCGGTATGTACTAGTTAATTAATAAGTCGACTAATTCATTATATGTTACAATTATTTTGACTTATATATCTTCATCATTAGGAGGATGTCACATTCCCTCTTCGTCCATCAGCGATCGAGGAAGGTTTACCGTGGTACATTGAGATTCGTGAGTACACCGGTTTATCCGATGATGATTCCTCCTTATCTTCTTCTATTCCGATCACGACTAGAGACTGGGCTTCTCCATCCTCGGGACCTTCAGATGTATCCGTCAAGACTTCTGAGACACATGAGGACCCTATTCAGCCTCTTGTTATGGAGCACCCTATATGTTCCCCTGTTGTTCAGAGCCCACGGACGACAGACCATCCTAGAGTGGAGGACCGCACTACCTATCATGTCACCGAGCAGTGTCCCCCATTCGTGTCACCCAGTATTTCTACATCAGGTGCTACATTAGCGCACTGGGGTGCTACGATTTTACGTGAGATATCAAGTTTTTGTGATGATATCTTTACTCAAATGTCTCGATTACATGACGATATCTCTTCCCAGATGACTCGATTAGAGGATCGTATGACTCGTTTGGAGGATATCGTCAGGCGTATATATCCAGCTCTCGTCGCTGAGGTTGTAAAACTACTTCTATTTTATTACTTAAATAAAATGTCAACAGTATTATTATTCTGACAACTATTATTACATTCGTACAGGAGAGGAACGACGTTATTGGGATGACCTCCCCCATTGATACCGCAATACCATCCCATCAGTCACATGAGGTACGTATGTAATTTCAAATTTATATTTAATGTCTCAATGTTGTTATTATATTACAATATCGTTATATATAAAATGTCACTGAATAGATTTAATATTACTATTATCTTAGGGTAGTCGATAGGATGGGGCACCGGTTGACCCTTCGGTGACTTCACCGATCTGATCTGAGGTATGTCACTTATCATTATAACTTAATTTTTAATACTATTTTGTTATCAATTAATTCATGGTATATATTTGTATAGGGTCTTCGTCATGAGGAGGGTTTACCGATCGGATCTTCTATCGCTTTAGATCATCCACTGGAGGTATGAAAATTATTGTTCATATGATATTTTATATTAAATATCATTAACCATTTTTTCCTTTTGATGCATATAGGGACTCGACATTGACATATCATCGATCGAGAGTTATCTTCGAACACCTTCCCTGGAAGTTCAGGTTATGGGGATTTAAGAAATATCATTGATCAATTTGTCTTTAATATTATATTTTTTTTTTAAATGATATTTTGTCTCTTTTTCAGGACGAGCGACTCTGGTTACTTGCTGATATCTCGAGCTCGACCAAAAAGCTTGTGGATATTAGTTTATAGGAGGAAGACTTTCAGGAGGATGTTTCTGAGACCGTTCACATTGAGGTTTGTCAATTATAATTACTAAATAAATATAATTGATAAATATATGTCACTAAGATGTTTTAATATATAATTATGCAGTCTGTCGACGGAGCACGCGCTGTTGACTTGACCATTTCTCAGGATTCTCCAGTTAAACCTCCTCCCTCATACATAGAGAAGGTAACATAAATCAAATAATGTGTATGTTTTTGTTGAATGAAATAATGAATTAATAGTTTTTTGTAACATGCAGTTGGTTCGTATAGCACGTGGTCGGATCGTTCGGAAGGGTCCACTGGTTCACACCCCGTATACAAATCCATTTAGAGGGATGGTGAAACGGTAACTCATGACGATTCTATCCTCTGCGTCAGACCGTGAGGAATCTTTCCTCACATGGTATACCAGAGCTACGACTTCTAACACATATGATGTGTACTTCATAGGATCGAAGTCGAAAGACAACTTTTGGAGGCTTGTTGTAGAGTTACGCGAGTGGTTGATCGACGATGTGAGTTGTCTATACTATATAATTTGGTAAATAGCTAGATATATTTATTAATAACTAACACGTGAACTTGTTTATAACATTTTCGCATGTGGATTCTTTTTTGGCTTTATTACGTCGGTAGCAGGACGATCACCAGTTGACTATCTCACAGCGTTAGACGACTGCCCACACATTCTTTGGAGGTCATATTGAGATGGCCTGGAAGAGTTGGCAGACCATACAGATTGGCGAGTTTGAGTTTTTGGGGCTCTTCACGAGGATGGTTGATGCAGCGTACACCCCGGGATTGTTGTACAAACCATGAGGGATAGTCGATCAGGTAGAGTTTATATATATTTCTATTACATTCAATTAGTTAACGACAATGATAAGTAACTAAAATGTCTCATTGTTTATAGGTTTTCATCCCTATAAACTTCGAGAACGCACATTGGGTCGTCGGAGTTATAGATTTTCTTGAGTGGTCGATTACAGTTTATGATTCAGAGGTTTCATATTCAGGGAATATAGGGACTCTGGAGCAGCGCATGCGACTGTACATGACCTTTATTCCTGCGTTATTAGAGGCGATGAGTTTTTGGACAGTTTCTGAGAGGACTCCACGACGTGATCCCCTCACTTTGTATCGAGCGTCGGATGTCCCTCGATAGGGATTGGGCTTCGATGACTGTGGCATGTTTATGTTACGATTTTTTGAGTGTTTGGCGTTGTCACGGAGCTATGTTTTTCCCCGAGAGTCATCTACCTCTATGCGTCGATGATTAGCGGCGCAGTTATATTTTCACTGTATCAAGTAGCTCACGGATGTACATTTCTTGTTCTTCCTATGTTTAGATGTATATATTTATTGTTTAGTCATCTACCTCTATGTGTATGATATACTTTATCTGTGATTATATATAGATATGTATCGTATTTGATTTCATTTTTTAAATCATCTTGTCATGAAAAAACAATAAAAACGTATGATTACTCAAACATTTACACATTTGAAACAATTAGAAGAAATAAAGTAATACTGAAATAACTCATAAGAAATACGAAATTTATTACATCAAATGACAATACTATTACACGTTTGAAACAATAATAAAAATACATCGGTTACATAAAACTGAAGTACCACAATGAAGAATCATATAACAAACAAAATTGAGTATAAGCATTCAAGATCTCGTTCCTTTGCCTTTTGTAGATGAACGCTGCGGGGCGGAGCTTGGGACTGGTGCTGAGGATTTACAGTGGGTTCATGTGTGCCCTGGTTCATGGCAACGACTGCAAATCCTCGATGTAACAATTTCTCTTTGGATGGATGTCGATTTCTGTTTGATAGACGACCTAGACGATGACTATCGAGGACGGGGGCAATATAACTCTGTCTTCTGATGAGTGTAACCAATCACATTGATTTCCAAGAGGATTGATCGGTTCCTGATATATTGCACGGTAAATATCGGTGCAAAAGAATGGATGAACCTATACGTGCACATTCGTGAGTCTCATATGTCGTGTAACGGCAATGACATGCTTGCACAGAATACGTGAAAGCTGAAACTTTCTACACGTGCAAGACATGTCACCAAAGTCCACAATAGCCATGAATCCACCAAATCCAACAACCTGATACCGAGTAGGTGTAATCGATCGAACATCCAGACTTGCAGACTTTGATAGACGATTGCTGATCTTATCTTCCGCCCAAGGGGTGAGAAAGTTATGACATTCATCTGTAATTTGAAAAAAATATTAAGAACACATTTGGTAATATGATTAACAAAGTGGAAAAAAGTACATGAGACAACTTTTAATTAATATCGATTTGATACTTACTTGCATGGGTTCTCCTCTCGTAAAACCATCGTTGCATGGTACCACGAATAAACTCTAAGAGCATGGTTATAGGTAGGCCCCGTGCATGTCTGATAAGGGCATTAAATGACTCAGCAATATTTGTGGTCATGATGTTGTATCGATGTCTTGGAAAGTATGCTCTACTCCAACGCTCAAATCTGACATCCCGTAGATAAGCTCCAGCTTGGGGGTTCATTGAGTCAAGGGATTGCATCATCAAACCAAATTCAGATTCTGTGTATGATTTTGCGGCTTTCCAATATGCACCAGCAACCTGTAAAATGGTAAAAAATATGAAAACTCAGTATAAGCAAAATGTATGAAAAGGATAAACTGTTATAAATTTAAATACTTCTTTACACTATACCTTTGAGTCTCGTTTATACTTTGCCCACATGTTACATAGAAGATGATGACAACAACATCCATGGTGGACATCTGGAAAGACTTCAACCATTGCCGAGTAGATAGCATGATGTCGATCTGAGATTATTGCAAGCTCAGAGAGGTCAGGGATACATTTTTTAATTCTCATAAGAAGCCAACACCACGTGTCGTGATCTTCTTTTTTGTCGACACCGAAACCAATAGGATATATCTAATTATTACCATCAAGAGCCACCGCAATAAATAAATGCCCCAGATATCGACCTTTAAGGAAAGCAGCGTCAATGCAAATAACAGGGCGAAGATATTCTCTGAATGCACGAATGGAACATCCTAACACCATGAAAAAATTCATAAACCAATGGTCATCATTTGTTTCAATAACAGTAACGGTGCCCAGATTAGTACGTTGTAGATTGTAGCAATAATCTGGTAAAAGCATAAATGATTCCTCCGATGAACCCCTCAATGAATTGATAGCCCAATTTCTTGTCCGCCAAGCCTGTGAGTAGGAAATATCAATTTTATATCGATCGACGATGTCCACAATTATTTCTTTAGGCCGATAAATTCGATCAATCATCACAAACTTTGATCTCATTAATTGACCTAAAGTTCGGGCCCCAGCTTGTCTGTGATATGGCATGATTTGATCAACTAAACATGTGTGGGTAGGATTCATAGAGTGGATCCCCCACACATCACCGATAGTAGACTTGGTTACATGTATATACCACTTACAATTTTCAGCCTTGCACTTAATTTCCCACCGTTTCTTGTCAGACTTTTTGACACCAAATTGAAATCCTTTAAGTAAGGTGAATTGCGTCACGGCGTCTTTCAATTGGACTTTATTATGAAAAATATCACCAATCTTGACACCATTCTCCTCTCGGATCGATCTGGAACTACTTGATGATGCTGATGGCTGTGGAGGAAAATCAGGAAGCCACCTAAATAGATCAGTGGGGACATTGTCAAAAAATGGCCCAGAATAATTTCCACCACCTGAAGTAGGATCTTCAAGTTGTAAACTATCCATACCCTCGGTAACTGATGTCATATACTCAGGCTCTATATCTTCTAAAGGAATGTCGGGCATATCATTTCCATCAAAGTCACCCCAATAGGGAACTATATCTTTTTCTCCATGAGCCCATGAGTTTGCAATATACAACGGGTCATTATTGAAATCAATCAACTTTTCCAAATTGTATTCTTTTTTTACCAAACTACTTTCTTTTTCATCTTCATCTTCATCTTCATCTTCTTCCTTCTGCCCTTCAATTGGGGTACATGTAACAAAAACAAGAATACATTCCTGAAAGTACTAGGACATATCAAGAAGACCCTGGACATCTTCATCATTTTGGATTTGGATGGGGCAGTCGAGCTCAATTTTTCTTGGCTTCATTGATACTTGAATGTAGTTTTTCATTGGATCAATACTGCAAGACTTCGTCAAAAGCTCAATAAATCCCTCGAATGTTGTTCCATAAGGGATTTTAATCAATTGTTTGGCTCCTCCAACATATTTCATTGTGTTGTTGCGACCTTGAATCCATTCTCCTTGGTAACGAATCAACGCATAACCATCCATTTTAATTATCAATCCTGCAATGACAAGTTTTTCAAGATAATTATTCATTTATAATAAAAAAAAATCAATAATAACTATGTAAAACAGTCGTACAATTATTAACAATTAAAAAAACTCCTCATATTTTTCTAATATTTTATTTATCCCCCTATAATTATTTAACAATTTATATAACACTTTCGTATGTTATCTTATATTAAAATGCATCTATCTGTTTGTAACGTTCCATTTAAAACGTTTTTATAATATCTATACTTTGAAATAGATATTCAAATTCTATCATTTGAAATACTTTAAAATGTCAATAATAAAAAATTTCTTCAGAAATCTGAAAAATACTAGTAGATATATCCTAAAACGATAAAATTCAAAAAAACTGAGCTGAAATTTAAATTCTAAAAATTGAAATATCCTAGAATAGTAATAATCGAACAATTCTACGAAAATCTGAAAAATACGAATTGATATATCCTAAAACGGTGAAATTCAAAAAAACAGAACTGAAATTTGAATCCTAAAAGTTGAAATACTATAGAATGACAACAATCAAAAAATTCTTCAGAAATCTGAAAAATACGAATCAATATATCCTAAAGCGATGAAATTCGAAATAACGAAACTGAAATTCAGAATCTAAAAGTTGAAATACCCTAGTATGGCAACAATCGAAAAATTCTTCAGAAATCTGGAAAATGTGCATTGATATATCCTAAAGCGGTGAAACTCGAAAAAACCTATAATTTCAATTATAATGCGCCTACAATGTTTAATATGAAAATGCGCCCTAATTTTAATAACATTTCATTTGACCCCTCAATTATCTCTTTCTTTATTTAACACCCTTGTATGTTGTCTTGTAACAAAGCAATACCTATCTATTTTTAACGTGTTATATAAATCTTGTATATATTATAAAATATCCAAAACCCCCCATATTTATCTAAAATATCCAAAACCCCC
This sequence comes from Mangifera indica, assembly GCF_011075055.1. Lineage (NCBI taxonomy): Eukaryota > Viridiplantae > Streptophyta > Magnoliopsida > Sapindales > Anacardiaceae > Mangifera > Mangifera indica. The sequence continues at coordinate 5,932,274 of NC_058140.1, read as the reverse complement.
CCATATTTATCCTAAATTACATTTAACCCCCCATACTTGTCAAGCATTGCATTTAACCCCCATATTATGACATAAAAACTAGACTTAACAAATAAAATTAAGTTTTAGGCTAAGATTGGCATAAATACCTTTTTTTGATAAATAGTATTTTTTCGAGTCGAATTCAAAAATACGAACTTCTTTCGTCTGAACGAATCCCTACTAATTGATGTTGAAAAAAAATGAAAGTGAGAGTGAGTGTTTGAGTGATATGAGAAGTGTGTGTAAATAAAATGAGTGAGGAAGGTTTATATAGATGAGAGGAAGGATAATTTTGACATTTTAGAAAAAGTAATGAAATAAATAAATAAATATCAAAATGCCTTTACAATGTAAAATATCCAAAAACCCCCATATTTACCCTAAATTCATTTAACCCCCATACTTGTCAAACATTCATTTAACCCCCATATTATGGCATAAAAACTAGACTTAACAAATAAAATTAAGTTTTAGGCTAAGATTGGCATAAATATCTTTTTTCGATGAATAATATTTTTTTGAATCGAATTCAGAAATACGAACTTCTTTCGTCCGAATGAATCCCTACTAATTGATGTTGAAAAAAAAATGAAAGTGAGAGTGAGTGTTTGAGTGATATGAGAAGTGTGTGTAAATAAAATAAGTGAGAAGAGTTTATATAGATGAGGGGAAGGGTAATTTTGACATTTTAGAAAAAGTTTGAAATAAATAAATAAATATCAAAATGTCTTTACAATGTAAAATATCCAAAAACCCCCCATATTTATCTAAAATTACATTTAACCCTCATAGTGAGTGAGGAGAGTTATATAAATGAGGGGAAGGGTAATTTTGACATTTTAGAAAAAGTTTGAAATAAATAAATAAATATCAAAATGACTTTACAATGTAAAATATCCAAAAACCCCCTATATTTATCTAAAATTACATTTAACCCCCATAGTGAGTGAGGAGAGTTATATAAATATGAGGGGAAGGGTAATTTTGGTATTCTAAAAAAAGTCATAGGCATTTTTGCTTAAGAATAGTGATTTTGGGTATTTTGGCTTGGAAATAGTGATTTTGGGCATTTTTGCTTAATAAGAGGGCATTTTGGCCATTTTTTAAAATTTCCCTAATAATAACTTAATTAGTGACATTTCATATATAACAATACTATAATATAATAATAACATTTAATAAGTTATATAAATTTGAAATATCATACGGACGTCATGTGGGTGATGGGATGGTATTGCGGTGTCGATGGGGGATAACGGTCGGATATCCTCCTCCCTCTCTTGTACGAATGTAATAATAGTTGTCAGAATAATAATACAGTAGACATTTTATATAAGTAATAAATTAGAAGTGGTTTTACAACCTGAGCGATGAGGGTTGGATATGTACGCGTGACGATGTCCTCCAAACGAGTTATACGATCCTCTAATCGAGTCATCTGAGAAGAGAAATCATCACGTAATCGAGTCATCTGGGAAGAGATATCGTCGCGAAAACTCGATATCTCATGTAAAATCGTAGCACCCCAGTGCGCTAATGTAACATCTAATGTAGAAATACTAGGTGATACGAATTGGGGACACTGCTCGGTGGGATGATGGGTAGTGCGATCCTCCACTCCAGGATGCTCCTCCACTGCAGGATAGTCTGTCGTTTGTGGGCTCTGAACAACAGGGGAACATATAGGTTGCTCTATAACAAGAGGCTGAATAGGCTCCTCATGTGCCTTAGAAGTCTCGACGGGTACATCTGAAGGTCCTGAGGATGGAGAAGCCCCGTCTCTAGTCGCGATCGGAACCAAAGAAGATAAGGAGGAATCAGCATCGGGTAAACCGGTGTACTCACGAATCTCAGCGTACCAAGGTAAACCCTCTTCGATCGATGATGGACGAAGAGAGAATGTGACATCCTCCTAATGATAAAGATATATAAGTCAAAATAATTGTAACAAATAATGAATTAATCGACTTATTAATTAACTAGTACATATCGGATCACTAGTGAAAATACGACCTATATGAGTCCAACCAGGGACGTCTCACGTACGCCACCTCAACATCCGTGGGGACGAATAGGGATCGACAAGGTCAATCCAATCGTGTAACGTCTCTAGAGTCTCATATATCCAATACTGCAATATAATCATTTACGATGTAAATAAATCAATTTATATTTTTGTCAATTAATATATAAAAATAATAATATAAAACTTACCTGAAATGCGAAAGGAAATCTGTAAAGGTCGTATTTACGAATTTCAGGCATCCGTCTGGAACAGACTCTCTCACTCGCCTGTGACATAGAATCGTATGTCATTTGCCACACAACAACGCCCTAAGGGTAGGAATTAAACCCGTCCAAATGATCAACTAACTGTAAGTAATCCGTGGACACCTTCTTTCGTCGATCATTCCCCAACAAAACCATGTGAAGAATATACAACAAGGCCATCTTGACAGCGTTAATATCGTCATCCACCCATGGCCTCGACAAGAAAACACGCTCTATGTCGTGATATTGCACCTTCGGACAACCGCAAAAGTACGTATCCTTGATCCTATATCCAGAGGAGCGAGGAATATATGAAGAAACATCAGTCCGTCAGCTAAACGAAAGCCCTGTCACCAACGCAAACTCAAACGAGCTAAATCTCACATCAACCCCGCTAACCCTAAACCAAAACTCGTCTTTGGCAAAGGGTGGATGTAGTTGTCGTAGTAGAAATGCATGAACCAATATCTCGGAGAATTTGGTTTCGGGTAAACGAAGGAGAGACCCGAAACATGTCCTCTCAAATAGTCGCAACTGACCCGGGGTCAATGTAGAAGAAATCTGAGATAATGTGGTACGCTGTGCACGAGATATCGCATCTGTCTGGAAGTGTCTGGACTCGTCGGGGATGCGCAGCTCGCTGTCAACCCGTCTTCTTTTGCGAGAAATATCCTGTAACAATTTTAAAAATTTGTTAGATATTTATAAAAATAAATATGTAAACAAATGTATTAGTGGAAAAAACATAAAAAGATGAAAAATACCAAATAATCAAAAAGGAAATGACAAAACTTAACAAATAAGAACTGAAATTCGAGTTCTATACGTTCAAATACCCCAGAATGTTAACAATCGAAAAATCGATCAAAAATAACAAAATATGAAGCAAGATATCCTGAAATGGTGAAATTTGAAAAAATGAAACTGAAATTCGAATTTTATACATTGAAATACCTTAAAGTGACGATAATCAAAAAATCGATCAGAAATCTTGAAAATACGAATCGATATATCTTGAAATGGTGAAATTTGAAAAAATGAAACTGAAATTCGAATTCTAAAAGTTGAAAAACCCTAGAATAGCAACAATCGAAAAAATCTTCAGAAATCTAAAAAATACGAGTCGATATATCGTAAAACAGTTAAATTCGAAAAAACGAAACTGAAATTCGAATTCTAAAAGTTGAAAAACCCTAGAATGGCAACAATAAAAAAAATCTTCAGAAATCTGAAAAATACGAGTCGATATATCGTAAAACGGTTAAATTCAAAAAAATGGAACTGAAATTCGAATTCTAAAAGTTGAAAAACCCTAGAATGGCAACAATCAAAAAAATCTTCAAAAATCTGAAAAATACAAGTCGATATATCGTAAAACAGTGAAATTCAAAAAAATGGAACTGAAATTCGAATTCTAAAATTTGAAAAATCCTAAAATGGCAATAATCAAAAAAATCTTCAGAAATCTGAAAAATACGAGTCGATATATCGTAAAACGGTTAAATTTGAAAAAACGAAACTGAAATTCGAATTCTAAAAGTTGAAAAACCCTAGAATGGCAACAATCGAAAAATTCTTCGAAAATCTGAAAAATACGAGTCGATATATCGTAAAACGGTGAAATTCGAAAAAACAGAACTGAAATTCGAATTCTAAAAGTCGAAAAACCCTAGAACAGAAAAAACGGATATAAAATTCGAAAACTACATGATCAGAAACCCTAGATAAGAAAACTCTCAATTTACCCCCTCATGAAAATTCCTGCTTTAAATAGGTCCACTGTTATATGGAAAATTTCAGAAAAACCCGCTTTGTTCTAAGGAATCTTCTCGGCTCCCCAATATTTTAAAAAAGCTAATTTACCCCCCTAAAAAATGGTCAATGTCTGTTTGACATGGGAGAAATTGCTTGATGTGGGAAACACTGTTCCCACGTCGGACTGCCGATCTCTTCGGCAGCCATTTTCGGCCAAAATTTCGTTGTTTTGGTCTCCGATTTCCACATAAAACAAATCTACATAAGGTATAACATAAAACCTCTCAATCAATTCAACGAAAACAACTAAGAATCAAAACATTTTAAGCATTGTTCAAGATCAAAACCCTAAAATTTCAAACCGCAAAATCTCAATCAAATCTCAATAATATGAGCAATAACTTGATTCAAATAAGATTACGAGAGATATACTAACCTTCTTTGCCATTTGCGGCTGTCGGAAAGCAAGAAAATCGGCGGAAATGTGGTCGGCCGTGGGATGAACGTGGTCGCGTGGGAAGTTTTGAGTTTTCTTTGAAATGTACAGTAAAATCGCAAAGATTATAGTGGGAAATAAGTAAATTTGGCTATGTTTATATATAGGGGCAGTTTCATAATTTCGCAAAACCCACGGCGACATGACAAATTTCATAAAACCCCGGCGTGGGCTAAGACTCTCCCCGACGCCCCAATAGTTTAAAAAAGCTAATTTACCCCCCTAAAAAAAGGTCAATGTCTGTTTGATGGTGGAGAAATTGCTTCACGTGGGAAACACTGTTCCCACGTCAGACTGCCAATCTCTTCAGCAGCCATTTTCGGCCAAAATTTCGTTGTTTCGGCCTCCAATTTTCACATAAATCAAATCTACATAGGGTATTACACAAAACCCCTCAATCAATTCAACGAAAACAACTAAGAATCAAAACATTTTAAGTATCGTTCAAGAGCGAAAACCTAAAATTTCAAACCGTAAAATCTCAATCAAATCTCAATAATATGAGCAATAACTTGATTCAAATAAGATTATGGGAGATATACTAACCCTCTTTGTCATTTCCGGTTGTCGGAAAGCAAGAAAATCGACAAAAATTTGGGATGACCGTGGGAGATTGGGAAATTTTGAATTTTCTTTGAATTTGCACAGTAAAATGGCCGTGGGGAGTAAGGAGATTTGTTGTGTTTATATATGGGGGTAGTTTCGTCATTTCACAAAACCTGGGCATTTTTGCTTAAACCTGAATATTTTAGGTAATTTTACTTAGACCCCCTTAATTTTGGCTATTTTTTATAATTTCCCTTCTTCTTAACACATGTTGACAAGCAAATAAAATTATAATAGATTCAAATTGAGTTAAGTTTTAACTTGTCATAAAATTATTCAAATTTAAATTATTTGAAGGGAGTTAAGCTTATGGTTCAAATTCAAGTTTAGTTTTAAGTTCAATTCAATATTATATCAAGTAAAATATGACTAAAACGATATTATTTTAGTCGATTCATATTAAAATTTTTTAAATTATTGAGTTTGATTAATCAAGTATCTTTAAAATTTGAACTTAAATTTTAAAATATTTAACTCTCAAACTTAAATTTGAAGTTAAGATTATTTGAACTGAGCTCATTTCAAATTTGATTATACTCAATTCAAATTTAATCATGAATAGAATTGTAGCTTTTTACATAAAAGATAATGAACTTTCTAGATAACATTTCATCCTTATAAATGGAGAGTAGATAATTATACTATTTAAACAAAATATGAAATTAATGTTAAATTAAAATTTAAAAATAAAGGATTCAACAAATGTAAAAAATAATCCAAATAATTAGACTATGAAACCACGTTTAAATTCTTTTATGTCTTCTCCGTTTATCTTATTGTCATTCATCTCCGTGGACATCCAATATAGTGTATGACAAAATTATTCCATAATTTCAATAATCATATCATAATCTCTCTTGAACAAAATCAATATTATATAAAAACTAATTAATATTTATATCTGTATTTATTCTTATTGTTAGTTGATATGGTATCACACAAAATGGAATGTGAGATTTACATCACAATAATAATATTGTAGCATAAAACAAAATTTCTAATAGTTATCATTATTAATATTTTTATTTTTCATACATAATATTAATATATAGTTAAAATCATTCTTATTCTTTTTCGATTAGATAAATTTTGAAGAGTGAATAAATTAAAATGAAATAAAACCATCAAATTTTTTAAGATAACTGTAACTAATTTAATTACAAAATGAAATATTATTGAATGTCTATTCTTTTATTAAACAATATACTAATTTTTAAAATTTTAAATGATTTAAGTTTTCCCAGGATAATTACAACTATTGGGTGCATGAATTAATTTTCTTAGCCTTGGTCTGAAAAGTAATGACACATTTTTCTTGTTACCGAAAAATAAAGCAGATTCAACCAAAATCGATAAAAATTGCAGTAAAAAATTAATTTCAAATAAAATTTTATAATATAAAATATAATTAGAGTTTTTGTAATAATTTTATATCCCAAGTGTTATTATTATTTTTAATTTGTATTATTTATTAATTTTTAAAGAGAATTAATTAAAATCTAAAAAAATATATAAACTTTTTAAAAATATTCATAATAATAAGAGTGAGTTTAAATTAAGTTAAATTAAACTTTGATTATCAATTCAATTTCAATCGAGTTTAAAATAAGTAATCAAAGTAATTATAACTTGAGTTTGAGTTATGGTTTTATGATTGTATTACGCTAGAGCCATTGGTTAAGCTCAAGTTTGACTCAAGCTCAATTAGAAAAAATATTTTTAACTTTAAAAATTATTTTAGAAAATTTAGGTTTTCTAATAAAACATTGGATGAAGTTAAATTTTTGTTGAGAAAATAAAATATTAAATTATTTATAATAATTGATGCGATTTACTGAGATTTCTCTATCCAGTGTGACATTTTTTGAATTTGGTTGAGTTAAAATAAAATAGTAAATTATTTATAACAAGAAATGTGAGTTATTGACCTTTCCCTACCCAATATGACATTTTTGAATTTAGTTGAGTATATTGATAGTGATAAGTGAGTTAATTTAAAGAGAAAAGGACAATTTTTCACCCAAGTTTATATGAAATAACAAATATATGCCTATGACAGATGAAAAATTTAAATTCTCACTCAAATTTTAATCTGTTAGGACACATTCACAAATTTTCTATTAGGGTTAAAGGATAAAATCATTATTTTATCAGTAATATTTAAATAATTAAAATTATATCTCATTTTTTCTTTTTGGTTTGGAAAAATAACATTTCCCCTTTGATTAAGTTTTGAAAAATTCACTTTTTCCCCCTAAGATACCAAATCTGAAATTCGGTCACTTTCTTCGGCGAACGGTTGACTAATGATAAAGAAACAAGACAAAGTCATCTAAAGGATGATATCTGGACGACTAGCATCGTCCAAATATTTGGATAACACTTTATTGTTCAGATTTTTAGATGATGAGTGTTGTCCAGTGAAGGACGATACTCATTGTCTAGCAATGAGTCGCGTCGGTCATCGCTGGCCAAAGGGAGAGGTGAAGAAAAAACTTCGAAATTCGGAAGGGTGAAAACTCATTTTTCAAAGTTTAAGTATGACACCTAAATGTTAATTTTTAAAATTTTAGGAGAAAAATAAAATAAAATAATATATTTTTTAATAATATTATTAAATAACGGTTTTACACTTGTATTTAATAAAAAATTTAACAACAATTTAGGAATGAGTGAGTATTTAAGTTTTTCATCTGTTGCACGTGTATTACTGAGATTGAGATAATACTTGGGTGGGAAATAGTCCTTTGCCCTTATTTAAATTGTGTTGAGAACATAAAACTTAATTTTTTAAAATAAATAATAAGTTTAAAATTAATAATTATATTAAAAAAAACTTATATTATTGGGCTCAAAATGGACTGTCTCAAAACTTAAATTTAATTCGATTTAAATCCACCTTATCTTCAAGAAATCTTATTCTGATTTGCTTTAAATTTTTAGTTTGATCAACAAAGGCATTACTCGATAAAATATGCACAAAGTAGCATATAATTTGATTAATAAAAGTATTGGTGGTTAGTGATAATCTCCCCTTAAAATGAGTATTTAGGAAAATTAATTAAATTACCCAAAATTTAGGGGTGCAAAAAAAATTACCCAACTTTTTGAATTATAAATGAAAATACCTTTATGCCAAAAACAAAGAAAACGATGAATCGTTGTTCCCAACTTCACGAAATCATATGCCCTTCATGATCTCTTTTGGTCGATAAACATAATTAACTAATATAAATCTAGTCGTCAAAATTTGTCCTAAAGCTTAGACCTTCGCTTGCTTATGATGAGTTAATATCTTATCTCTAAGACATGTCTGCTGGTTATCTATACAACGTAGTTCGAAACTGTCACTTTCTCTTACCCTTATTGCCTGTGCACACCACTTATATTGCTTATTGTGGCATTTAACCTCTTATATGAGTATGCCTAACTTGTGCATTCTAAACTGATATCTCTTCTCAAAAACATTTCGAATTATCGCATCAATGACATATTTTTTACTTGAAAATAACGTACCAATTTTTAAAAAATCACCATCTCTTTGCACTCTTTGGCTTTTAGATGTAGACAGTTAGTCAGGAAAATGTGGTAACTAATAAAATGTATCAATACGAACATTTCCACCATCAGGATTTGTTTGTAGAAAATTACTTATACCTCTAATATTTTTATTAATATATGTCTTCTCTTCGAACTTTAGTTCCTCGATGGGAATATCATACATAACATTCCCATTAAATTCACTCCAATCTAGAAAATTTTCTTCATTGCCATGAACAAATTCTTGTGCACTATATAATACATCAACATCAACATCATTTAAGTATACAAAGTCTTCATCAGAAAATCCTTGTTTCAGATTGACCCCAATATTTTGAATCTCTTCTAAACCAATCTCCTAATCTTCTGGATAACAACTCGGCTCACCACCTTGTAAATCTTCATCTCCTTGTTGAATCTCATAACTATCATCATTAATTGTAGTTGTTACAAAAATTGGAACACATTTTTTAAAGAGGTTAAATAGACCATTAAGAATCTCAACATCTTTATCATTCGAAATTTCAACAGGGATGTTGTCGTCAAGATGTCTTGGTTTCATCTTATCTGAATGTTAAATATTCTTTGATCTATATTACACTTTTCACTCACTATTTAGATTAATCCCTCGAATGTCATGTACTCTAAAACTTTAATCAATTTCCTATTACCTCGAATATATTTTATTATATTGTTACCTATTTCTATCTATTTCCCCCCGTATCAAATTGCAATATATCCAATTATTTAGATTAATCTTACAATAAAATATATAATCAACATAAATAACATGATCGAAAATACTATTTATAGATTTGTGTGACATTATTTTATTATTAAGTTCGAATTTCATGATTTTATTTCCCTTACACAATTACACCTATTCCATAATTCTATTACATATTGTGATTATTAATATACTTTGATTAATGTGATACTAATTTTTAAAAATATTACTTTAAATTTATATTGTAGAATATCATTTTACCCTTAAATATTATTTAATAACTATAACACTCTTCATTGTAAAATATCATTTTACCTTTAAATATTATCTAATACCTCTAATATCTTTTATTGTAAAATATCATTTCATCCTTTATATTATAATAATTGCAAAATACCCCTATAATTTTTATCAATTTATTTTTTACACACAACTCTAAATTTATTATGTAAAACATTATATATAATTATATTATTAATAAAATAATAACGATTGAAGTTATAGTACATATAAATACCTCAATATCACAAACTTTTTTCTTCTTGTTTAAAATCTTGATTATTACCTTCTTTTCTCTCTACAAAAATCTTTCTTGGATAATGAGTAAAATTGTATATGTTAATAGATAAAAGAAGAAATATGGTTTATATAGAATAAAAAAAAAGGTAGTTTTTGTATTTTATTAGATATTTAGAGTATTTTTTTTTAAATTTTTTTAGATAATGAGTAAAATTGTATATGTTAATAGATACGGGAAAAAATATGGTTTATATAGAATAAAAAAAAGATAGTTTTGGTATTTTATTAGATATTTAGAATATTTTTGTTTAAATTATTTAAAATATAAGTATTTTTGTTTAAATTCCAAAATTAAAGGAAATTTCTTATTACCCGTGAAAAATGGGTAAATTAATTAATTTCCCCGAGTATTTAATGTGTAATTTGTTAAACAAATTCGCTGGGATAGGAATAATGGATCCTATTCCTATCTTTACACAAGAAAACTGAAATTCAGATTTCAATTCTACACATTACTGATTATCATGTTTCAAAAAACTGACCTCCACAATTCACCATCAAACGTACAATTCTTACAATCTACTGTTGTCATTTCCTCTCACTCGGCTTGTTCAACTGTTCCCGCGAAGTTCAGATCTCGAATCAGACATGCCTTTCTTATTCTCATTTTCACTTTTGAATTTAAATTTAGCTTTCTGAACTTCTAATTTCAGTGTTAGCGATTTTATGTAAGTTATTGTTTGGCCATGCATATGTTCTTGTTCTCTTCTGTTCTGTGTTGAGTTTAAAATTTTTCATAGATCGATATCGGAAGCATGAAATTCACTTTAGTTGAATTGCATTATTCGTTGGTGCAGTGAAGCTAATGATTATAATGTCGGTGATTTTATTATTACTTGATGTATACAGTAAAGTTTATATCAATCTAATATTGGCCTATTATCTCTTTTATTTCTCAATTCTGTTAGTATTTAGGTGGATTTTATCACCGCAGTGACTGTCTTTAAACACCATGGTTAAATGTTGACGGATAAAAGAAGTGAGCATGTTTTTCGTATGGTGCGTCGGGGGAGGAGGTTTAATCGATTTTATAGACAGAGATTGTTGCGTTGGGTGTTCTTTCTTGCCGTACTCTTTTTTATGTGCTCCGCTCCCTTTGCCTTAAAATTCTTTTCTCGTGGTGAGTGAGACTACAAACTTCTTATATTTGAAGCACTTGTTTTTTCATTGTGGATTACATTGCATTATGCTTATCATTAATCATTCAGGTAATTTAGAAAGTCGGGCATTTAATGTGCAAGAAGGGAAAAAGTTAACTTCGGGTGCTGATAAACCACGAAGCAATCATACTAGGCGGTGTAAGAGTACTTTGCTTGTATTATTTTCCTTGATTTGCATGTTTTCATTGTGCGCTTTGATTGTAAATAACATGAAGATCTGTAAAATCCTCTAAACCTTGGACAGTCTGATTTCACTTTGTCATTTTGAGTAGGCGAATTTCCAATTGAAAGACCAAAAATAGTTGTATGGATCAATTTGCATTAATAGATTTCATGACCTAAACTATAAGCAAAGATTAGCTGGAAAAAAAAAAAAAAAAAAGAGGAAAAAGGAAAAGAATTTTTATAATTGTTTTTTGCTTCATTATATTCTTTTAAAATCTGACAATTTACTAGTTTTGGGTTTGACGTTTTAATCTTCATTTGAAGCAAATATCTGCCACATGTTGTAGAGGCTTCAATCTTTTTCATTTGCTCTCAGTGATTGAACATAGGGCAATTTCTCCTTATGTTATTTTTTTATAAGGATTCTTGAGATCAGAAATCTGAAAAAAATATATTGATTTTTGTAAGAAAAAACTTTGCTTTATCATTAAATATATTTTGACTAAGGTAAAAATTTCTAGTTTATTGTGCTGATGACAGTTTTGCGTAGTAAATTTTTGAAGCTTTTGTGGCTGTTTGACACCATTCTTCTGCCCTTTCTCCACCATTAATCTTTCAGATTTCCCTTGCAAAATTGGATTCTCAGAGTCAGTTACTGAGGTTGCTGGGCCCATGAATTTTTTGAATTTCTCTAAATTTTTGTTAGACTACATTGAACTGGAAGATATACCTTCTACAACCAACTTTTTTGAGCCTAGATTTGGAGGACACCAGAGTCTACAGGAAAGAGAGAAATCCTTCTACGCAGAAAATCAAACACTTCATTGTGGATTTGTTAAAGGACCACCTCAATTTCCAGGCACTGGATTTGATTTTGATGAAAAGGATAGGACATACATGAATAATTGTGAGGTTGTGGTATCTTCTTGCATATTTGGGAGCTCTGATTTTTTGAGGAGGCCTACCAGCCGGATGGTAAATAAGAATTCTTTATCTTTTCTTTTTTATTATGTCCATAGAAGTGATGAATAACTGCTACCGGTTAAATATCTTGTGTTCTTCTGCAATTGAATGCCAGGTTTACTCTCTACATGGCTATTCAAAAGAGAAGTATAATTTATTTTCATGTTGTATATTCATTCCTCCTGTTTAAATTAGAGAGAGTATGAGTAGGTGTACATTTATATACAACAATTAGGATTCAGATTATTAATTTTTTCAAAAAGTATGGCTTCAAAGCTCAAATAGATTACTTTTTGTTCTAATAAGAGCATGTGCACTATTCCTTATTTTATTTTCATTCAATGATTACATTCCGATGGAATGTGCACTTTTATAGATTTTGCCTTTAGGCTCCCCTGAGGACTGCTGTTAGTTGGATCTTTATGATTATATAGAATTCTTATTGTTTGATTGCACTGTTAAAGTGATTCATCTGCCTAATATTGTTTTCTCCTCTCTTTCAATACATTTAGTCAAATAGTCTTTAGATATTACATCATAAATAAAATGTGAAGGGAATCATATGTCAGAAAAAATAGTACACCTTGAATCTCTTTTGTTTATACATAAGAATTTTTGTATATTTCATTTGCTTTCTATCCTGTCGATGATATACATTCATATTTGTTTCTTCTAATTGTTTTATGCTTTATTTGTTTCTTCTAATTGTTTTATGCTTTATTTGTTTCATATTAATGATTTTTCCAAGAAAAATGTTTGTTTTGTTATGTTTGTGGATGAGCAAACACTGTTGACAGTGTCTTTGGAGGGTAACATTCCTGATAATGAAGGAAATATTGGTTTGTGGAGAATTGTTGTTGTTAAGAACTTACCATATAAGGACATGCGGAGAACTGGAAAAGTGCCAAAATTTTTATCACATCGTCTCTTTCCTTCCGCTAGGTAAGATTGGTTGCCTGGTGCATTAGCCACATGTTACCTCCTAGTTCTGACCAGTCATTGACTTAGCTTATCTTTCATATTATTTATGTTTAGGTATTCAATTTGGCTTGACAGTAAGATGCGACTTCAGGCGGATCCCATGCTTATAATTGAGTTCTTTCTGTGGAGAACAAGTTCAGAGTATGCTATTTCAAATCATTATGATCGCCACTGTGTCTGGGAGGAGGTACTTCGAAATAAGCTTCTGAATAAGTATGACCACATGGCCATTGATGAACAGTTTTTATTCTACCAGTCTGATGGCCTCACCAAGTTTGACCCTTCTGATCCAAATAATCTTCTTCCAAGTTGTGAGTCCTAGTGTCTTTTTCCTGTTTTGGAATTTTCTTTTTCTATTATATAATGTCTTGTGGATACCTGGTGCTGATTCCATGAATGACATGCTTTACAGATGTTCCTGAAGGCTCTTTTATTGTCCGAGCTCATACACCAATGTCAAATTTATTTTCATGTCTCTGGTTTAATGAAGTTGATCGCTTTACATCGCGTGATCAATTAAGCTTTGCATATACGTACTTGAAATTGAGGAGAATGAATCCACAAAGACCTTTCTACCTGAATATGTTTAAGGTAATGGACATATTAATTAAACATGATAATACCTTTTAAAAAGTCATTGATTTGTATTGGTTAGTGCATGCAATATGCAACTTATTATATAATAGGTTGGTTACTTAGTGCCATAAATAGGATTTTTAGAGTTCCAAAATGAGATGATTTAGGTATATTGGTATCTCAGTGAAGTCCTGATTTAATAGTGTTTACTGTGATATTTTCTATGAGTATTTGGAAAACTCCTTAAGGCAAGACATCTTTTTTCTGACACCTTAAATAAAATTCCCTTTAAATGAAATCTTAATTGAACAAAGGCATGCAGTGTTTGTTTTGGTGTGTTGAACATTCATGCAGTTTGCTTTGGGACTTTCTTATGGAATGACATCATTTGCTCCTACCTCTTAGACAAACACCGTGGATAATTTATATTACCATGACACGAAATAATTAACAAAATTGTACTTCTTTTTCTTTTTCTTTTTTTGTCATTTCTGGAAGGATTGTGAGCGTCGGCAAATGACAAAGCTATTCAAGCATCGGCAACTATCACCTACATCTGCTACTTAAGGACTGCAGTTAATCAAGTATGTTCAATTGTCCTTCTCTCACCTTTTAGTTCTTGCTCTTATTTGCTGAACCTCTCATGGATTTCTCTTTCCGTCTGAAACTGTTGACTCCATATAGATCAGGATCTAAATATTGTGAAATGCAATGTTCTGAGTAAACCTTTGAAGTTATATCCAAACATTCACTTGTAAGAAAGGAGTCTGGTAGGATTGACTTGACAGGTTAGGTCTGTGAGCTCTTATTGGCAGAGGAGAACAAGTTCCAATTTACATTTTCTGATTTTAGGAAGAATTTTTATTGTTAGAGGTTATTACTTTTACCATATGACTGTGTATGGGACCTGAGTCGCTTGACCTTAACATTATAACTCTGCGAGCCATTCATGAAGAATAAACTGAAGTGGTGACATAATTCAGTTGGGCTGATCAATGTTAGATTCTCTTGTTGAGATCTGTTAAGTTCTAGTTCTTTTTTAATCTCTCTGGAAATGTCTGGTGGAGATTTTACTTTCTATTTTGAAATGTCACATGATACTTCTACTTAATTCCATGAAACTAATAGATTGCATGATCAATGGCAATGGTAAGTTAAAATGAATAATTCTGACTTCTAATGTTTACAAAGTGTTTCTCAGAATTTAGACCGCATTTGGTGTGCCATTCTGGTACTTTATAGTATTATAATGTATAGAATTGTATTGTATTTGATAGTACCATATAATACTGTACAATATATAATATGATGTTTTGGTACGTATTTGTATTGTAATGATGTATTTTTTCTGTTAAATTTTTAAATAAGCATTTACTTAAATTTAATAATCATGTAAAAACTTAATCTTTTTACTTTGGCCTAAAATACTATTTCCCACCCAAGGTATAGTGAAACCTCAAAGTAACCCACTCTAACTTTCGAAAACTCAAACATCCACTTATGTACAAAATTTTGTTAAAAAATTCAGTTAAAGTTAAGGACAAATTGTCATTTAACAAAAAATTTAAAAAATATAAAATTTATTATATTTTTTCTTCTAAATTTTAAAAGCTAACAACTTTATCCTTCTCAAAAGTGTTCAAACTTTAAAAACTAGCATTCCCCCCCCCCCCCCCAAAAAAAAAACTTAGGGTTTTCTTCCTCTTAACTCTAGCCACCATTTCCGACGAAGGACAACCTGTCTTTCTTCCTTTGGTGACCTTCAATGACATCTGGATCGAAAAATAATCCATACGAAGGCTTCTTCCAGACGAGTCATTGTCCTAGATGACGATGATGCCTTGGTCTTTTCATTGTTGTCTGGGACAATGACTCGTCTAAACGATGCCTTCATCTAGACGAAGGACTCCTTTGTTTGGATCGTAAAAATTTAGACAAAGGACGTTTGGATTTTTCAATCTAGATGTCGTCCAAGGTCGCCGGAGGAAAAGGTTTTATCGGGAGGAAGAAAGACAGGGCGTCATTCGCTGAAGATGGTGGCCGGAGTTGGGATGTAAAAAACCCTAAGCTTTGGGGGTAGGGAAAATGCTAGTTTTTAAAGTTTGAAAACTTTTGGTAGAGGTGAAATTGTTAGTTTTAAAAAATGAAAGGATAAAATATAATGAATTTTATGTTTTTAAAATTTTTTCGTTAAATGATAATTTTGCCCTTAACTTTAACTGAGTTGGTTAATGGAATTTTGCTCATGGGTGGGTATTTGAGTTTTTGATAGTTGAAAAGGGTCACTATAGGGTTTCACTATACCTTGGGTGAAAACAAGTCTTTTGGCCTTTTACTTTTTTGTTCAATATGAATCAATTATTGAAAAAATTTAGAGGAATGAAATTAACCTTTTATATTTTAAATAAAATTTAAAATTGCTTGATGTTTTATTTAAACATCTTAAAATAAAATTTTAAGTAGTAAAATGATTAAAGTTAAGGAAATAATGCGATTCCTCTTTGGACCTAACTTTTTACTTTGTTTTGCCCAGCACGATGGATACTTATGAAATATTTTGACATTGTTTTAATGCATAAAATGCAGACTTTCTACAAAACATTGTATCACATAATTTAGTATTATGTGAAGCTCTTATGCTCTATAATGAGGTGCACCAAATATGCATCAAGTATTAATCGTAGAACAGGGTAGGAATTAAGTCTTTGCAGAGCTTGAATCGTGTGTACATTCTCCTTCATCTATGATCTAATAAACTGATTATTGATCCCACAAACAACAGAGCATAAGAATGAAGCAAATAATAAATCTACGTTCTGGTAATGCTACTGACTATGATCTGCAGTCCCCAAACGCAGAATATTTTGTATACCTGCACTGAAGTGAGATATTTTTTTCTTAGTGAGATGCCACAGGCAACATAATGGTTTGTAAATGAAGAATTTTATTTGAGCTGTAACTCATTGCATATTTGATAGGTACCTGAGTAATCCGGCAGCAGCAAAGCCTTGTCTGGTTACTTCCTCTGCTCTCACAGCCTCTCTTGTGCACCGATCTCAGTCACAACACAGCATACACTGGAACAGGAATGGCAACACAAACACACAAGACAATGAAAATATGTATATTGTATTGAATAATTTTCCAGGAATGAATACAAATTAGTTTTCCAATACAATGACTATTTCCATCTACTGCACTGCTTAATCAATTACAATTCTCTTCACTAATTTTTCCAGAATGTTACACAAAAACCCAACTAAATCCCCCCACAGTAAATACTCAACATTCGAGAGAACCCTCTCGCCCCACCTTTTCCTTAGTTTTTTTCACCTGCCCCTTTTCCCCCCACCTGCTCCCTTTTTCAACTCTTTCCACCGCCATTTCATTCTCTCCTGCTCTGCCACGTTTCATATTCTGAGTGGTTGGATTTGCAATAAGGTGACAGCCTTCCGATTTTGCCTTTGGGTCACAGCTTTTTTTATATTCTCTTTTCCTGCAGAAAATATATATATGAGTTCTAACATTTCCCCGTCCATCGAGAGACACCTTGTCCTCAAGGTGTGATTGGAGAAAGGGATATTGAAGGTTGTCGCATGATTCCCAAGTCCATTTGCGATCCGGCAACCCTTTCCACTTATTAAGCAATTCAAGATCACTATGGGAGGAATACTTGTATTCTGATACACCTTCAGGCTGCTCCTCTAGCAAGTCTTCCTTCAAGCCTTTCATATCGCCACATTTTATCAGATCACGAACAAGGCTACGAATATCACAGCGCGCAGAAAAGTTCACAACAGCCCATCGTTTTATCTTTGTCGGCTCCACTAATTTCTTATTATTGGAATTCCACCGCCCATTTTGAAGAAAGAAATCCTCACCATTTCCTACTTTTAACCTTGGGGCGGATAGAACACGGCCTTGCACTCTGTCAATTACTCGTCTTCCAATACCCTTACCATCAACAGGATGACCATCGTCATATGAGAGGGAAACACTATAATTGGTGACATTAACTTTGAAGTGATTTGTAAGCACAACAATATTTTGCCCTTTAGATCCAAGGCCACGCCTTGATATTGGAAGCCTCACCACCTTTCTCTTAAATGGTTCAGGTTCCACCTTTGTTGGAGTGAAATCTGGTGGAACTGAAATGTCAACGGTAGGTCTCAACTGAGCGCAGACTTCAATGGCTCCATGCACTGGATCTGAAAGGAAGTTGCTGATGAGATCTCGATTGATGGGGGCACCGCTGTCCACTGCCACCAGCGCCTGTTGCGTGAGGTTGTAATCAAAACGAGGGGCCCATTTCCTTGATCCAAGCCGAGCTGTTGTGGAGCAGTTATCCACCATAAAAGAAACTCCTCGAACATGCATAAATGGGTTCAATGAATCTACAGACTCAATCACACTTTCGTTGATGATCTCAGAGTATGAGTGCCCCTTCTTCCTCAAGACTTCAATCTGGGCCATCATTAAAGCCACATAGACACCTGCAGTAAAAGGGTACAAGGGGCCTAAGTCACCAGCTGGCCGTGCTGCTCGGACACGCTCACCAACTTTCCACATGCAAGTCTGATCAATTTTTCCCATTGGGGAAGCTGGTAAACCATCCTTTTCATAAAACCGACGCCCAGCCAAGACAACACTGCGGATCTCACTACAATCGGCTACATCTTCATAGCACTCATACAAGATGTCCATGCAAGGATAAAATGATGCACTATAAGCTGTCTCAAATTCCTTTTTCTCCTCTTCAGATAGGGAGTTGTAAACAGCCAACATACCCTGAGTAGAGATGGTCTTGGATGTAATTCCTGTAATGCACTCAACAGTATTCTTGTAAGCCTGATCTTCACTCATTCCATTGACAGTGTACCTTCGGAACAAGGACTCCACAATTCCATGAACAGAACCAAGTAGAATGCCCCACTCCCCAAAGATATCACTCCTATACTCCCGCTCCAAAGTGGTGGCAAATGTGAAAGGAGAACCTAGGGCAACTGACCATCCCAGGGCAACATCAGTTGCTCTACCATCAACATTCTGGTGGACAGCAAAACTGGAATTAATTCCAGCGCCATTAATCTCTTTGCCCTGAGCGTAAAGTCTCCTCACAGATGGACCCATTCCTTTGGGACACACAGCAATCACACTAAAATTCTTTGGGAATTCAAGTCCCTCCCACCCTTGCAGCCATTTTCGAGTCGTGCTTTTTCCTTCCAAACCATTGTCGATAAGGAATGCAAGTTCCAACCGTCGGTAGCATGTGTCTCGGTGGCCATCTCCCTGTTTTCCTTCCCCTCTCCTCTTTAAAAAAGGATGGATTAATTGAAGGGTAATATTGATGTTATTGAATCGGTCATGAGTTGGGGGTGACATGTTGTTGGCATGGTGTACTGTCAATGGGTAGAATTTGATTGAAAAAATTTCAATAGTTTGGGAATGAAAAAGAGGATGGGTGGTATGGTGATATGCTGGCTCGGAAGCTTTTATTGGAGTTGGGTTATGTTGGCTAGAGTGGGGTTTGATTGTAAGGGTTGGAATAATATGCTTGGGCTGGGATATAAGTGGCGTAAATGGGTTAGGTTTGGTTGTAGTTAAATAAGTTGAAGGATTGGGTTTGGTTTTGGAAATATATAATATTGGATTTTGTGTGGGCCACTTGGGTTTGGGCTCAGGTCTTGGGCTTGTATTATTATTGTAAGGATTGTTGAGATTGAATGTGAATGACATTGGGTTTAGTTGAATTCGGGCCAGATTGGGTATCATAGAAATGGGCTGCCATGATTTTGGGTTTAATGGCCTGGGTTTGGGTCGGGTAGGGTTATAATTTTCTTCTGCTTTTCCTTCTTCATGGACGCCTCCTTCTCCAGCCGCAGCTTCTTCTGTCTCTCTTTTCTTCACAGATTCTGAGCACCTAGTAATTGGTTGCATCTCCATGGATTTCTCATTTTCTTCCCCTTTTTGCTTTTCGTTCGCAACTGTTATTGTCTGCTCTATCCTCATCGTCAATGGAAGTTGATTCCCATATGAATCAATGGATTCCAGCAACTGAAACTCCTGTGAATCTGCCATTTTTTCTTTCTGTTGGCCTATTTCCACCGATGGGTCTTCATATGACATCAGACTTCCTTTCATAATACCGAAATCACCAAGGTCAGTTTTTTTCCTCTCTGAATCTCCATCGAATGCGAATAGGATGCCTTCATCATCTTGATCATCCTCTTCTACCACAAGAATGGCCCATGATTTGCGCTTACAGTCATGCTTCGGCTCTTCCTTGTTGTCACAGCGAGGACAAATTCTGTTCGTCATCGATTCTCGAAGTTCCCATTGAGTCAGTCGTCGAACCATCCACCAACGCCCGTTATCTTTGATGAAGTCGACTTTCTCCATCCCTAGAATCGGTGCTCTGATACCAATTGATAGGTACCTGAGTAATCCGGCAGCAGCAAAGCCTTGTTTGGTTACTTCCTCTGCTCTCACAGCCTCTCTTGTGCACCGATCTCAGTCACAACACAGCATACACTGGAACAGGAATGGCAACACAAACACACAAGACAATGAAAATATGTATATTGTATTGAATAATTTTCCAGGAATGAATACAAATTAGTTTTCCAATACAATGACTATTTCCATCTACTGCACTGCTTAATCAATTACAATTCTCTTCACTAATTTTTCCAGAATGTTACACAAAAACCCAACTAAATCCCCCCACAGTAAATACTCAACATTCGAGAGAACCCTCTCGCCCCACCTTTTCCTTAGTTTTTTTCACCTGCCCCTTTTCCCCCCACCTGCTCCCTTTTTCAACTCTTTCCACCGCCATTTCATTCTCTCCTGCTCTGCCACGTTTCATATTCTGAGTGGTTGGATTTGCAATAAGGTGACAGCCTTCCGATTTTGCCTTTGGGTCACAGCTTTTTTTATATTCTCTTTTCCTGCAGAAAATATATATATGAGTTCTAACAATATTTCCATTGATACTGGAGTATGTACACAAATGAATATTAAGTAATTGTAGTATTTATCAGAAGCAACCACTAGCACTTTTGAAAGGCATTATAGCTTTTATTCACAGTATGTATTCATGTTTCTGACACAACTTGCAGTCTATGGAGGACTTTATTCAAGGTGAAGAACATTCTACATCAACTGCCTTCTATGATTGATCATGTGAGCATGACACTAATGAAGCCTGGGCAAGTTTATTTAGTAGATATTAGTTAATTGTATAGATGTTTGCTAGATTTCTGTTTCTTTAATCTGGAGATGTAGTTAGTTTGGTCATAAAGCATGGCGCAATGCTGCTATTAATTGTGGAAGAATCTAGAAGGCAGGTTCGGCATATTGTGATTTCTAATGAAAATTTTAAGGCAACTGACAGAAGCAAGGGACAAAGATTTTGAAGTTACAATAGTTGGGTGAGTGATGAATTTATTTGGCAGTCTGCAAAGATAGCAGTAGAAAGTAGAAACTTCGTGGATCTTCATAGCACTTGAGCATGCTAAGAAGTCCAGGAAGATACTGGTAAGATATTCTTTCATTTTTCTTTAACCCTCTTTGTAAGTGTTTTAAGAGGAGGCAAGTCGATGAATCAAAGTATGTGTTACTAAAGAGTTGAGTGAATATATATATATATATATATATATATATATATATAGCTATAACAGTTTCAGTTTGTCATTTCTTGTACATGACAGTCATCGAGTAATTCCGTGTATTTTGTACATCGTTATCGTGGTGCTTTCGGAGATTATAATTCGTAACTGTTAGGGCTGGATTCGAGCCGAGCCAGCTCGAGCTCGAGCTCGGCTCGGCTCGATCGAGCTCAAGCTGGCTCAGCTTGGCAGGGCAGATTTTTTTAAAATTTTTTTATACAAAACGACGTCGTTTTGATCCATATATATACACAAAACGATGTCGTTTTGATATGAAAAACGAGCCGAGCTGAGCCAAAAACGAGCTGAACTCTAGCCGAGCCGAGTTCAGCTCGAGCCGAGCTTGAGCCGAACTCGAGCTGCCCCTAAATAAAGCGAGCCGAGCCCGAGCTGGCTGCGAGCCGAGCTCGGCTCGAATCCGGCCCTAGTAACTGTATAATGAGCATACGTTTTCTGTAATAATTTAAGAATGGGAAATTAAAGTAAGTGTGCATTTTGCCCTCATTTAAGTAAAAATGTCTCAAAAATTTTTAAAAATATTGAAACTACGTTAATCACTTCTATATAAATTCTTATTTTCATATTATTCAAATATTTATTCTCACTTTTATTTTTACTCAATATTTTATAGTATGGGTTTGTTCAGAAGAAAAAAATTTGTATTTCTGAATTCAAATTAAAACAAATCAATTAGTAAAAAAAAAAATATGTTTATATGAATTTTAATTCAAAATTTAATTTAATTTGTTTAATGAAATTGGTATGTTATATAAAGGAGGTATTAGAATATTTGATAATATTTTAGGGGGTAAATAAAATATTAAAAAAATTTAAAGGGTATTTTGATAGTAAACAATGTATGAAAGTTTTAAATGAAATGTTAGAAAAATATAGAGACATTTCGATAAGACAACATATGAGGGTGCTAAAAAAAGTTAGATAACTATAGAGGGTTAAACGAAATGTCAGAATAATATTGAGGTATTTTGATATTAAATAGTGTAAGAAGGTTTTAAATAAAATATTAGAAATATATAAAGGTATTTCAATACAAGATAATATATGATGGTGTTAAAGAAATGTTAAATAACTATAGGGGGTTAAATGAAATATTAAAAGATATGGAAGACATTTTGATATTAAATAATGTAAGAAGGTTTTAAATAAAATGTTAGAAATATATAGAGACATTTCAATATAAGACAACATATTAGGGCGTGAAAAGAAATATTAGATAAATATATGAGATTAAATAAAATGTTAGAGAAATATCAAATATATTTTGATATTAAATGGTGTAAGAAGGTTTTAAATGAAATGTTAGGAATACATAAAAGATATTTTAATAAAATATAAGGGTATACGATACAATTAATATTTGAGGGGGTTAAAGGAAATTTTAAATAAATATAGGGGTAATATAAAATTAGACAAAATATGAGGGTGTTAAAAAATACTTAGACAATGAGAGAACATTTACGATATTATAAGAATATCAAATTTGTATATGTTATAAAAAAAATTTGCATGTTAATATTTTATAATATATTAAGGAGTAAAATTAAATATTAGAAAAATATAAGGGTCATTTGAATATTAACCAATATATGAAATTAACATTTTTGTTTCAGATAATGTATGAACGTATTTAATGAAATAATAGGAAATTAGAGATAATATATATATACATACATATATATATATATATATATATATATAAATGATTATTGTGGATTTTTTTATAAATATTTAATTTTTTCCCAAAATTTTCCACTGTAAGATCGATTATTAAAATAACTGGTTATGCTGCTATTCGTTTCCAAGGAGAATGAATCTAACATCATGAGAATACAATGAAGTATGTTGGAAGTTGTAAAAAATTGGTTAAAATTCCCTTTAGAACAACACTTGAGGTATTTATCCAACTTTTGAGTAAACAATGTGGTATTGATCCGATCAGAAACTATATTAAACTATGCATGGAAACAAAAAGAATTGAGCTCAACTACTCTATAAAAATAAAAAATGATGAAGACGTGCAAGACTTTATTGACATGTCTCAATACTTCAATGAATGAATTCAGGTTTTTGTTACATGTATTGTAATTGAAGGATAAGATGAAGAAGAAGAAGAAATTGGTGGCAACGATGATAGTGAAGTGAAAAAGAAATCTACTGGGAAAGACTTGATTGATTTCAATAAAGCCAAATGACTTATTCCGACCCAAAGTATTTTATTTTCCCAAGTTTCTGCCCTTATCTTTGAAAATCTCAACCACTCACCCATGAGTGGTTAAAGTTAATGAAATCCTAATTTCTTAAAATTTTATCTCTTTTTACCCCTCTAAATCCAAAAAAATAACAATCTTCTCCTTTAGGCCAAGTTTTGAAAAGTAGCAATTTTTCCTCTAGGGTTTATTTTTTTATCTGGTAGCATCTCCTTTCTCTTCCTTCGGTAGTCACTCCCTCACCATCTCTCTTTTTGATCGACAGTCCTAAACCTATAGGAAGGCAATTTTTTGTTAACGAAGACGAGA
The DNA here is from genome assembly GCF_011075055.1 of Mangifera indica. Lineage (NCBI taxonomy): Eukaryota > Viridiplantae > Streptophyta > Magnoliopsida > Sapindales > Anacardiaceae > Mangifera > Mangifera indica. The sequence goes on along the minus strand of NC_058140.1, from coordinate 5,908,227 downwards.
TCTCGTCTTCATCAAATCTTGTCTTTGTCTTCTCTGACGAAGAGGAGAGATCTGGTCTTCGTCTTCCCTGATGAAGATAAGATCTCTCATCTTCATCAGGGAAGATGAATAGCTTTATTTTTCTGATGAAGGTGGGAGTATTTTTTTGATGTCAATCAGCATTCTCTAAGCTTCCAAATGAGAGAAGCTTGGCCACCATTGTGAGAAGAGGTGTTAGGAGATATTCATGGTCGACGATTGCACTGAAGATTTAGAAACTAAACCCTAGGGAGGAATATCAATTTTTCAAACTTGGCTTAGGGGAAACTTTTAGTTTTTAAGGTTTAGGGGTAAGGGAAAATGATAACAAATTTTAGCTTATTTTTAATAATACAGATGAAATGACGATTTTGCTCCTAAAACCATTAACTTTAACCACCCATGGGTGGGTGTTTAGGATTTTCAAAGATAAGGAAGGAAAAATTAGGAAAACAACATACTTTGGGTGGGAATAAGTCTTTCGGCCTTTCAATAATGATGCATTATATATTGCTACTAAATGGGTTCGTGAGACAAAGAGAGGGTTCCAAACTAGGGTGACTTTGAGAGAAATGAGATAATTGATATTTCTCTTGATGAGGTATACTTTAGGGATATGTCACCCATTAACTGTGATATAAATAATCTGTAGCTTGAAGATCCTATTATAGGTGGCAAAAATTATTCAGGATCATTTTTTGATAATGTCCCTACTAATCCATTTAAGTGGTTTCCTGATTTTTCCTTCGTACCTTTCAACATCAAGTGGTGTAGGATAGATCCGAGAAGGGAATGCTGTAAAATTTGGTGACATTTTTTTATGACAAAAAACACTTGAAAGATGCTATGAACTAATTTGCTTTAGAGAACGAATTTCAGTACAGAGTGTTTAACTCTGACACGGGGAGATGAAAGTTTAAGTGTTATGATGAGAAATGCCAATGGTTTCTATAAAAAAGAAGAACCAAACCCAGTCAAGTCTATCGAATTGGTAAAATGAATCCAACCCACATATGTTCAATTGATCAGATAATGCCACTTTACATATAAGTTGGGGCCCAGGTTTTAGGTCAATTAATAAGGTCAAAGTTTGTGTTGATTACTCATATTTATCGATATAAAGAGATCATTATCGACATCGCCAATAGGTATAAAATTGACATTTCATATTCACAAGCTTGATGGGTAATAAATTGGGCTTTAAATTCATTAAAGAGCTCACTAAAAGAATTATCTATGCTTTTACCCGATTATTATTATAATTTAGAGCTTGCTAATTTGGGAACCATGACAATTGTGGAAACAGATGATGAACATCGCTTTAAGTATTTTTTCATGGCATTGAGATGTTTCGTTCGTGCATTTAAATAATATTTTTGAATAGCTATTTACATTGATGCTGCTTTCCTTAAAGATTGATATCTAGGACATTTATTTCTTATGGTGGCCCTCGATGGTAATAACCAGATTTACCGAATTGCTTTCGGTGTCAGTAAAAAGGAAGATTATGAAACGTGGTGTACACCATGGGTGTTGGCAATAATTTCATATTGACATCATGCTATATACTCTACAATGGCTGAAGTCTTTCCAAATGTACACCATAGGTGTTGTTGCCATTACATTTCCTGTAATATGTGATCAAAGTATAAATGCAACTCACAGGTAACGTGTTTATATAATACCTAAAATTTTTATATCTGTTAACATTTTATAAATTTTCATAATGAAGTGCTCATATTATTTATAAACTCGCAAGTTGTGTGTTTATATTAGAAAGTCATAAAATTATATACAGAGACAGATTTTGAGGTTATGATGAGATCTATTGATGCGATGCATCTTCAAGCCGAGGCTTACCTATGTTAGGTGAGATTTCACCGATAGAGCAAGACATATTTCCTAGGACACCGGTACAATATAATGACAACTAATATTGTAGAATCATTTAATGCCCTCGTCAGACATACACAGGGTTTACCTATCACAATGCTTGCTAAGTTCACTCGGGGTATATTATAGTGATGGTTTTACAAGAGGAGAAATCATGTAAGAATGTACCGAGTTAATTCTAATTATCTATTTGAGAATAAATTTTTACCTTTATGCTTGTTTATTAATAGATGTGTTATACTTTTTCCAAATTGCAGATGAATGCACCAACTATGTTACACCATGGACAGAGGAGAGGCCTGACCCCATGTGTTGAAGGATAGACATTTAAAGGCTCGTCTAATTACAAATGTTTGGTATCAGGCTATAGGTAGTAGTGGATACATGGACATTATGGACTTTCATAAAATGTCTTGTACGTGTAAGAAGTTTTAGCTTTCACGTATTCCAGCAAGCATGTTGTTGCTATTGTAAGACATAGAGGCTTATAAATATGTATGCATGAATTCATCCTTTCTTCACCACTAATTACTACCATTCAATGTATGCGGAACCTATCAATCCATTTGGGAACCAATCAGAATGGTTACACGCCCCCGAATAAAAAGTTATCTTCCCCCCCTTTCTTAATGTAATTAACCGGGTCACTATTTAAACAGAAATCAACATGTTTCACAAGGGGAGATCGTTACACCCAAGGTTTGTAGTTAGTGTAATCAACCAAGGCATGTTCAAACATAATGCAAAAGCCCAGTACCGGTTTCAAGCTCCGTCCTATAGGGTTCATCTAGAAGAGATAAAGGAAAGAGATCTTCATAAGCTTATATTTAGTTTGATTAATATATGATTTATGTATTTGTTAAAATGAGATTTAATTAATGTTGTATGATTAATGTTCCATTTGAGTACTTGTTCATATGAGATGTAATTTATTTAGTGTGAATAATATTTTAATTATATAGTTGTTAGAATGAATATTATTTATGTAATTATTGAAATGAATATTTTGTAGTTTGATTAGTATATGATTTATTTATGTAGTTGTTGGAATGAATATTATATCAGTATTATTTATGTTCTAAACATGTGTTCATATTATTTGAGTTCAGATTCATATTTTATCAGGTAAGCTGCAATATAATTGATAAAATGAACAAAAGTTGAAATCAAACACATAACCAATAAACCATCGTAAATAAATATATACACAACAACTCAAAAATCATATGAATAAACAATGATAAACACCAATATACAACCGTCATCTACTTGATGCAGTAAAAATACAATTGCGATGCCAAATGTCGGCGCATAGAGGTAGACGACTCGTAAGGAAAATCCAGGCTTTGTGAAAGCTCTAGATACTTTATGAAGCATAACATGAAAATACCATAATCACCTGAACCCTCGCCCTATTAGGGGACACTCTTTGCTCAATGTAATACTAAGTGATTTACTCATGATGTATGCCCAGAGGTAGCCCAAAATCTCTTCGCCTCTAATAATGCCAGGATGAATGTCGTGTAGGGCCACATCTACCGTATGAGCCAATCATGTCTACCTATGTAAGTTAACTTGGAATTGTATACGATGATCGATCAATCACGAAAATCAAAGACTCTAATGACCTAATGGGTACAATCAAAGTTTATAGAGATGAAAACCTATAAACATTAAGAAATTATAATAGATACATGTGCTATGTATAAGTTAGTTCAAAGCAAATTACAATGAAAACATATATATACTATACCTTATCGACTTCCTCTTATGGTTTGTAAAACAAACCGAGGGTGTAATTCGTCTCTATCATCTTTGTGAATAGCTCAAGTCACTTGTACGCCTTCGGCAATGTGGTACTCCAACTATCATATGCCATTCTGAAATAACCTACAAAGGTGTGGGCTATCATCCAGCTCTACAGAACAATGACTTGCTACTCGTGCTGGTGCCGATGTAATTGTGCTAAGAAAGAATCTACATGTTCAAATGGTTATAGAACATAAATTGTATTATGTTTTGATAAATATATAAAACATTTAACCAAATTCAATGGATTAGACCACTTATATCGTTGGTCAGCCACTCATGTAGCTCGACAACAATCCTCCAAAAAGTGGCTTTAAACTACACTCTAATGCAATATACCTCGTGGTTATCAAATGCTGCAGCTCCAATGTACCACGTGAGGAATGATTCCTCACGCTCTGTAGTAAAGGATGGAATGGTTCAAATCTACTGTTTCGTCCTCAGTTTGATTAAATTTGTATACGAAGTACAAACCGATAGACCCTTTTGGATGACCCTACCATAAGTAATCCGCACCAATTGAAAAATAAAATATAATTGTTAATTCAATATTTAATCTTAATTAACAAATACGATTAAATTGGTTAATGTTATTTTATCGATGTACAACAGAGAAGGTTTGGCGGGGGAGTCCTCTATTATTGTCAAGTCAACCATTTGTATCCCCGAGATAGACTAGAGAAGTAATTTTATATTATCAATGATTAATATATCCAAAAATATACAAATTATAATAGATATATCTTTTTCTGCTCTCCTTGTGAAATAACCTTTAGTAACTTGTCCCTTTGTGAATTAATTTCAATGAACTTTTGCTCGAGTTGGGGATCTCAGTAATTAACCACAACTGCTCATCCTAAGAAGAAGGAAAAAACAATTTAAATATAATAATATTATTAATAACAAATTAGTCAATGAAATTTCATAAAAAATACCCTACCTCTATTATCTGGAAAGGTGTATGGGGAAAACTCTCAATTAATACCCCTTCATGGCCAATACCCTATATGAATATTAATAATAAATTGATCAATGATATTTCATAAAAAATATAGTAACAATAATAAATTACAAACCTCAGGTGGGAGAGGTGATGAAATCGAAGGGCTAACCGATACCCTTTTATGACCAATACCTTGTACGAATAATAATAACAAATTGATCAATAACAAATAAAAAAAATATAGTAACAACAATAAATTACAAACCTCGGATAGGGAAGATGATACAATCAAAGGGCCAACTGATACCCTCTTATGGCCAATACCTTGTACGAATAATAATAACAAATTGATCAATGAAATTTCATATAAAATATAATAACAACATTTAATATAAAATATAGTAACAATAATTAGTTACAAACCTCATGTGGGGGATGTGATGGAATCAAAGGGCCAATAGGTAAAGCCTTTCTAATACCATCGTGAGTATCCTTACGAAGTTAATATACATGTTAGAGAAACAGGTAATTAAAATTTATAGAAGGAATAAATGAGATATGATTTTGTCACCTGATCGACTGTAGCTGGTTGTATACATATAACAATATTCTTTAAACAAGTCATACAATCCTCTAATCGAGAAATTTGAGAAGACAACTACTCTCACATGATAGATATCTCGTCCTACAAATAGAAAATCTCATTTAATATCCAATTACCCTAGCAGGCCAATGCAATATCTAAAGGGGATAGAACAAATGATGCAGTTAATGGACATTCATGTGTGGGGTGATTGGTAGTAGGGTCTTGAACCCTAAGAAGATATGTGGTTTTGGTAGTTGGGGTCTCAACAATAGCGCATGTAGTATACTTCATAATAGGGGCCTGAACATCATCACTTGACTCAAGACTACCGATATGTATGTCAACAGGTGGCATTGTAAAAAATGCTCTATTTCTTATTGAGGAGGGCACTAAGAAGGATGAAGAGGATTGAGAATCCAACATACCCATGTACGCAATAATGTCAACATACCATGGTGTAACCTCCTCAATAGGTGACGGTTGGAGCGGGAAAGTAACATCATCTTACTCATTGAGATATATAATTAAACCTATTTGCATTAATCAATAAATCAATTAACTAATCAATTAACAATTACATACCTTATCACAGGTGAATACAATTCTCATATGACTCCAACTAGGAACATCTCGCGAATGCCACTTTAACATCTATGGAGACATATGGACATCAACCAAGTCCACCCAATTGTATAAGGTGTTGATCATCTTATATATCTAATACTATAATGTAAACATGAATAATTAAATTCAATTAATTTTTTTCTTTGCCAATCAATATACATAATCAACAAATATACACTTACCTAAAATGCAAGAAGGAATCCATAAATGTCATATTTACGCAAGTCGAGCATTTGGTTAGAGCAGATCCTATCACTCGCCTAAGATATCTATTCAAACATCATTTCTTACACTAAAATGCCCATGGGTAGGAATTAAACTCCTTTAAATCAACTAACTAAAATTACTCTAGAGATATCTTATTTTGTTTGTCATTCCTTAGTAACATTATATGCAGACAATACAACAAGGCCATTTTGATGATGTCAATATCGTCATCCCTCTATGGCTTAGTCAGAAAAACATGCTCTAAATCATGATATTGCACCTTTTGACATCCAAAAAAATAGGTATCCCAAATCCTATCTCTAGATCTGCGTGAAATATATGATGAAAATGTAGTGATTTGATTGAATGATAACCCGATCATGAGAGCAAACTCGAATAAGCTAAATCTTATGTCAACCCCATTAATCCTAAACTCGTCTCTACCTAATCCTTGATATAACTATCAAAGCAAAAATGAGTGCACCAACACTCCATTGAACCTAGTATTTGGCAATCAAAGGAGATGCCCAAAGTACGCCCTCTCAAACAACTATAGCTGCTCCAGTTTCAATGTAGATCTAATCTTCGGGACTCTCAATTTGCTATCGTCACATTTTCTATTATGAGAAATATCCTATAAAAAAAGAAATTTAAAGTTTATAAGAATTTTAAAAAATAGATATAAAATCAAAGACAAAAAAATTGTACATGAAATTCAAAAACTACATATTGAAATACCTTAGAATCAAAGCAATCGATCTTAAATTCGAAAATTAAATGACAAAATACCCTAGAATTCAAAAAAATCGAAAAATTAAACTAAAATTTTAAAACTATATGTCTAAAATCTTTAAAATGACAAATATACAAAAATGGACCTAAAAGTAAAAATCTACTTATTGAAATATCATAGAATGATAAAAATAAAAAAATTGATTGAAAATTAAAAAATTATAAGTCAAAATACTCTAAAATGACCAGAGTAACTAAACGTTGAAATATTCTAGAATGATGAAAACTGATAAATCGATATGAAATTTGAAAATTACATGTCAAAATACCCTAGAATGACCAATATAAAAAAACTGAACAAAAATTTGAAAACTACACATCCAAAAACTTAAAAATGATAAATATCAAAAAATAAACTTGAAATTTGAAAACTACACATTCAAATACCTTAGAATAAAAGAAACAAAAAAATCGATCAGAGTTTTAAAAATTACAAGTCAAAATATCCTAAAATAAAAAAAAACCTAAATTTTGAAAACTAAACTTTGAAATACCCTAAAATGACAAAAATTGAAAAACTAAATAAAAATTTAAACATTGCACGTTTAAAAATGTTAAAATGACAAATATCGAAAAACAGGCCTGAAATTCAAAAACTTGACGTTGAAATACCTTAGAATAACAAAAATAAAAAAATCAATTGGAATTTTGAAAATTACAAGTCGAAATATTATAAAATAACAAAAGTAAAAAAACAGACATAAATTTTGAAAACTAAACGTTGAAATATCTTAGAATGACAAAAACTAATAAATGGATCTGAAATTCAAAAATTACATATTGAAATACTATAGAATGACAAAAATAAAAAAAACTGAACAAAAATTTGAAAACTACACATCTAAAAACCTTAAAATGAAAAATATCGAAAAACATACCTGAAATTGAAAAAGTACAAGTTGAAATACTCTAGAATGACAAAAACTAAAAAACCGATCGAAAATTCGAAAATTCAAAAATTACAAATCAAAATACCCTAAAATGAATAAAATAAAAAACAAACCTGAATTTAAAAAAGTAAACGTTGAAATAGCTTAGACTGACAAAAACCAAAAAGTCAAATTGAAATTTGAAAAGTACATAAAAAAACGGCCTAGGAAGGAAAAGTTAAGAGATAAACTTGAAATTTGAAAAGTACACATAGAAGAACCTTAAAATAGGAAAAACGAACATGAAATTTGAAAACTAAATGTTGAAATAGCTTAGAATATTAAAAACCAAAAAATCGATATGAAATTCAAAAATTACATCGAAAAACATGCTTAGAAAGGACAAAAATAAAGAAATAGACCTAAAATTTGAAAATAACACGTCAAAAAACCCTAAAATAGGAAAAATGGATATAAAATTCGAAGACTAAACATTGAAATTGTTTAGAATGGTAAAAACCAAAAAATCAATTTGAAATTTAAGATTATATCAAAAGAGGCCCTAAAAGCACCAAAATAAAGAAAGAAACCTGAAATTCAAAAACTACACATTGAAGAACCTTGAAAAAGAAAAAATGGTAGTGAAATTCCAAAACTACACATCCATAAACCCTTGGAGTGAAAAATATCAATTTGCCCCCTTATATATTTTCTACTCTCACAAGTCTTCTATTTTTTCTTTGTCCCTTTATCAATTTTTTTATCTCTTAGAGGTCTTATAGTTTCAAAATATTAATTTCCTCCCACCCCTTGAATTCCTCAGGGTTCCTTAGAGCACCCCTCGGGTTTACTGTTTAAATTGCTTCCTCACCCTGTGGTTTCTCCTGAATTCTTTAATGAAAATTATTTACTGTTTCAAAAATCACATTTTACTTCCCTTCCATGTGGCATTGTTCCAACTCGGGTCCCCCGAGATGGATCTCTAAAAAATCTGAGCCATTTTTTGACCAAAAATTGTCATTTCAACCTCAAATTTCAACAAAAATCAAATCTACACATCTTATAATATAATAGCCCTCAAATCTACACATCCCCCGAGGAATGGATGCTGGACCCGTGGGAGACTCAAGATTTCCTCTGAATTTCAACAGTGAATTCAAGAGAAAAATGGGTAGGAATATGAAAATTTTTTGGTTTATATATAAAGGCATTTTGGTCATTGCAGCGAAATAGGGCATTTTTGCTAAATTAGTAAATTTTTGGGTAACTTTCTTAGGTCCCTATTATTTTGTCTAATTGTTTAATTTCCCTTTAAGAAGGGAATTTGACTTGTAGTTTATTGAGTTGCTTAATTTTTAAGCATTTGAATCTTTTTGATTTAGTAAAATGAAAGTACCATGAATATGCTGGGAGTCAAACCTAGGTCTATTAAAGGCAATTATAATAACCATTAGACTTTACACGCTTGTATTGTTTTGTTTAACTCTATGGATTTTAATTACTAGCTCATTGCTTTGACATCTCTTAACTAAACATGGAGATGGCGTCTTGGAACAAATACATGGGTCTTGATTGATTTCCACCTATATTCATATCAGTTTTGACTTATATTTACAAAATGAAATATGTTTTATATAAATGTAATTCTAGGATGTTTTTATATAGTTTGAGATTGTTGTAACTTGTTTCATAATTCTTTATGGATCAATGATATACTTAGTGTTAGCGATGAATTGTGATAAAATTAGTGTGACCTATCATGCCACAAATCACGTTGTGCCAAGAATTACAAAAATGCCAACATTGATGGGTCGTGTTAACCTAAGAGTTTTGAAGGGCATGACCCATAAACATTGATGGGTCGTGTTAACCTAAGAAATGATCATTTATGATTATATTACCCTTTTGGTTGTTATCCCTTAATTTTGTGTAAATTTGATAGTGGTACTGATTCATATCATGATTTTGATTTTTGATTTTGATTTGTTTTAATAGATGGAAGATATTAAGAGACATATGTATGTATGTTTTTAAAAAGAGGGCTTCTATGATATTGAACCAAAACTTTAATCACTATACCTTCAAAGAAAGTAACATTCTGTGTGAAATCTTGATTTGAATTATTTAAAAAATAATAATTTTTTCTTTTTGCTAAGTAAGTATGTGTTAGACAAAGCAAAGATGCCTAAAGGCACCTCGAAATAAGAGAATCGACTACTAAGGCTAGACAGAGACTACACGACCACCAATGCCACAATGCTAGGACAAACCTTTAGCTAGAGGGAAAACCAAAAACAAAGCCTCTCTTCTTATTTATCAAACATAAATTACAAAAGATAGATACTGAGAGAAACCATCAAAACAACGAACACCAAAAGCAATGTCATTATCCTTGTTCATGTAATGACTATACAATGTGATAATCCTTCTAAACTTAGCTAACTTAACATAAATACACATAATTAGCACAACAATAAAAATTGTGAGAAACGGTAATAGCAAAAAGCAATACAAAACTTGCCATAACATAACTGGGACGCAAGCTCTACAAGCACTTAGAGTACTTCAAGTATACCATAATGATACAGTAACATAAGGAAGGGGAAATAAAAGGGAGTGCTTGTTGTTTGTAGAAGTTGTTTACATACTTGCTAGACATAACCATCTTGGAAATCCACCAAGTATATAACCATCTTGTTGAACATTACACATAACATTTTTTATCATGATTCTTATGTTGAATCTCTAACTAAATTGAAGAGCACTTTATTTAGGCACTCTTGATCCTTAGCTAAGAATTTGCATTGAAAACGAAATTAGTAGATGGCTTATGTGCAGAGCCATCGATTTAAAGTTGTTTAATCTTCTTTTTCATCATATACATAACCTTGATCTTCATGTTATTGCACACCTTAATAGAAAGCCAACCCTACAAAAGAACCCACTAATTCGGAAAACAAAGCTTCTAGGTAGCAAACACCACACTTGCTTTCATATTTCTCAATTTTGCTCTTGCTTAAAAATGCAGTATGGGAAACCCTATTTCTTAGCCACATTCACATTCTTCTGGGACCTTTTTATACCTCTGAATTTGGTCCTCTTTAAACTGCAAACACTAATGATTCTCTTAAAAAACATCTCTTTTAGTAAAGATGCATCGGTAAAGCAACGTCTATTCTTTTCTCTCTATATCTCATAAACTGAGGTTCTCATCAAGTTTTGAAGATTATTCCTCCTCCAAGTCACAACTTTCTCTTTAAAATAATCCTTCCAAGGCTGAACTGTATAACCTTTGCCATACTTATCAAGCACACCCCTTTAAACAAATTGGCTAAAATGATAGCTAAACAGGAGATAGTTTACATCCTAATTCATATAGAGGCAAATAGCATAAGTAATAGGGGACACCACCCTAAATGACATTAGCTTAGCTATTGTAGGGAGCTTGAGATTAAAGGCCATAAGATAATAGAATGTTTAAGGATATTGTTTTTGTGCCACACTAAGTTACTTTAAACAACCAAATTTCCTTTGTGCCTCAACTCTTGTCAAACTAAATTTGTTGTGAGTTTGCCCTTGCTATTTCACATCCACACCAACTTATTCATTTGCCCTAAAGGTTGAAAATTAATAAGCTCTTTTACTTCCAACAAGTGATGAGAGATGTCAATGGGCCAATACCAAGAGTTTCCTTTAATGACCTTTTTGACTTTGTAATTAATATCAAAGCCAACATCAGAAGCAACTTTACTCCCAAACTTCTTAACAAGGATTCCAAGAGGATGCCAATTATCATTCCAAAGCATAGTAGATTCGCCATCCTTAATAACCACTTCAATTCTCTTTTTCATGAATTCACTCAACTTCATAATCTTTTTCCAATTCCAAGGGGAGGAACTAGTCACCTTAATCTCCTAATTGCTTATTCCTTTTAGACTATTCATTTTGATCCACTCTACCCAAAAAGAAGAACTATTTAGTTACCAAATTTCCCAAATGAGCTTAGCTAAGGTTGTTTTGTTCCTCTCCTTACAATGAAAGTAACTTTTTCCAAACCTGCCTTTGATATAAACACTCTAAAATTTTGCACATGCACAAAGAATTTGTATCAAAATTTGGCCACCATCTAATCCAAGCAAATTAACTAATAGAAAATTTTAAAACCAATATAAAAATCTACAAAAGGGAGGTGGGAGTTTTTGCTATTTTATTTGTCTATTTTGTCTTATTGATTTAAGTTTAGGGGTTTCGTGGATTTTTGTGTTGAAATTCTGTTATTTGAATTATTTTCTTTAGGGTAGGTGTCTTAGAGCCAATTGAATTTATTATTTGTAGAAGCAATCTTATATTAATAATTAATAAAAGGATTATTTTTTATTCAATTCATGTGTTGACTATTTATATGATTGTATGAATAATATGCCCTTAGAATGGTAGAATGTGATAAGGGGATCAGACAACTAATCATGAGTACCCTATGTACACATTACATAACCATTCTAAATATGTCTATAATCTTGATATTGCAATGAATAAGGGTATGTGTAATAATGATGAGATTATCATAGTGTTGAGCGACCCCATTAAAAATGGCGACAGTTCTCACATGTCGAAGCAATTATAGACAACTTGGTGTAATATATGGATACACATTATAAATATGTTCATTGGACTGACCTTACCAAAGGATATCCATATGGGTGGTTGCTTTAGTATTTATAGAGTAAATCCTTTGAACATCATAGGTGTATGTGATCCTTTGACTTGAGGTTTTCAGACTATCTCATGTGAAGATTGGTATAATTTATGTTATCTAACGTGTCATCATAATTAGGGTAATTATAAAGATAATAATTAGCCATATCATCGGATACATGAAGGGTATGGTTGATCAATAAAAGATTCGTCACTCCTGAGCACTTGAGAATACTGAAAGACATCTATGACTACTTAAATTTATAGCTACAGTGGAAAGAGGTTATAGCCTAATCCATGTTAGTCATTGATGTGTATCAATTAATACCAAGGAATCACTAAGATAGACATATTTCTATGTCTTAGTCGAGAGATATTAGTTGGTGAAAGAATTGAATTACATGTAACTGTGATGTTGTAAAAGCTTAAGAGATGTCCACTGACACTCTATTATTTTGGTAGCCATGATGCTTTGCTAGTGGTTAATCTTGGTTTGTGTCTATATTCACCTGAATCTAGACATTACTGACTTGATACAAAGCTTATGGGTTACATGCATAAAAGAGTTGAAACAAACTTAAAAAAGTAGATTCTTTATTGACAATCTAGGTGTTAAGGGTCAAGAGAGAGACCGCAAATAGACTGGGTTTTCCCAATAGGTTAAAAGGACCTAGTTTGATCATGCATTGACCAAGTGCTATCCATGCACTTGGTGTAATGGTGCCAACTATGCAAATGGCATGATGATAAAAAACACCATCTATTCAATGGCCTAGCATAACCAACACACATTTGTGTGCCAACCATGCAAACAAGCCATATTAGCTGGCACGTATTTGGGTGTTAGCCATACAAGGCTTGGCCATGTTCGCAAACACTCTTATGTGTGCGTGCCGTGTAAATGGCCTTGTATTATGCTAGTTGTGCATTTATTTGTCTAGTTGTGCATATGTGTTGAAGATGTCATGCATGCTTAGAATTCTAACCATGCTCGGATACCTACATATATAAAAGGCAATTTTTCATGTAATAAAAAATGAGTTAAAAATATATACACAAGCAAACACAAAAAAACCTTAGCCACTTGTTCTATTATCTCTCATTCTGTTTGAACAATAAATCTAGTCAAAAGCCCTAGTAGCCTTTCACTTGGATTTCCTCTATCACGTTCATGCTCTATATGGATACCAAGGTGTCATCTTATAAAGGTTGGATAACATTCTTTCTTTTGCCACATGAAGGTTAAAGGAGCCATCAAAGCAGGTATAACCCTAACACACCTTATGAATGTTTTATAATTTCATGAATATATGTTTAAAATGGGTATCTTGGTTAGAGTTTTTGGATATGTTCATTTTCAAAAATTTTAAATTTTATTGCATTCCAGTTATCGATGCCTTGAAAACCCTACAATTTTGTGGTTATGTTAGATAGAGTTATTATAGTGTTAACATTAATGGAATTATTGTTATAGGTTAATGATTTGAATACTATATTAAAACTTGGACTATGCTAATATCCAAGTTATGATTAAAACTTATTTTAATTACTATGTCTAAATCATGTTCAGTCACAGTCCAACTGCCAACTCAAATTGGTTTGATTACAATGTCAATGTTAGTATCATTCATTTATTTAAGTTAAACTCTTATTTGAAAATGAAGATACTCAAACCTTGTATCTTCATTGTTCTAGTCATGAAAGAATTTGTGGGCTATTAACATTTTTTTATTATCTTAAACAATTTAATTTCTTGTAGTAATATAATAGTATTAATTACAAAAGACAAGAATCAAAATTTGGTTTTCAAGAATGTGATTATTGTTTGAAATTATCTAATAAATATATTTAATAGATTCATTTCATAATTTTAATTATGTATATCATAATTTGTCTACTTAGTTAGATCGATAAACTAATAAATTGGTCTTTTTATCAAGTCAAGACCTAGTGTTGGTCTAAAAGCATTGAATTTGATGGACTTTAGTACAAATTTATTGATTAGGATGGTTTATAGGAAGAATTAGAGGTGTCAATGGGCCAGCCTTGGCTCGACCCATCAGGTAAGACCCGTTACAAAGTAGGCTTATAGGTCAGGTTTGTTAGTGTATACCTTAAGAACCACTCGTGTTGTCGGTTTTGGGGGCATTTTAATCTTGTATGTACATTTATGTGAATTATTAATAAAAGATGTAGTTTTTTTGTTTTTATAGATAAGTTGTTTCCTTTATTTGCAATAATATAATATATGTATATGAACTGTCCAGATGACTTACTTAATATACAAATTGAGTCATCGAATTGTTCCCTACGAACGTGACCTAACTTGGGCAATTATATCACATAGTAGACATAGCGAATACCTTCGTTGAATGTCATGAGATGACATTAGTGTGGGTGACGATGATGACATGTCATTATGGTATTGGTATAGATTAACAGTAAGAGAACTGTTTTGTTAACATGACCAAATAACGATAAGTCACATGGTCATCAAATTGTAGTCAATGACTTATCGTAAGATCGTACTAATGTATGAAGTAATCCTTTGACCTGAGATATCATGGTAAGAGTTGATACGTATATGCATGATTCGTATAGTGTATACATACAAGGTTAATCATATCCCATAGGACAAATCATATTGGTCATGTGTTATTTTCATACGGAGAAGAATGATGCTCAAGATAGGATCCGTTGACTACGAAAGTATTGGGTTCTAAATATCCACTAATTTTAACCAGATCTAAGTTTCAAAACAAATGTTGATAAATAATAGAAATCAAATCTTTGGTGAGAGTATAATGTAAGTCATACAAAGGATGTTCATATTGATGAGTTTCAAATATTTGAATTGATGATTCGTATAGAATCGAAATTAAGGCATTGACAATCCATGAGTCTAAAATTGATCTGGATTTGACAACAAAAGAATATTACCTACATGAAACATAAGATTGAGGATATTAGGTTTGGTGGAGTATTTCTTCATTATGGTTTAGGGGCTATGACACATTGCTAGATGTTTACCATAGTTGTTGGGTTTTCAAATGCCTTTTGAATAGTCTGAAATGAGACTCACGACTATGCTACGATGAACCTAAAGGGTCACACCAATAAAACAAGCTTTTAATAGTGAGGATTGATTATTCAGGGTTGGCCAACACCTTCCAAAGGATAATAATATTCATATTAATGTTATATGAAGGGATAAGATAACATTTTAAAGGTTATTGGTGAGATGAAACTAGGACGCCTAAAGTATATAACTGATATACATGTATGACAAGTCCATAAATTGGGAAATTGTTAGGCAAGAAGAGAATTATCAAATTACATTTTACCCACCATTAGACAAGAGTAGATTTTTGTTCATTTGAATTAACCTTAATTCATTTTACAAAACACTTTCTCTCACTTAAAAGAAAAAGCTTTCTCTCCTCTCTCTTTCTCTTGTCTCTTGGGCAAGGGTAAAAGAAGGCTTGTGGTGGACTTGCCTTGGGGACTTTTGCACTTGAAGAGATCTTTCATCATCCTATTTTTCATAGGAAGCGAAAGAGTAGGTAATTTTTCCATCTTTCTCCTGTTGAGCTTGCTTGTCTTGATTCCTTCTCTTTCACCATGTATAATGCTTGTTTGCATCTTCATTTTCATCTATTTTATCTTTGAAAATGGTATCAGAGTTGGAACAGCTCCTTGTATGTCCTTTTTAAAGCCAAAAGCATGTTTAAAATACATAAAAGTATGTTAATATGTCATATATATGCATGCATGTGCTCCTTTTTCCTTAAAATCAACTTTCCAAGCTTACAGTCTTCTTGAAGCTCACGGCTGGGCCTTCTTGGCTGCATTTTTCTTTTCTCTTTCATGTTCTAATGATTTTAAGTTGAAAAACATGTATAATAAGGCATGTATATGGTGAAATGTTCTTAGATGCATGTTAGTGTGCTTGTTTTTGGCGTGCAAGTGCATTTTGGGTTGATAAATGAATTTTGATTCATGGAATATTGTTGCATGTCATGGCAGCCTTGTATATGTTGATATACAATTTGACTTTGAGTTTATTTTGCACTTGAAACATAAAGGATGTGATTTAGATCCATGCATGTATAGCTTGATATATGGTTTGACTTGAGAATTAAAAGAATATGAAGCTTAAATTTGTTGCGTGTTTTGGTTTTCATGGTTATATCATGATATGCTTTCTATTTTGAATTCATTTTCTATATAAGATACATATTTTAGAAGCATGCAAACTTCGTATGCATGATGTGATGTATTAGCTTGTGAGCATATACATATCTTGAATGGTGCATAATAAAAATTCTGGATTTTTAAAGCTTTAATTTGGATATACTAAATGATGTTTTAATGGTGATTAAAGCATTTAGATGAATATTATAATGTATGTGATTACGTGTAATTATATATGGTCTATATAATTATAGAGCATGGTGAAAAAATAGACAAAATTTGTACGAATAGGCCATGAAAGTTTATTGCTTAATTTGATTTAATTTGAATTTTTGAAGAAATGTGAAATGGCATATGTGCCCTTTTGTTAGATTTAATGTTGATTAAATGATAATGTCATACACAAATACCAACTAACCTTTAATGGTGATTGAGTGTGATGGTTGACATGAACTGATATAATGGTAAATATAATATTTTTTTATTACACATATATTAACTAGCACCTAGTGTTGATTGAGTGTGATAGTTGATATAATCATTTGATAACAATTTGAAATTCAATAATATTAAATTACATGGGCATGCATGACATTACGACCTATTATTACATAAAAGTTATTTAAAATAAATATTAGAGAATATTTATATATTAAACATTATGTCATTTGTAATTGAATCATTGCATGTTAATTATTATTTTGATTAGATCAAATTTTATGGATT
Organism: Mangifera indica; assembly: GCF_011075055.1. Lineage (NCBI taxonomy): Eukaryota > Viridiplantae > Streptophyta > Magnoliopsida > Sapindales > Anacardiaceae > Mangifera > Mangifera indica. The sequence goes on along the minus strand of NC_058140.1, from coordinate 5,890,871 downwards.
AATATTTAATTAATTGTGAATGAGTTCATATTTTATATTAAATATTAGTTTTAGTTGGATGGATGAATTATTTAAGGATGATCATAAGTGTAATTTGTCATTTTCAAAAGTTTAAGCAATTGGGTTGTAATATTCTTTTATTAATAGGGTTTGTATTAATTAACCCACCCATTAATGTAATTTAATTTAATTTTATTGAGCCTACATGCCTAGTGTAATCGGAGCGCATGGACAAGGACTCAAAGGAGATTTGAATGACGATTCAAATGAAGACTTAGACCTAGGTGAATAGTTTACTTTTAGGTTGTAATTTGGAAAAACCCATAATCAGCCCACCTTGTTTTATATTATGCATATATGTGATGTATGTATGTCATGCAGATATTAATTAGATTAATTAATAAGTTAAACTTAAAATCTCCCTAATTAAATTATTAAATTTATGCCTCTTATAATGAGACATAAAATTTTATAACATAAATTCTAATATCCCATGATTTCTACTATGTGAGAGATATGAAATTTATGTCATGGAATATTTATCTTGTTCTTGGATGTTTATTTGCATCATGCCCAAAAATTCTATTATGCGATGATATGATAAGTGCCATTTCAGAAAGTATGATGATCCAACTTTAACTAGCTAAGGGTACTAAGAATTCTATTATGTGAGGTATCCGAATTAAAGGTTATGGAAAATGAATCAAGTCTTACATAGAGATATAAATGGAAAGGTTTTTTACTTATTAAATTTAATTAACTAAAAATTCTATTATGTGAGATTAATTATATTTAATAAGAATTCGATTTCCTACTAAAAATTAATCTAATAGAATTTTTGGATCTTGTCTAAAAGAAGTGGGGCATTCGAATAAAATAGTGAGAGCTAATGAGATTATGCAATTAAGATAGATTTAAATTCATATGTTCAATTCCCTAATAAAAACTATTTTTCTTTGCAGTATTTTGATTTAATTGTGATATATTTAAAAAATGGCCAACAATGCACTTCTAGAGATCTTAGATAATAATATTTTAACAGATCCTAACTTTAAGGATTGGTTAAGAAATCTTTGAATAGTACTAAATTTAGAATAGATTGGCTACTTGATATAGCTCCAGATGGCTCCAATGAGGAACGTAAGACGTTCGAGGCATGGGTCGAGGATAATAGGAAAGCTTGAGGCTATATGCTAGCCTCAATGAATAATGAGCTCCAAACCAAGCATGAAAATGTTTTAGGGGATTATGAAATCCTCGTTGCTTTATAAGAGTTGTACATGAGAACTCAAAAGTAGTCGAGAATGAGCTATGCACTTTGTTCTTTAACATGAGATTAAAGGAAGACATGGCACCAGATGAACATGTCATAATGATGATCAATGCATTGGGGTAGTTGGACATTTGGGGCATAGTCTTACCAGACTGCATCAAAGTGAATTTGATTCTACAGTGCCTCCCACCAAGTTATAAACTGTTTATAACCAATTACAATGTGAATCGGATAGAGTGGACACTTTTTGAGTTGCTCAATGAACTCTAAGAGTTTTACAAGCAAAGGAAAAAAGACTTTGGACATATGGATATCTATGCAACTTCAACCAGTAGAGCCAATAAAAGGCCCAAAAGCAATAAGAGAAAGGTCCAAATGTTAGACCTAAGAAGAGAAATTTTAAGAAAAGTTCTACTAAGGCGAAAAAGGTGAAAAAAAAAAAGGGAAAATATTTCTATTGTCAACAAGATGGACATTGGAAGAGGAATTGTCTCTTATATCTAGACAATCTTAAGAAGAACAAAACAAGTATAATCCATTGTCAAGTCATTGAATTTGAATTAAGTTTGAATTCAAATCATCATTCATGGATTATAGATTTAACAGTTATGTCTCATGTATATGTTTCTATGTTGGCACTATAAAATAGTTTTGTTTTGTCACAAGGCAAGATCATTTTGAAGATTGCAAATGGAGCAACGATTACAACTAAAGCCATGGGAACTTGTCAAGTTAGACTACCATCAAAGCACATTTTGAGGCTTTATAAAGTTTTATTTTTTGCAAAAGCCATTAGAAATATCATTTCTGTTTTCATATTATATAAGCTTGGTTACAATGTTAAATTTAATGGAAATGAATGTTTAATATTTTGTGAAAATATTATAGTGGGCAAAGCTATAAATGCAAATGGTCCGATTGTATTGGAATTGAATGATTATTGTATAAATTCTATCACTAATAAAGGAATTTGAAATGATATAAACCTCAAGGTTCTATGACAGTATAAATTATGTCATATTGAAGAAAAAAGATTAATTCAACTTGAAGAAAGTAGGCTTTTAAGTTTATTGGGTTTTAAACCCTATCTAATGTGTGAATCCTGTCTTCAAGGCGAGATGACTCTAAAAAGGAATGTGCCAAAGAATTATTAGAGTTAATAAATACAGATGTGTTTGAACCATTTAATCACATGGCTAAGAGAGGTTTTCACTATTTCATTACCTTTACTGATGATTATTCTCTGTACGGGCATCTATATTTGATGAAATACAAATTAAAATCATTTGAAAAATTTAGGTGATTCAAAAATGAAGTAGAGAAACAAACTGAAAAGAGTATTAAAATTCTACGATTAGATTATGAGGAACAATACTTAAGTACAAAATTTCAAGAATTGTTGAAGGATAATGAAATTATTTCCCAAATAACGGCTTCATACACACCGTAGCATAATGGTGTATCTAAAAGAGAAATCATACTCTATTGGATATGGTACGACCAATGGTAAGCTTCATTGACTTGCCAATGTCATTATAGGGATACGCCTTCTAAACAGTTGTGCATATCTTGAATTGGGAACCATCAAAATCAATCCAGAAAACACTATATGAGTTATGGTATTCTAAATGCCTAAATCTCAACTAAATGAAAATTAAGGGATGCCTAGCATATGTCAAAGTAATTAAATCAAATAAGCTAGATGTTAGATCAGAGAAGGATTGGTTATAAGATATCTTAAAGATAGTTTAGGATATTACTTTTACTTCCTGACTGATCAAAGAATAACGATCAGTAAAAATGCACACTTTCTCAAGAAAGAGTTCTTGGAAGAAAATGGTTTAGGAAGAAACATTAAGCTTGAGAAAGATTCCAAAAAGCCTTAAATTGACATTATTAAAGTTAGACTGTCTACTCAACAAAAGTCAATATCAAATACTATAGTTCCTAAACCTTTGAACAAATATAGTTTTCTTCATGATCAGGATTTTGAATCTTGCTTAGTCAGAGAAAAAGATCATGGTGATGATTTTAGAAGCTATGAGGAAGTTGTACTAGATACAAATTTATTTAGATAGTTAGAAGCAATGAATTCTGAAATAGAATCCATACATGCTAATCAAGTTTGGACATTTACTGATCTATAAAAAAGAATTGTTTCTATTAGCTGTAAGTGAGTTTTCAAGATGGATAGGTGGAGAGCTATAAAGCATAACTAGTAGTGAAGGGTTATACTTAGAAACAAGGCTTGGATTATGAGAAAACGTTTTCTCCTATGGCTATAATTAAATCCATCCGAATAATGCTAACTATCATAACATACTATGATTATGAAATTTAGTAGATAAATGTCAAGACTGTCTTCCTCAATGGATTTATTGAGGAAAACATATATATGGAATAGTCCATAGGTTTTGTACCTACCTTTTAAAGACAGAAGGTATGCAAGTTGCATCAATCCATTTATAGATTAAAGCAGACTTCCAAAAACTAGAATATCTGATTTGATGAAACAATCAAATCATTTGATTTCAAAAAGAATTTGGATTAACCTTATGTTTATAAATAAGTTATGGATCATGCCATAACATTCCTCATGCTATATGTAGATGATATATTATTAACGAGTAATAACATTGGGATGATGAATGAGGTTAAAATTTAGTTATCCGAAACTGTCTTGATGAAAAACTTAGGAGATGTGACCTATGTCATTATAATTCATGTCTATAAAGATAGAACGAAAAGGATAATTAGATTATCTTAATAATTGTACATAGAAAAATTATTGAAGAGGTTTAACATGGAAAATTTGAAAAAAAAAGACTTTTGCCCTTTACTTATGGTTTTCATCTTTTAAAAGATCTGGGTCTAAAAATTAATGAAGAATGATAGTGGATGCATAATGTGCCTTATGCTTCGATAGTAGGAGGGCCTATGTATGCAATGCTATATATGAGACTTGATATAACATTTGATGTAAGTGTTATGAGCAAATATTAGGCCAATTGAAGGGAAAATCATCGATTAACTATGAAATCAATTCTTAAGTACTTAAGGACTAAGGATCTTGTTTTAAGTTATGGGTGTTTAGAGTTAAACATTCATGGGTACTTACACTCTGATTTTCAGTTAGATGTTGATGATAGAAAGTCAATGTTAGGGTTAATTTTTATGTGTATTGGTAGTGCAATTATTTGGAAAAGTTTTAAACAGTTAACCACAACTGACTCCTTTATAGAAGCTGAATATATTACCGTTTTAGTTGTATGGATGTGTAAGTTCATATATAAACTTGATATGGTTCCAAATATGGCTTATCTGATAACCATGTTTTGTGATAATACTGGTGCTATTGTATAAGCAAAGGAAACAAAAACATATCAAAGGTCCAAACATATTCAATAAAAGTGTCATATTTTGAGAGAATTCATTGAAACTAAAGAGATAGCAATACAAAAGACACTATCAATATAAAATGTAGTTGACCCACTGACTCAGGTGATAACACTAAAACAACTGGACCATCATCTTGAGAAGATAGGTATGCGATACAACAACGAATGCCTCTAGTGCAAGTAGGAGTTTTTAATGTATACCCTAGGAACCATTTGTGTTGGTTCTGAGGGCATTTTAATCTTGTATATACATTTATGTGAATTATTAATAAAAGAAGTAGTCTTTTTATTCATATGCATCAGTTATTTCCTTTATTTGCAATGTTATAAAATATGTATGTGAATTTTTTGGATGACTCACTTAATATACAAATTGAGTCATCGAATTGTTCCCTATAAATATACATAACTTAGGCAATTATATCACGTAGTAAGCAAATCAAATATTTTTGTTTAATGACATAAGATGACATTAGTGTACGTGATGATGATGGTTTTGTCATTACAGTACTGGTATAGATTAACAGTTAGAGAACCGTTTTTTGAACATAACCAAATAATGATAAGTTACATGGTCATCAAATCATACTCAATGACTTATAATAAGATCATACTAGTGCACAAAGTAATCTTTTGACCTGAGACATCATGGTCAAATCTGATATGGATATGTATAATTCGTATGGTGTATATATATAGGGTTAATCGCATCGCATAGGACAAACCATATTAGTCATGTGTTATTTATATATGGAGAAGAATGATGCTTAAGATGAGTTATATTGACTCAAAAAGTATTAGGTTTTGAATAACACTGATTCTACTTGGATTCAAGTTTCGAAGAAAACATTGATAAATATTGGAAATCAAATCTTTGGCTAGAGTATAATGTAGATCATACAAAAGATGTTTGTAATGATGAGTTTCAAATATTTGAATCGCTGATTCTTATAGAATCAAAATTACAGCTTTTGACGATCCATGAGTATGAAATCGATCTAGATTTGACAGTGGAAATATATTATCTACATGGAACGTACGATTGTAGATATTAGGTTCAATGGAATATTTCTTCATTGTGGTTAGGGGCTATGGCACATTACTAGATTTTTACCAAGGTTGTTAGGTTTTCAGATACCTTTCAGATCATCTAAAAGGAGATTCATGACTATGCCTTGATAAACCTAAAGGGTCACACCAATAAACCAAACTTTCAAGAGTGAGGGTTGATTATCTAGGGTTTGCTAACACTTTCTGAAGGATAATAATATTCGTATAAATGTTATAAGGGGGGTAAAGATAACATTTTAAAGGTTAAAATGTTGGTGAGATGAAACTAACATGCCTAACGTATATAATTGACATACATGCATGACAAGTCCACAAATTGAGAATTTGTTGGGCAAAAAGTGAATTAATGAATTACATTTTGGCCCATCATTATACAAGGGTGGATTTTAATTTATTTGAACTAACCTTAATTCATTTTAGAAAACACTTTCTCTCACTTAAAAGAAAAAGCTCTCTCTTCTCTCTTTCTCTTGTCTCTTGGCAAGGGTTAAAAAAAGGCTTGTGGTGGACTTGCTTTGGAGGCTTTGGCATTTGAGAAGCTCTTCCATCTTCCTATTTTTCATCTTTATCTATTTTATCTTTCAAGGTTAGCTTGCCAAATTATGAATGCTCGTGGCATGGCTCATAATATAGCAGGTCATGTCATGTCAAGCCTTTAACAAGGTGGCCTATTGATTAAATAATAATATATTAAATTAAATTAAATTAAATTATTAAATAAAATTTATTTTCAAATTACTAAAATAAAAATTTTTATTGATAATCCTTTACTTATAGCAGAAGAATATGATGGTTACATGATGGGAAAAATTTGAACATAGTACAAATCAATTCATTTACATAATATTCAAATATAAGTTTGATTGATATATCATCTACTCATCTTTAACGTCTAAAATTTTGAACTATTCAAATATATCCTCTACGACTCGATTTTGTAATTTATATTCAACTGTCACCTAATCTTTTGTACACATGCTTGCCTTGACCATGTTAAAGTGTAAATTTAATCACCTATCATCTAAAATGATCTACCTATAGTAAAAGCTTATTCTAATGCTATAGTAGACAGTTGTAACGCCCATAGGTACATCCAATGGTATTTCTATCTTTTTGCCTTGATTTTGGGGGTACACGGTTGTGTGGGAAGGCCACACACCAGTGTGTGTGTTGGTAAAAACAAAATGGTCTTTTCCATTTAGTACATGAAAAATGATTAAGTTTAGAAGAAGCACATGCCCGTGTATGTTGAGGTATAAATTTGTATGTGGTTAGTGCAATTTGAATTTGGATAAGTAACAGTTTCGTAGTAATTTTGGAAACTATTATTTTTTAGTAATAGTATAAACACCTATGTCAGAAGGGAACATAGTCATGTATCATGAATTATGACTAAAATACAAAGAATCACAAGGTATTGCCTTATGAGTTTTACAATATTTTCAGAGAACTTTGAGAGAACCAGAGAGAGTTAAAGGAAAGTTTGAATTCTTTGAGGCCAAATGATCATGAAGGATTGTTGGGAAATTTATCTTTTGCTATAAGAAGTGTCGCTTAAACTTTAAAAGTTAGGTGAGTATGGTGTTTCCTTGAGTATGTGGCTATGGATATTTAGACATGAATTGATAATTTTTTTTGGTAAATAATTAATTAGAGGATTTTATAAGCGTGGCAGAAGCTTGAACTCGAGACTTCTTCTTAGAAGTTCTATGCTCCAACAGTTTTGCTAACTTTTCTTTTTGACATGAATTGATAAATATTTTGGATTTGCAATAGTGATATCTGATTCTTGTGCTATTAACTTGGAATTAAGAGACAAGATTATATGTTTATATATGTTATGTTGTGAAATCTTTAATATGATCTTTGATAGATTATAGCATATATAAATGGTGAACTGATTATTCTATAATGTATAATCTCTGGAATGAAATTGTTAGCAACATGTTAGAATAGATTGAGGATGGTTAATGATTTACATATATATGCATGCTTATGTGATTTTCTTTTTATGTGAATGGACTGTTGTGGCTGGTTTGATGGGATATTTACATGTTATTATATTTGATCATAAGGAAACTATACATGAATCTTGAATGTTGGATGTGTTTTTGTGATTTAGGTAGCATAGATTAGTCTAGGATTTTTATGTAATTGTAAGGCATGAATTTAGAAGTATTGGAAATGGTTTTGGATGGCTGGAAATACAAGGACATTGAGGTCACAAATTTACAAAAAAACATAACACATGCTTGTATAGGTGTAAGAATACAAGCATGTGTAATTAGGTAAATTAGTTTCGTGTATATTGGCGGATTCACAAGCATGTTAATTTAGGATCGTACATACACTCGTCTTGTATGGGATACACGGTTATGTTTGCTGCCCTAAGTTACATGCTTGTGTATGTATAGTTGGAAGCACACATACCCCCTGTGTATAAAGGACACACAACCATGTATATTTTAGAAATTTGGAAATGAGCATACATGAAGTTAGCCATGCTTGTATATAGATAAAAAAATGACTATTTTATCTCTATAAGTAATGAATGTGAGGAATGAGATTAATAAAGACTCTAACGAAGGCAAGTAAGAAAATTATGGCCCTAACAAAGGCAATATGAGATGAAAATTATTTTTAAGTGTCCAACTATGTGGATGACAACACGGACCCAAATTGGAGTGTTTTTGAGTTGAAAAATAATCATAATGTATTATCATATTTTAGTCATCGCGTTATGTGCAATATTGTTGTGAAAGCATTAGGGCTAGTCGATATGACCTTGATAGCCATTTGATTATTTTGCATCGGTGTAAGCTGTCTTAACATCCAAGATGCTTGTGCACATATTAATGCTTAGTGCCTTAGCATTTGGGATGCTTGTGCCATATTGAGAGAAGTTCGGGGTCTTACTCCTCCTGTGATAGGGTATCTTTAGCTTGAAACCTGTTTACCAAGTGTACTGGCTGTACTTTATATTTGACATTTGGGATGTTTCATGCTTTTATTAGGCTTGAGATCATAGGGTAACACCTGACTTGAGATCATGGGCTTTTGGCGATTAATTTGAAATTTATCTATTTGATTAATTTGAACTTATTTGCCAAAGTGAAAGTGAGAATAAATGTGATAGGGTCTTAGTCCATTAGAAAGTTCATCGGAACTTCCCAAGTTCAATAGTAAAGGCTTTTTGCTTAAGAAAAATAATGAGAGCATTTTAATTGTTTAATCCGTAATTAAAATGAATGTTAATTAATTAACTAAAATTACTAATTCTTTAGCTATAAATTGTAAATCTTTTAATCATCATGTCAAATCCAACGTATCAATCAATTCTCAAAAAAAAAAAAATAGGCACACTAGAAGCAATTTTGCTTATTGGTATAGAAATCTTTAGATTATTTTGCGTTAGGAGAAAAGGTTGTATATCCTTGAGGGGTCATTGCCCCCTAAGCTTGGTCCTGATGCTACCTAAAAGCAAAAAGATACTTTTAACAAGTATCTTGATGATTCCGTAGAAGTTCAATGCCTCATGATGACTTCCATGTTACCTGAGTTTCAGAAACAACATGAGGAATTAGGTATGCAATCTATTCTTACACACCTTCAAGAGTTATATGTCATTCATGTAATAACTAAAAGATATAAGGTGTCAAGTACGCTCTTTGATTACAAACTTTCTAAAAGAGGATAAGTTGGCTCTTATATGATCAAGATGATTGGCCACATCAAGCGATTAACGAGCTTGGGTTTCATCATGGACAATGAATTTGCCATTGAGTTGGTGTTAAAATCCCTTCTTAAATGGTAGGCTAATTTCATTATAAATTTTAACTTGAACAAAAAGGAGAAAACCCTTAAGAAGTTACTTCATATGCTCGACAGGCTGAACAAGTATGAAAGGTTTCTTTGACTAATTTACTTTTGGTTAAAGGCTAACCATCAAAAGTCAAGGCTAAGGGCAAAGGCAAGACTAAGGCTAACCTCAAGCCCAAAGCAAAGAAACAACCTGATATTGCTACTTAGTCTACAAGTGGTGTGGGGAAGGGAAAGGTTGTTTGCTTTTATTGTGGCAAGATAAGTTATTAGAGAAGACATTGCAAGGCCTTTCTTGAGAACAAAAAGGAAAAGGTAACTAAAGCCTCTACCTCAGTTATGTTTGTTATTGAGATAAACTATTCTCCTTATTTATCTTGGGTTGTAGGCATGTGCTATGGTTCTTATATTTATTCTAATATACAGAGATTGCGGTTAAGTAGATTGCTCGCCAAAGGATAGGTTAACCTACATGTTAGAAATAGAGCACATGTTGCTATAGTAGCCGTAGGTGTTTATTATCTTAGTTTACTTATTGGGCTAGTTTTAGAATTAAAACATTGTTATTATGTTCCTTTTGTTTTTAAAAACTTAGTTTTTGTGTTTGTTTTGGACAAAAAGATGTAATGGTTTATATATTCTGGAATTGAATAATAAAAAATGTATAAAATAGTAAACGATTAAAATTGAACGATCTGAATACCACATATTTGTGGCATTGCAAGTTAGGCCACATAGGAATGAAACTTATATCAAGACTTCTTGAACAAAGAATATTATAGTCATTTGACTTCCAGTCATATGATGAATATGAATCGTGCCTATTAGGTAAGATAGCCAAAACACCCTTCACTAGACACAGTGAAGGGGTGACTGAATTGTTAAGGATTATTCAAAGCGATGTGTAAAGGCCTATGAAAGGCATAATAGATATAGGAAAATCTATTTTGTCTCATTTACTGATGACTTTAGTAGATATAACTATGTGTTTTTGATGAAACACAAGTTTGAATGTTTTGATAAATGCAAATAATTCAAGAACGAAATAAAAAAAACAACCTATGAAACAAAACAAAATCCTTTAAAGTGATTGAGGGGGCGAATACTTGAAGGAATTTCAGACAATATCTCAACTCACTCATCTTGGTACTTTATAACATAATGGTGTATCTGAATAGAGGAATAAAACCTTGATGTAAATTGTTAGGTCCATGATAAGTTTTACCGATCTACCTATGTCTTTCTATAGTTATGCCCTAGAAACTACAACCTTTACATTGAATCATCTTTCATCATCTGTGGATAAAACTCCATATGATTTATGAATTAGGCAAAAGCCCAATCTGTGAAGCCTTTTTTAAGAAATTGACTTTGAACAAGCTAAACACTAAGTCCAAAAAATGTGTCTTTGTAAGGTAACTAAAAGTTACTAAGGGATATTGTTTTTACTACTTAGAAAGCAAAATGTCTTTGTTGCATGTACTAGTGTGTTCCCTGAGAAAGAATTTATTCTCAAAAGAATCAGTGGGAGGAAGGTAAAGCTTGATGAAGTTCTTATACCACAAGATACCACAGATGTTAAACAGGATGATGTCTCATCATAGATGGTTGATCATGATAAGGAAATTCTTCCACTCTAGGAGGAATAACCTTAAAGCACATAATAGCTACATAGGTCTACATGAGTGCATCATGAGCCAAAGAGATTTGGTTTTCTCCCGACTCAGCATGATGACATACTAGTCATCAATGGTAACAAACATAAAACCTATGATAAAGCTATTTCAAGTCCATATTCTGATAAATGGTTAGATGTCATAAAATTTGAAATAAACTTAATGTACCAGAACCAAGTATGGACTCTAGTGGATGCATCTGAAAGGTAAAACTCGTATGGTGCAAATGGGTTTTAAAAAAAAACCGACATAAAAGTTAACGTGCATACTTATAAATCATGACTAGTTGCCAAAGGTTTAACTCAGAAATATGACATTGATTATGAAGAAACATTTTCGCTAATCACTATGCTTAAGTCTATTAGGATTATGCTTACTATTGAAACATACTATGACTATGAAATTTTTTAAATAGATGTCAAGACTGACATGGAAGGTAATGTGCATACCTGTAAAGCATGATTAGTTGTAAAAGGTTACACTCAAAAATATAATATTGACTATATCAAAACCTTTTCGCCAATCGTTATGCTTAAGTCTATTAAGATTATGCTTGTTATAGTTGTATAATATGACTATAAGATTTTTCAAATGAATGTCAAAACTTATTTCTTGAATGTAAACCATGTAGAGGATGTTTATATTATGCAACGCGATGGTTTTGTTCTAGCTAGACAGACAAATAAAGTATGCAAATTGGAAAAACCTATTTATAGACTTAAGCAAATTTTAAGAAGTTGGAATATTCATTTTGATGAAGTTGTTCATGAGTTCGAATTCATCAAGAATAAAGATGAACCGTGTGTGTATAAGAAGGTTAGTAAATGTGTGATTGCATTTTTGGTATTGTATATTGATGACATCTTGATTATTAGAAATGACTTACCAAACTTGCAACATATGGGTGCATATTATTGACGTGTTTATTGGACTGACCTGACTAGAGGATATCATATGAATCATTACTCCAATGTCTATAGAATAAATCCCATGAACACCATAGGTGCACGTAATCTTTTGACTTGAGGTCGTTAAACCTTCTAATATGTCGTCGTAATTGGGATAATTATAAAAGTAGTAATCAGCCATATAGTAAGATACATAAAGGCTATGGTTGATTAATAAAAGATTTGTTACTCCTGAACATAAAAGAAGATATTTTACCTGAGAATACTAAATGACATCCATGATATCTTGAATTTGTGGCCATAGTGAGATGACATTGTTATTTAATTCATGTTAGTCATTGATGCATATTAGTTCATGCCTAGGAACCACTAAAATAGATATATTTCTATGTCTTTACTTCAAGAGATATTAGTTGACGAAATGATTAAATTGTATGAAACTATGATGTTGTAAAAACTTAAGAGATATCCACAAACACTTTATCATTGGAGGTGGCCATGATGCTTTGCTAGAGGTCAATCTTAGTCTGTGTTTAAATTTGACTTGAATTTAAACACTATCAGTTTGATAGAAAACTTATGGTCATAAGCATATAGGGGTTGATTTGAACATAGAGGTGAGGATTATTTGGTAATAATCCCAATGTTTAGGGAATGAGATAACTAGTTGATCATGCTTTAACCAAGTCAAACTTGGTGTGAATGGTGCCACCTGGCACTATGTAATGTAAATAATGCATGGCCTAGCTGGACAAAATATTGTCTAGTCATGCAAGTCATAAAATCATGCCAGGTGGCACAATTTATATGACACTTTTTTATACTTTAAAACTTGCCAACTGTGCATGTTTACATGTTAGTTGTGCATGTGTGTTAAAGGTATCAGTTTGGATAAAATCCTTGTTGCACTTGGATACTTGCATATATAAAAGCATGCATCAAAATTAAAACTATAATGCAAAACATATTTAAAAGAAACCCTAGTTGTAGGTTTCTATTTTTCTCTTTTTTCCTGTGAATAGAGATAATCTAGTAAAGAAGCCCTAAGAACCTTGTCCTTAGATTGCCTCTTATGTGTTTATGCTTCATGTGGATACTAAAGTGCCTCTTAAGGGTTGGATAACGTTCAATTTTAAGCTATATAAAGATTTGGAAGAGCCACTAACACAGGTATAAATCTAAAACACAGTGAAAAGGTGACTGAACTGTTAGAGATAATTCACAACGATGTGTATGGGCCCATGATAGTGTATAAAAGATATGGGAAAACTTACTTCGTCATATTTGCTGATAAATTCAATAGATATAGCTATGTGTTTTTGATAAAACACAAGTCTGAATACTTTGATAAATTCGAAGAATTCAAGAACGAAGTAAAAAAGCAACTTAGAAAACAAATTAAAATCTTTCGAAGTGATCAATAGGGTGAATATTTAAGTGTTAAATTCAAACAATACTTGAATAAACATGAGATAATATCTAAACTTAATCCTTTTGGTATTTCACAACATAATGGTATATCTGAATGGAAGAATAGGACTTTAATAGAAATTATCAGATCCACGATGAGTTTTACTAATTTACCTATGTCTTTATGGGGTCATGCCTTAGAAACTATTGCTTTTACATTGAATCATGTCCTATCTAATTTTGTGGATAAAATTTCATACGAGTTGTAGATTGGTGAAAGCCTAAACTAGATTACTTGAGGATTTGGGGCTATAAAGCTTATGTTAAGAAATTGACTCTAAATAAGCTAAGCATTAATTCTGAAAGGTGTATCTTTGTAGGGTACCTGAAGGTTACTATAAGATACTACTATAGTGGAGTTAGAGCTTAATGAAGTTCCCATACCACAAGATACCATAAAAATTAGACAGGATGATGTGTCATCACAGATGATTGATCATGATAAGAAAGTTCCTCTACTTCAGGTAGAACAACCTTGACGCAAATAAGAGTTACATAAGTCTGCTTGAGTATGTCACAAGCTAGAGAGATTTGGTTTTCTCTGAACTCGACATAACGATATACTAATTATCAATAATGATGAAACTAAAACCTATATTTAGATTCTGATAAATGGTTGGATGTCATGAAATCTAAAAAAACTTCATGTACTAGAACCAAGTATAGCTCTAATGAATGTACTGAAGGGATAAAACTCGTAGAGTTTAAATGGGTTTTCATGGAAGATAACATTCATTTCTATAAAGCATGACTGGTTGCCAAAGGTTTATCTCAGAAGTATGACATTAAATATGATGAAAACTTTTTGCTAATAGCTATGCTTAAGTCTATTAGGATTATTCTTGCTATAGTTGCATACTATGACTATGAAATCTTTCAAATAGATGTCAAAACTATTTTCTAGAATGGTAACCTTGTAACGGATGTCTATATGGCACAACTGATGGTTTCATTCTTGTTGGACAGACAGATAAAGTATGTAAGTTGGAAAAGTTCATTTATCGACTTAAACAGGCTTCAAGAAGTTAAAATATTTGTTTTAATAAAGTTGTTTTATGAGTTTGGATTCATCAAGAACAAAGATGAATTATGTGTATATAAGAAGGTCAGTAGGAACGTGATAACATTTCTAGTACTGTATATCGATGACATCTTAATTATTAGAAATGACATACCAAACTTGCAATCGATAAAGGTTTGGTTATCCAAGTGTTTCTCCATGAAAGACTTAGGAGAAACAACCTACATTCTTGAGATTAAAATTTACTGAGATAGAAAGAGTAAACACCTAGGCCTAAATCAAAGCACGTAAATAGACAAGGTATTGATTAGATTCAATATAAAAGAATCTAAGACAAGACTTATGCGCATGTCTCATGGTGTATATCTTTCGAAGGAGATGTGTCCATGTACACAATCTGAGAGAGAATAAAACTATCAGTAGGATCCCATAAACTTCGACTATAGGGTCAATCATGTATGTTATGCTATATATGAGGATTGATGTCTTATACATCTTAAGCGTTTGTAGTAGATATCAATCTGATCTAAGTGAAAAACACCATTCACTGTAAGATGTTACAATGTAACCAGTTTCCAAACTGATCAAGATAATCACAAATCCCAGTCATGGTTTGTGTTTTTTTTTAATAGTGGTGTAGTTTGCTGGAAAAACTCCAAGCAAAGGATAGTGGGTAATTCTATAACTTAGTCTGAGTACAATACCCTTTTAAAAGCGATAAAAAAGGTTGTATGGATTAGAAAGTTCGTTACTAAACTTGGAGTGGTTTTAAGTATTATCAAACTGATTGAGCTCTATGGAGACAATAATATAACGATTGCTCAGGCAAAAGAGTCGCAGTCTCATCAGAGGTCTAAGCACATACTCCAACAATATCATCTAATCTAAAAGATTATACAAACAGGTGATATACATATAACAAAGATTAATACAGATGACAATTTGGTTGATTCACTAACAAAGCCTTTGTCATAGTAAAAACATGATAATGAAAGGAAGATGAAGAAAAAAATATACAAAACGTGCCATACATGAACAAGAAAGAAAAGATCAGTGCATGTAAAAATTGTTAGTGTATGCCCTAGAAACCATTCGTGTTATCAGTTTCAGGGTATTTCATCTTGTATATAATCTTTTAAATAATCTATTAAAAAAAAAGTAATTCTTTTGTTCATATGCATAAGTTGTTTTCTTTGTTTTACAATACTATAAAGTATGTGTATGAACTGTTTGGATGACTCACTTAATACAAACTAAATCATCGAATTGTTCCTTATGGATGTTATATAACTTGGACAATTATATCACATAGTAGACATACTAAATATCTCCAATGAATATCATAACATAACATTAGTGTTGGTGACGATGAAGGTCATATCATTAGGGTATTAGTATAAATTAACAGTTAAATAACCTTTTTTGAATATAACCAATAACAATAAGTCATATGGTCATAAAATTGTAGTCAATGACTTATTGTAAGATTGTACTAGTGTATAAGATAATCCTTTGACCTGAGAAGTCATAGTCAAATTCGATATGGATACATGTGATTCATATAGTGTATATATATGAGGTTAACCATATCTAGTCATGTGTCATTTGTATGTGGAGAAGAATAATTGTCAAGATGAGATCTATTGACTCAAAAAGTATTAGGTTCTAAATATCTATTAATTCAACCCAAATTTGAGTTCTAAAGCGAAACATTGATAAATATTGGAAATCAAACCTCTAGCCAGAGTATAATGTAAGTTATACAAAAGATGTTCGTTATGACATGTTTTGAAAGTTTAAATCGATGATTTATAAAGAATCAAAATTAGGACTTTTACAATCCATGAGTCCAAAATTGATCTAGATCTAATAATGGAATAATATTACTTACATGGAATGTATGATAAGAGATATTAGGTTCAATGAAATATTTCTTCATCATGGTTTAGGGGCTATGAAACATTGCTAGATGTTTACTATAATCGTTGAGTTTTTGGTATATTTTCAGATTGTTTGAAAAAGGACTCACAACTACACTTTGATGAACCTAAAGGGTCATACCAATAAACCAAACTTTCTAAAGGCACAATTAATTATCCAAGGATAGCTAACACCTTCTGAAAGATAATGAAAATCATAAAAAATGTTATATGAGTGTAAAAACTAATATTTAAAAGTTAAGTACTAGTGAGATGAAATTAATGTGGCTAAGGTATATTTTTGATATACATGCATGGTAAAACTTCAAATTATGAATTTGTTAGGCCAAATAAGAATTGTTAAATTGCAAAATAGGCTACCATTATATAGAGTGCATTTTAGTTCATTTTGAACTAACAGAAGCATTTTTGCACTTTACTTTCTCTTACAAAATAAATTAAAAAATCTCCCTTCTCTCTATGATTTGGCTTGGAAGTTACACTCCTTTAGAGGTTTTTCAAGTGAGGAGCTTAATCCATCATTCTATATCCCTATAGAATGCAAATGAGTAGGTAAAAGTTTCATCATTCTCTTATCAAAAACAAAGATAAACCATGTGTGTATAAGAAGATTAGTGGAAATGTTCTACCATTTTTGATATTATATGTTAATGACATATTGATCACTGGAAATGATGTCTTAAACTTACAATTGGTAAAGACTTGGTTATCTAAGTGCTTCTCCAAGAAAGACTTAAGAGAAACAACCTACATTATTAATGTTTATATTTACAACGATAGATCATATAGGTTGTTTAGCATAAGTCAAAACACATACATAAATAAGATGCTGACTAGATTCAATATGGAAGAGTCCAAGAAAGGATTTCTTCCCATATCCTATGGCATATATCTTTAAAAAATAGATATGTCTTGAGAGGGATAAGAAGAGTCAGATCCCATAAGCATCTGCTATAGGATCTATCATGTACGTCATGCATATAGGGTCTTCAAGGCACTAATAACCAACAATGCAGTAGAATTTAAAATTTAAAAACTAAAACAATCCTAAAAACCCCAGTTAAGATACCCATTTTAAACATAAAAATCATGAAACATGCAAAATGCTTATAAGGTGTTTTAGAGTTATACTTGTGTTGATTGCCCTTTCAACCTTCATGGGGCTAGAAAAATACACTATCCAACCTTTATGAGGTGGTATCTTGGTATCCACATAGAGTACAAACATAAACAAAGGAAATCTAGGTAAAGAGGCTGTTAGAGTTTTTGACTAAAATTACTATTCATGATAGAAGGAGAAAAAGTACAAAACCAGTGGCTAGGGTTTTGTTTTGTGTCTATTTTTATATCTTTTTTACATGAAAAATATACCTTTTATATATGTACAAGTATCTGAGCACAGCTAGAATTACAAACGCGTACGACACCCTCATCACACATACACAACTAAAATTTAAAATGCACAACCAATATTCCTAAGGCTATTTGCTTAAGCCTTGTAAGATTGTCATACATATGTGTGTTGATTGACATGAACTTAAACTTGCATGGCTGGCACACAAATGTGTGCCAATCTATATGTTTTTTGTTTGAATGTGTCAACTGACATCAAACACTTACATGTCCGATACCATCACACCAAACGTACAGTCAACACTTGTAGTTTTTCTCTTAGCCTTAAACACCAAGATTGTCAATAAACAATCCATTCTTTTGAGTTTGATTCAACTCGTTTAAGTATATGACCTATAAGCTTTTTATCAAACTAGTAATGTTCAGATTTGGGATGAATCTGAACATAGACAAAGATAGATTCTAACAAAGCATCATGACCACCTGGATGATAAAATATCAATAAACATTTCTTAAGCTTCTACAACATCATAGTTACGCGTAATTCAATCATTTCATCAACCAATATCTCTTGGGGTTGAGATATAGAAATATGTTTATCTTTGTGATTCCTCGTTATGGACTGATACGCATTAATAACTAAAACGGATTAGACTGCAACCTCTTCCCACTGTGGCTACAGATTCAAGTAGTCATAAATGTGTTTTAGTATTCTTATGTAAGAAATCTTCTCTTAAGCTTAAGAATGATGAATCTTTTATCGATCAACTATAGCCTTTATATATCTCACAATATGTTTGATTACTATTTTTTTAGTTACTCCAATTATGGTGACACGTTAGAATGTGTCAAACCATACCGATTTTACATGAGATGGTCTGGTGACTTTAAGTCAAAGGCTCACGTGTACTAGTGGTGTTCAAAGACACTAAAGTAACCATCTATATGGATATCCTCTAATCGAGTCAGTCTGATGAACATGTTTATAACATGTATCTATGTGTTGTACCAAAATGTCTATAATAGTTTCAACACATGAGAACTGTTGCCATTTTTTGTGGAGTCACTTAACGCTATGATAATCTCATCATCATTACACATGCCCTTATTCATTGTAATGTTGAGATTACGAATATTTCTAGAATGGCCAATGTAAGGTTCTCATGATTAGTTATCTAATCCCTTTGCCACAATTCCACTATTCTAAGGGCATGTTATTCGTACAATCAGACAAATGAACAACATATGAATGGAATAACAATAAATCGTTTTATTAATAAGATAGTGACCTTTTTGTTTGAGTAATTGCTCTATTATTGTTGCAATAAAGCTTAATTAGCTCGATGATACTCAAAATCACTCTAAGTTCACTTACAAACTTTTTGAACCATGCAACCTCTTTTGTCGCTTTGAAAAGGTAATATACTTGGACTCTATTGTAGAATTAGCCATTATACTTTGCCTTGAGCTTTTCTAGTTAACTGTACCACCATTCAAACAAAACACAAACTTTGATTAAGATTTGTAATCATCTTGATCAGTTTGGAAACTGGTGTTACTGTAGCCTCTTCTAATGAGTTCAGATTCCTCTCCATAAACTAAGAATGCATCCATAGTCATTCTCTGGTACTTAAGGATGTTCTTGATAGTCATCTAGTATTTTTCGCCTAGATCAGATTGATATCTACTATAAACACTCAAGGCGTATGAGACATCAATCCTTATACATAGCATGATATACATGATTGATCCTGTAGCCAAGGAATATAAAATCTTACTCATATTATCTCTTTCATATTGTGTACCAGGACATATATCTTTTAAAAGATATACACTATGGGACATAGGTAAAAATCTTTTCTTGGATTCTTCCATTAGAATCTAGTCAAAATCTTACATATGTATGTGCTTTGACTTAGTCCTAACAGTTTATGCTTTTTATCTTGGTAAACTTTAATCCCAAGAATGTAGGTTGCCTCTTCTAAGCTTTTCATGGAGAAACATTTGAATAACCAAGCCTTTATTGATTACAAGTTTGATATGTCATTTTTAATAATTAAGATGTCATCGATATACAATACCAGAAATGAAATCACACTCCCACAAACCTTCTTGCACACACATACTTCATCTTCATTTTTAATGAATTCAAACTCACGAACAGTTTCATCAAAATGAATATTCTAACTTCTCGAAGCCTGCTTATGTCTATAAACGGACTTTTCAAGCTTGAATACTCCGTCTGCTTATCCAGCAAGAACGAAACCATCGGGTTGTTATTAGTGCATGCCTTAGGAAACATTCATGTTGTCAGTTCTAGTGGCATTTTAATCTTATATGTACATTTATGTGAATTATTAATAAGCAAAGTAGTTTTTTTGTTCATATGCATAAGTTATCTACTTTATTTGCGATGATATAAAAGATGTATGTGAACTACCTGAATAACTCATTTAATATACAAATTGATTGATCGAATTATTCCTTATGAATGTGACATAGCTTGGATAATTATATCACATAATAAACATATCTAAAACCTCTAATGAATGCCATAAAATGACATTAGTGTGGGTGACGATGATGATCATGTCATTATGATATTGGTATGGATTAACAGTTAGAGAATTATTTTTTAAACATGATCAAATAATGATAAATCGCATGGTCATTAAATCATAGTCAATGACTTATCATAAAATCGTAGTAATGTATGAAGTAATCCTTTGACCTGAGACGTCATAGGCAGATTCGATACAAATATGTGTGATTTAGATATGAGTTTTGAAGCAAACATTGATAAATATTAGAAATCAAATCTCTAGCCAGAGTATAATGTAAATCATACGAAGGATGTTCGTTATGACATGTTCCGAATATTTAAATCAATGAATTGTAAAGAATTGAAATTAAGACTTTGACAATCTATGAGTCCAAAATCAATCTAGATTGGACAACGGAAGGATATTATCCACATGGAATGTATGATCAAAGATATTAGGTTCGATAAAGTATTTCTTTAGCGTGGTTTAGAGGCTGTGACATACTGTTAGATGTTTACCATAGTCGCTGAGTTTTTAGTGCACTTTCAAATCATCTGAAAAAGGGCCCATAGCTACGCCATAGTGAATCTAAAAGATCACACCAATAGACTAAGTTTTCAAAAGGAAGGATTAATTATCTAAGGATGGGTAGCACCTTTCGAAGTATAATGAAAATCATATAAAATGTTATATGGATGTAAAAATAATATTTTAAAAGTTAAGATGTTTGTGAGATGAAATTAAGGTAGCTAAGTTATATACCTTATATGGATTTATGGTAAGACTTAAAATTATGAATTTGTTAGGCTAAATAAGAATTTTGAAATTGCAAAATGGGTCATCATTATATAAAGTGCATTTTAGTTCATAATATAAATATTCTTGCACTTTACTTTCTCTCATAAAACAAACTAAAAGCTCTCCTCTGTCTCTAAGATTTGGCTTGGAAGGTATACTCCTTTGGATGTTCTTCAAGTGAGAAGTTTAATCCATCAACTTATATCCCTATAGGAGGCAAGGAAGTAGGTAAAAGTTTTATCTTTCTCTTATATGCCTTAATCATGTGTTGATTCTTGTTCTACCTATATGCAAGGCATTCATTGCATCTTTTTCTTCACCTATCATTTTCAAGTTGTATCAAAGCATGGTTAAGCTCCTTGTATGTCCTTTTGAAGCTAAATATATTATTTTTATACATAAGGGTACGTATATGTATCATATATGTACATGTATGTTGTTACTTTGCTAGGAAATCAAGCTTTTCAAGCATATTTGCTTTATGACTCTTGGCTGAATCTTTCTTGCTGAGTTTTATTTTTTCTTCCATGTTCTAATGATTTTAAGATGAAGAACATGTGCATTAGGGCATGTATATGATAAAGTGTTCATATGGTGTATGCATATCTACTTGATTTAGACATACATGTGCTTTTTGGCATGGGAATTGAAATTTAAGTCCTGAAATTTTTATTAAAGCATGTTAGCTGGATGTATATGATGATATACATTTAAAATGTATGCTAATTTTGTGTATTGTACATAAAATGCATGAATTAAGGGCATGCATGTATGGAATATGCATAGAAAAGTTTGATGTATGTAGATATGTTAATATATTTGCATATATATGTTGAAATTATTCATAAAAAATTCTGGATTATTTTTTAAGTTCACATTTGGACATGTTAAATGATGCTTTTATGTTGATTATGATATTTGGGTGAAGATTATGATGAATGTGATTAATGTATATAATTACATATAATCTAAAAGGATATGATGCACAGTGAAACTTGCATGTTGTTTTGAATAACAATGGATGTGTATGAGCCATGAGGTAATGTGCATGATTTTGCTCAATTTAGTTGAATGAAAGTTGTGTACAATAATCAACTTACATTAATAAAATTAGGTGCATTAGTTGAATGAAAGATTGTGTACAAAAATCAACTTGTATTAATAAGATTAGGTGTATTAGTTAAATAAAAGATTGTGTACAAGAATCGACTTGCATTAATATGATTGAGTGTCTAAGTTGATAATGGTGCACAAGGTCAACTAACACTTAATGTTGATTAAGTGTGAAAATTAAGTTAAACTTAAATCTCTCTAACTAAAATTATTAAATCTATGCCTCCTATCATGATATAATTAAATTCTATAACATAAATTTTAATATCTCAATATTTCTATTATGTGAGGGATGTAGGATTTATGTCATGGAATTAAATTTATCTTGTTCTTGAATGGTTATTTTTATCATGAGCAAGATTTCTATTATGTGAAGACATGATGAAAATATTGTTTTTTAAAAGTGTGATGGTTTGGATTTAACTAGCGAAGGGTGCCAAGATTTCCATTATATAAGGTATCCGAAGCGAATGACATGCTAAATGAATTAAGTCTTATATAGGAATATAAATGGAAAGTGTTTCCTGTTTATTAAATTTAATTAACTAAGATTTCTATTATATAAGGTTAATTAAGTTTAATAAGAATTCGATTCCCTCACAAAGAAATTTGATCTAATGAAATTTTTGGATCCTATCTAAGATAGTGTGAGATTTGAATAAAATAGAGAGAGCTAATGAGATTATGTAATTAAGAAAGGTTTAAATTCTCATATTTGATTCACTAATAAAACTATTTCTTTTTGCAATATTTGATTCACTAATAAAACTGTTTATTAAATATTCTCATATTTCTCTTTTCATTTAATTGTGATATATTCGAAAAATGACCAATAATGGATCCTGAGGATCATGGATAATAATATTTTGACTGGACCCAACTTCAAAGATTGGTTAAGAAATCTTTGAATAGTACTAGACTTTGAAAAGATTGGCTACGTCTTAGAAGCACCATTTCCTATTGATATAGTTCGAGATGCCTCTGATGAGGAACATAAGACGTTTGAGGCATGGGTCGAGAATAATAGGAAAGCTCGAGGTTACATGCTAGTCTCAATGAATAAGGAGCTCCAAACTAAGTAAGAAAATGTTTTGAAGGCTTATGATATCCTCGTTGCTTTACAAAAAGTTGTATAGTAAGAACTCGAGAGTAGTCGAGTACGAGTTATACGCTTCACTCTTTAACATGAGATTAAAGGAAGACATGCCTCCAGATGAACATGTCATAAAGATGATCAATGCATTGGGGTAGTTGGATGTTAGGGGCATGGTCCTACCAGACTATATCAAAGTGAATTTGATTCTACAATCCCTCCCACCAAGTTATAAACCGTTTATAACCAACTATAATCTAAATCAGATAGAGTGGATACTCCTTGATTTGCTCAATGAGCTTCAAGAGTTTTACAAGCAATGGAAGAATAACTCTAGACATGTGGATGTCTATGTAGCATTTACTAGTAGGGCCAATAAGAGGCCCAAAAAGTAACAAAAGAAAGGTCCAAATGTTAGACCTAAAAAGAGGAATTTTAAGAAAGATGCTACCCAAGTGAAGAAAGCAAAAGAAAAGGGAAAATATCTCTATTGTTGACAATATGGACATTGGAAAAAGAATTGTCCCTTATACCTAAATAGGCCTTAGAAGAATAAAATAGATATAATCCACTATTAATTCATTGACTTTGAATTAAGTTTAGATTCAGATAATGATCCATAGATTATAGATTTAACAGCTACATTTCATATAGGTGTTTCTATGCACGCACTATAGAATAGTTTTGTTTTGTCAGAAGGTGAGATCATTTTGAAGATGGCAAATGGATCAAAGGTTGCAACTGAAGCCATAGGAACTTGCCAAGCTAGACTATCATCAAGGCATATTTTGAGGCTTTATAATGTTTCATATTTTGCAAAACCACTAGAAATATCATTTTTGTTTCAACATTATGTAAGCTTGGTAGCAATGTTAAATTTAATGGAAATGAATGTTTGATATTTTGTGAAAGGCCAAAGGACTTATTCCTCTCCAAAGTATGCTGATTTCCCAAATTTCCCCCTGTTAACTTTGAAAATCCCATTTACTTACCTATAGGCTGTTAAAATTAACTGAGTTCATTAGTTATATCATTTTGCCCCCCTAAACCCTAAAAACTAACCATTTTCCCTAACCTAAGTTTTTAAAAACTGTATTTTCCCCCTAGGTTTTCAAACTTCTAGATCTAATTTTTTCTATGACGATTGGTAATCAATAGGCACCGTTTATTCCTTTTCGATGTGTCTTCCTTTTGGTCATGCTCCTTTCAATGTTGTGAGGCATTGTCATCGACAAAGATGACTCATCTTCATCAAAGACAAAGATGAAAAAAAAAAGACGAGTTGTCTTCGTTGACAATTATATCTTATAGAGTCGGAAGAGAAACGACCAAAAGAAAGATGCACTAGAGAGGAATAGACAGTGCTAGGAGATCATCGGTCGTCAACGAAAAAGTTGAATCTAAAAGTTTAGAAACCCTAGGGGGAAAATACAATTTTTGAAAACTTAACTTTAGGAGAAATTGTTAGTTGTTAGGGTTTAAGGGGGAAAAATTAAATTAAATTTAAGTTTTTTTTAATATTAAATATAAAATAATAATTTTACCCCTAAAACTAACAGATTTAAATGGTTATGAGTGGGTAAATGAGATTTTCAAAGTTAATGAGGGGAAACTTAAGAAAATAACATATTTTGGGCAGGAATAAGTCCTTTTGCCTTTGTGAAAATATTATAGTGGGCAAAACTATAAATACAAATTATCTGTATGTATTAGAACTAAATGGTTATCATATAAATTATGTTACTAATAAAAGAATTTGAAGTGAAACAAACCTTGAGGTTCTATGGCATCATATATTACGTCACACTGGAGAAATAAGATTGATTTAACTTAGAGAAAATGGGCTTTTAAGTTCATTGAGTTCTGTTTCCTATCCGACATATGAATCATGCCTCAAAGAAAAAATGACCAAATCTCCCTTTGAGAATAAAGGGGAACATGCTAAAGAATTACTTGAATTAATTCATACAAATGTATGTAGACTATTTAATAATATGGTCAGGGGAGGCTTTCACTAATTCATTACCTTCACTAAAGTAGAAAAACAAACTAGAAAGAGTATTAAAGATCTACAATCAGATCGTGAAGAAGAATAGTTGAGTACGAAATTTCAGAAATTCTTTGAAAGACAATTGAATAATTTCCCAAATGACACCTCTATACACACCTCAACATAATGGTGTATCTAAAAGGAGGAATCATACTTTATTATAGTATGATCAATGGTAAGCTTTACAAACTTACTGATGTCATTTTGAGGATATACCTTCCAAATTGTTGTGCATATCTTAAATTAAGTACCGTCAAAATCAGTCCAGAAAATACCATATGAGTTATGATATTCCAAACACCCAAATCTCAATTTTATGAAAAGTTAGAGATGTCTAACTTATGTCAAAGTAATTAAAACAGATAAGTTGGATGTTAGATTAGATAAAGGTCGGTTTGTAAGATATCCTAAAGATAGTTTAGGATATTACTTTTACTTTCCGACTAATTAAAGAATAATGATTAGTAGGAATACACACTTTTTTGAGGAAGAGTTCTTAAAAGAAGGTGTTGCAGAAGTAACATTGAGCTCTAGGAAGAGTCCAAAATGCCTCAAACCAATATTACTATGATTGGGTCATCACTCAGTGAGCCTTAGTATTAGATACTATGTATCTAGTACAAAAATCTTCTAGGGTATTTAGACCTCTAAAAAATACAAATTTCTTCATGAGTAAGATTTTGAATCCTACTTAGTGAGAGAAATAAATCATAATAATGATCCCAGAAACTATGAGGAAGCTATCCTAGATACTGATTTAGGTAGATGGCTAGAAACAATGAATTTTGTAATAGAATCAATGTATGCTAATTAGGTATGACACTTGTCGATCCATCAGAAGAAATTGTTCCTATTAGTTTTAAGTGGGTCTTTAAGAGAAAGATTGGCAAGGATGGAAAGGTTAAGACCTATAAAGTTCGGCTAGTAGTAAAGGGTTATAGTCATAAAGAAGGGTTAGATTATAAGGAAACTTTTTCGCTCGAAGCTACGATTAAATCCATCTGAATAATATTAAGTATCGTAGCATACTATGATTATGAAATTTGGCAGATGGATGTCAATACCGCATTCCTTAATAGATTCATTGAGGAAAACATATATTGGAATAACCTATAAGTTTTGTATCCACTTCTGAAAGACATAAAGTATATAAGTTGTATCGATCTATTTATGAATTGAAGCAAGCTTTTAGAAGTTGGAATATCTGATTTGATGAAATAATCAAATCATTCAGTTTTGAAAAGAATCCAGATAAACCTTATGTTTACAAATAAGCTAAGAATCATGCCATTACATTCCTTATATTGCATGTAGATAACATACTACTAATGGGTAATGACATTGGCATAATGAATGAGGTACAAATCTGGATGGATAACCTTCTTGATGAAATACTTAGGAGATGTAACCTATGCCTTTGGAATTCGTATCTATAGAGATAAAACAAAAAGGATAATTAGATTATCTCAAAAATTGCACATTGAAAAATTGTTGAAAAGGTTAACATGGAAAACTTTAAAAGAGGACTTTTGTCCTTCACTTATGATCTTCATCTTTTTAAAGATATGGATCTAAAGACTAATAAAGAGTGACAATGGATGCGTAATATGCCCTATGCTGTATATAATACCTTAGGTCAAATAGCCCGGCCCACTGTCAAGATATTGTCCACTTTGGACACACAGTCCATCATGGTTTTGCTATTGGGCTTTGCAACCCAAAACGCGTCTTAACAGTTAAGGAGCTCACAGGCTATTTAACCAATTCAATTCTCCCACCACTAACAAATGTGGGATCCATAGACAGAGCACACACAGACCCAGCATCTCTCCCGTGCTTTGTCGATGTGGGATTCGCCTAAGGGGATCACATACACCCCCCCTTACGGGACTCAGCGTCCTCGCTTTGATACCACAACTGTAACACCCCAAAACTATAATAAAACATATGATTTCAAAAGACTTCATAAATCCCTTAAATAAAGTCAAATCTTGAATACAAAGTTTTTCAACCACAAAAAACATGAAAAACAAAAATCTTTCAAACAAAACATACAATCAAATAGTTACTAAACTAATTTTTTTTTTTTCTTTTAGCCAATCTTCCCAGCTAACTTCTCTTATTCTTTATTCCCCAAAGCTAAACAGAAACTCATACTTTATGACATCTTTAATCTGCAAAAATGTTAATGACGAGGGGTAAGTCGTCAACTCGGTAAGCAGAAGCTAAACGTTATATATGCATACTTAAACATTTAATTCAAATATTAATAAATAAAATCAAATAAAAGAAGGTCAAACAGAAAACCAAGTGCTTACACATATAAAACCACAAATAAATAAATAAATAAATTATTTCAGAACCTTTCAAACTACCAAACTTAAGTCAAAATTTATTTTAAACTCTTGTCATGTAGTGTCACCTGTACTCCCGGTGACCCGGCCAGAATTTCAGAATCAAATGTCACCTGTAATCCCGATGACCCGGCCAGAATTTTAGAAATGTGCACAACAGAACAAATAATCCAGCTGGACCAAACTTATAGTTTCAGAGTTCAGAGCAGATATTCAGAGACTACAGACAATGAGTCAAAACCGTATATATATAAACAAAATTTCAAATCATAAATGTACTGTAAATAATTTTATTGAATCAATGTCTAAGTAATTAAAATTTAAGTGAAACAAAAAGTATACGAAAATATTTTATAACTTACAAAAGTCATTTCATACAAACAGGATGAAATATCATTTATATAACTTACAACCCATGTATATGAACAAAACAATCATATATATATATTATATAGCTTACGAAAACCAAAATTTTCAGATTTGACTATCATTTCCAAATATATAACATTTATATGCATATAAAAAGAATAGTTTCTACTTACCTCGACTACCAGCAAAAGTCTACACAAACCCTTATACGATCCAAACTATCACGTACAACCTATTCGGATCCTAGCCAAAACCAATGAATTCAAATTGTAATAATACTCTTAGTAATATCCTTAAATCCCGCTGAAAATCCTCAATTCCAAAACTAATTTTACAAATTCTAAGAGCGTCTAAGGTGAATAATCTTAGACTTAACTAACACATATTTATACTGTATAACCTTTGTTCTATGAATCTTATAAATTTTTACACAAATTAAAACGTTACAAAACTTTGCAGGGACAAAGAAGACATATAGATGGTTTACCCAAAAATTATTCAGCTAAAAAAAAATAAATATAAACTTCTAAAAAAATTACTTCCGTCCACAGCTCCTAATCACAACAACAGTTTTCAAGTTTGACAGTTCATGCTTCCAGCAATTTTATAAAATTCTGTATAACTCGAAAATTCACAAAATTTTGCAAATATAAACTTAACATATTGACGTTTTTATCAAAAAAAATATAAACCTAAAAATATTTTAAAAGTCATGCAAAACGAAATTTTTAACACAAACCATTAACACTGTCAAAAATATTCCAGATTGAACATATACTTTTATAAAAATTTTAGTAGATAACATAAAATTTACAAAATTTTGAAAACTTCCAGAATTAAACTATATATGCTAATTTACTTATAAAAAAATTATTCGAGTCAAAATAAATTCAAAAAGAAACTGAAAATTATATTTATTTACTGGTCACAAATTCTGTCAAATAAATTTCAGGTTTAACACTCAATACTTTAACAATTTTAATAAATTGTGTTAAATAGATAAAATTATGAAAATTTTCAGAACATAACTAGACATATTGATTTATGTAAAAAAAAATATTTAAATTGAAAACGATGAAAAAATATATATATAAATAAATAAATCTTTTACTAAATTAAGATATCAACAAATTGCCAAAAATTTGTATTATTATTATTTTTTTCTTCCTTTTCATAAAACGAAATTAATATATAAAATAAAAATAAAATTAAAGGTACATAATTTTCTTTTGTTTTTAGTAAATTTACAAACTAATATCAAAATATCATAAAACAAACAATTTACAATACAAAATTGAGTCGAATCCTAAAAGAAACCCTAATCTTCAAATCATAAAACACCTATATATCAAAATAATAAAATATTGAGACATACCTTAATGAAATAAAACAACACTATTTCCTTGCTTTAGCCTCCTACTCACAATTCTTCTCTTCCTAAAATCATTACTCCAAACCTTGCTCTTTGTTTTGAAAAATAAGAAAATCCTCTCTCTCCCTTTATTAATAATGATTTTATTTTTCTTTAAAGAAAAATAAGTTTTGAAATAAATCCACATTTATCACCAATAAAATATCTCATCTCTTAATGGAAAGATTTAACTATTATCTAAATTTTACCTAATAAAATATTTTTAAAAATTAAACTCACCTTTTCCCCTAAAATTTAAATTTTATCCTATTTAAATAATAATAATAATAATAATGATAATAATGATAATAATAATAATACTAATGATAATAATAATTAAAAGGTGAATATTACAATTCTCCCCCCTAAAAAAAAATTTCGTCCTCGAAATTAGTACATACCTAAAGCTTCAAAAAGTTGAGGATACTTCTCCTTTATTTCAGCCTCTTGCTCCACGTGGCCTCTTCTAACGAGTGATTTCTCCAACGCAGCTTTACCAATGGAATAACTCTATTCCTTAGAAATTGCTCTTTTCTATCAATGACTTCTAAGGCTTGCTCTTCATATGACAAATCTTCAGAGATTTGGATTGGCTGATCCTCTAAAACATGGGATGGGTCCGCCAAATATTTCCTTAATGCCGAAACATGAAATACATTGTGAAGCCTTGAGAGACTTGGTGGTAAGGCCACACGGTATGCAACTGCACCAATCCTCTCTAAAATTTCGAATGGCCCTATAAACCTAGGGCTTAGCTTCCCTCTCTTTCCAAACCGAAAAACTCCTTTCCAAGGTGACACCTTCAGAAAAACAAAATCTCTAACCTCAAATTCCAACTCTCGTCTACGATGATCAACATAACTCTTTTGTCTACTTTGAGCTGTGCGAAGCCTTTCTCTAATCAACTTAATTTTATCAGATGTAATCTGAACGAGCTCTGGTCCTAGCAACTTCCTTTCTCCAACTTCTTCCCAACAAATAGGTGATCTACACTTCCGACCATACAAAGCTTCATAAGGAGCCATACCAATACTAGAGTGGAAACTGTTATTATAAGCAAACTCTATTAGGGGTAAATGGTCTTCCCAAGAACCATCCAAGTCTAGCATACATGCTCTCAACATATCTTCAAGGGTTTGGATAGTCCTTTCAGATTGACCATCAGTTTGAGGATGGAAAGCAGTGCTAAAACTAAGTTTTGTCCCAAGATTTTGGTGCAAACTTACCCAAAATTTAGAGGTGAAACGTGAATCTCTATCCAACACAATAGATTGAGGAACTCCATGCAATCTCACAACCTCTTGAATAAATAAGTCAGCCAACTGAAACATATTATAGGTGATTTTCACTGCCAAGAAATGTGCTGACTTAGTCAAACGATCAACCACCACCCATATAGAATCAAATCCCCTTTTTGAACGAGGCAAACCACTCACAAAATCCATAGTAATATGGTCCCATTTCCATTCAGGAATAGACAAAGGCTGTAGAGGTCCCCCAGGTCTTTGATGTTCAATTTTTACTTGTTGGCACACCAAACATTTAGAGACATAATCAGCAATATCATTCTTCATGTTTTTCCACCAAATGTTATTTCTCAAATCACGATACATTTTAGTACCCCCTGGATGAACGCTATAAGCAGATTCATAAGCTTCACTCAAAATTTCCTTTTTCAAATTATTATCATTAGGCACACAAATTCGTTTCCCAAACCTTAAAATATCATCGTCAGACAATCCGAATTCCAACTTATTTCCTTTCTTTACTTCATTTACAATTTCCAATAATAACGGATCCTCCTTCTGAGCCATTTTAATTCTTTCAATTAACATTGGTTGAACCTTTATGTTTGCCAGAAAACCACTATAGCCAGGTAATACCACCATGACTTCATATTTCCTCAAATCATCCAATATATGTTTCTGAGTACAAATTAAATTTGCTATAGCCCCAAATGATTTTTTAATAAGAGCATCAGCTACCACATTAGCCTTCCCTGGATGATAATGAATACGACAATCATAATCCTTCACAAGTTCTAACCATCTCCTTTGCCTCAAATTTAACTCTTTTTGGGTAAATAAATACTTCAAGCTTTTATGATCAGTGAAAATCTCACAAGTTTCCCCATAGAGGTAATGCCTCCAGATCTTTAAAGCAAAAACCACAGCTGCCAACTCCAGATCATGAGTAGGATAATTTCGTTCATAATTTTTCAGTTGCCTAGAAGCATAAGCCACCACCTTACCATGTTGCATCAACACACATCCTAAACCTTTCTTAGATGCATCACTATAAATGATAAAACCACCACCGCTTGAAGGAACAGTTAGCACTGGTGCAGAAACCAATCTTTTCTTTAACTCTTGAAAACTCTTCTCACACTCCTCATCCCAATGAAATTTGACATCTTTTCTTGTCAGCTGAGTCAAAGGTGATGCAAGACTAGAAAATCCTTCCACAAATCGCCTATAATAACCAGCTAACCCCAAAAAACTTCTAACTTCTGTAACATTAACAGGTCGTTGCCAATTCACCACAACTTCAATCTTAGAAAGGTCAACACTAATTCCATTTTTAGTTACAACATGTCCCAAAAACACCACCTTGTCTATCCAGAACTCACACTTTTTAAATTTTGCATAAAGCTTTTTCTCTCGAAGGGTTTGTAAAACAATCCTTAAATGTTCTTCATGTTCCTCCTCACTCTTAGAGAAAACCAATATATCATCGATAAACACAATAACAAATTGATCCAAATAATTTTGAAATACTCTATTCATCAAGTCCATAAAAGCTGCTGGAGCATTAGTTAACCCGAAAGGCATAACTAAAAATTCATAATGCCCATAACGAGTACGGAAAGCTGTCTTTGGCACATCATCAGGCTTAATCTTCAATTGATGGTACCCTGATCGTAAGTCAATCTTTGAAAACACTGCTGCACCTTGCAATTGATCAAATAGGTCGTCAATCCTAGGAAGAGGATACTTATTTTTAATGGTGACCAAGTTCAGCTGACGATAGTCAATGCATAATCTCATAGACCCATCTTTTTTCTTCACAAATAATACAGGAGCACCCCAAGGTGAAACACTAGGACGAATGAATCTTTTATCCAATAACTCTTGCAATTGAACCTTCAACTCTTTTAACTCTAAAGGTGCCATCCTATATGGAGCCTTAGAAATTGGAGCAGTCCCAGGTAACAAATCAATTGCAAATTCAATCTCTCGATCATGAGGTAAGCCTGGTAAGTCTTCTGGAAATACATCTGAAAAATCTCTAACTATCAGAATATCCTCAAGTTTCGCCTCTTTATCCTTATCAACTGTAACACAAGCCACAAATCCCCCACTTCCTTTATTTACTAAGTTTCTAACTCTAACTGCCGAAATCAACCCACTATAGGAACTTTGTGCCCCTTGAAATCGAAAAGCTTCCTCTTCTGATATATGAAAAATAACCTCTTTGGAAAAACAATTAATACTAGCATGATACTTTGCTAACCAATTCATCCCTAGAATAACATCAAAGTCATACATCTCTAAGGGTAAAAGATCTACAAGAAATTTTCTACCCCCAAGGCAAATTTCACAAGACTTATAAACACAATCAATCCACACACAATCACCTAGAGGAGGAGCGATTGACAAAGGGTATTTTAGTGGCTTAGGGGATTTCTCACAATGACAAGTAAAAGCACATGATACAAAAGAATGAGTTACACCAAAGTCAAATAAAGCTTTAGCTTCCTTAGAAAATAGAGATAATGTACCTGCCACCACATCGTTGGAAGCCTCAACATCTTGATTAGTCATGGCAAATACTCATCCTTGAGTCTTTGGCTTCTTGTTTTGACCTTCAACATTTTGAGTGCTAAAAACACCACGCTTCTTTGGGCAGTCTATGACTAAATGCCCTATCTGTCCACAGTTAAAACAAGCTCCAGTCTTTTTGTGACATTCTTCAGAATGTGCCCTACCACAAAAACTACAAAGTGATGCTACATTATTCTGAAGAGATCCCCTTCCCATAGGCTTTTGAGATGAACCACCTAAAATTCGAGGTTGAAAAGAACCAATTTGCTTGCTTGAACCACCACTGCGATTACCACCAGGCTTAAACTGCTTACTCCGTTTGTCTTGAGCATTCTGAGACTCAGCTAAATATCTCTCTGCTATTATTGCCCACCCAACCATATCAGCATAAGTATTCAACTTTAGAATAGACAATCGACTCTTGATAGCTGGTCTTAAACCCTCAAAGAAACGTCGACAATGACTACCTTTATCCTTTATAAGTCCTGCTGCAAAACGAGATAGAGTAGTAAACTTTTCTTCATACTCAGCCATAGATTTGTCACCTTGAATTAGACTAAGAAAATCAGCCTCCATCTTAAAGCGCACATGATCAGGAAAGTATTTCTCATTGAAAACCTCTTCAAACCTACTCCAAGTAATAGGGGCTGCACCCAATTGATTCCTTAAAAGATGTGAAGTAGCCTCCTACCAATGATCAGCCTCACCTTGAAGCATAAATGTAGCAACGACAACCTTTTGATTATCACTACACCCCATAGCTGTGAATATTTTTTGTATTTGCTTCAACCAAGCTTCAGCTACCATAGGATCTGTGGTCCCTTTAAAGACAGAAGGTCCTAACTTCTTAAATTGCTCCAACGTTGTACCACCAGCATTAACATCTTGTTCTTCGTTCCTCACATCCTACCTTGCAGGGGCTTGACTATTTGCTAATTGCTCCAAGACTCGAGCTTGAC
This sequence comes from Mangifera indica, assembly GCF_011075055.1. NCBI lineage: Eukaryota > Viridiplantae > Streptophyta > Magnoliopsida > Sapindales > Anacardiaceae > Mangifera > Mangifera indica. The sequence goes on along the minus strand of NC_058140.1, from coordinate 5,856,428 downwards.
TTTCTAGAAATTTATTCATCGCATACAACATCGGGTTGCTTTCTTGAGCAAGTTGACGAAGGGTAATGTTGTAATTATCTTGATTGTCATCTCTCGAAGCTGAAGGGTCTTGCCTTGTAGTAGATCTACGTGGTGGCATCTTAATGACAATATCAAAATTAGCAAAACTTTAGTGTAAACTAAAAATATAAGCCTATATATATACTAAATTTATCTAAAGATAATCATATAACATGATCTTATTGCTAAATCATATTACCACAACACAAATTAAAATCATCTTAAAAGTCTACAGAATCTTAAACCTAAAGCTCTGATACCACAACTGTAACACCCCAGGTCCAATAGCTCGGTCCACTGTCAAGATATTGTCCACTTTGGACACACAGTCCATCATGGTTTTGCTATTGGGCTTTGCAACCCAAAATGCGTCTTAACAGTTAAGGAGCTCACAGGCTATTTAACCAATTCAATTCTCCCACCACTAACCAATGTGGGATCCATAGACAGAGCACACACAGACCCAGCATCTCTGTGCTTTGTCGATGTGGGATACCCCTAGGCGAATCCCACATCGACAAAGCGGGAGAGATGCTGGGTCTGTGTGTGCTTTGTCTATGGATCCCACATTGGTTAGTGGTGGGAGAATTGAATTGGTTAAATAGCCTGTGAGCTCCTTAACTGTTAAGACGCGTTTTGGGTTGCAAAGCCCAATAGCAAAACCATGATGGACTGTGTGTCCAAAGTGGACAATATCTTGATAGTGGGCCGGGCTATTTGACCTGGGGTATTATAAATGGTATCAGAGCAACTCTGCGTGTCCTCTTGAACGATGGTGGGGCAAACCTCAGCGAGGACGCTGAGTCCTGTAAGGGGGGATGTATGTGATACCCCTAGGCGAATCCCACATCGACAAAGCACGGGAGAGATGTTGGGTCTATGTGTGCTCTGTCTATGGATCCCACATTGGTTAGTGGTGGGAGAATTGAATTGGTTAAATAGCCTGTGAGCTCCTTAACTGTTAAGACGCGTTTTGGGTTGCAAAGCCCAATAGCAAAACCATGATGGACTGTGTGTCCAAAGTGGACAATATCTTGATAGTGGGTCGGGCTATTGGACCTGGGGTGTTACACTGTAGTTGTAGGTGGATTCATGTACACAATGCTCTGTACAAGACTTGATATAACATTTTTTGTAAGTGTTACGAGCAGATATTAGGCTAATCCAGGTAAGAAACATTAGTTAATAGTAAAATCAATTCTCAAATACTTAAGAAAGATTAAAGATCTTATTCTGAGTTTTGGGTGTTATGAGTTAAACATTCAAAGATACTCAAGCTCTAATTTTCAGTCAGACGTTGATGATAGAAAGTTTACATTAGGGCTTATATTTATTTGTAATAAGGGTGCAATTAGTTGGAAGAGTTCTAAGCAATCAACCATAGTTGACTCCACTATAGAAGCTGAGTATATTGTTGCTTTAGAAGCTAGAAAAGAGGCAACATGGATGCGCAAGTTTGTATCTAAACTTGGTGTGTTTCTAAACATGGCTTATCTAATAAACCATGTTATATGGTAATACCAGTGTTATTGCATAGGCAAAGGAACCAAGGGTGCATCAAAGGTCCAAACATATTCAGCGAAAGTATTATATTTTAAGCGAATTCATTGGAACTAGAGAGATAATAATATAGCGGACACCATCAACAGAAAATGTAGCTAACCCATTGACTAAGGCGATGACATTGAAACAATTGGACTATCATCTTGAGAAGATGGGTATGTGATACAATAATAAATGACTTTAATACAAGTGTGAGTTTTGTTAATGTATGCCCTAGGAAGCACTTGTTTGGTCAGTTCTAGGGGCATTTTAATCTTATATGTATATTTATGTGAATTATTAATAAAGGAAATAGTTTTTTTGTTCATATGCATAAGTTGTTTGCTTTTTTTGTGATGATGTAAAGTATGTATGTGAACTGTCCAGATGACTCATTTAATATACAAAATGAGTCATCAAATTATTCCTTACGAACATGACATAACTTGGGCAATTATATCACATAGTATGTATATCGAATACCTCTATTGAATGCCATGAGATTACATTAATGGGGGTAATGATCATGGTCATGTCATTACAGTATTGGTATGAATTAATTATAGTCACATGATCATTAAATTGTAGTCAATAACTTATTGTAAGATCGTATTAATACACAAAGTAATCCTTTGACCTAAAGCATTATAGTTACATTCGATAAGATAAGTATGATTCATGTGGTGTATATATACATAATTAACCACATCTCATAAGGCAAGCCATACTGGTCATGTGTTGTTTGTATGCGAAGATGAATGATGGTCAAGATAGGATCCATTGACTAAAAAAGTATTAAGTTTTGAAAATCCATTGATTCAACCCAGATCTGAGGTCTAAAACGAACATCGATAAATATTAGAAATCAAATCTCTGGCTAAAGGATAATATAAGTCATACGAAAGATGTTCGCTATGATATGTTCTAAATATTTAAATCGATGATTCGTAAAGAATCGAAATAAGGATTTTAACAATCCATGAGTCCGTAGTCATTCTAGATTAGACAACAGAAGAATATTACCTACATGAAATTTACAATCGAATATACTAGGTTCGATGGAGTATTTCTTTATTATGGTTTAAGGGTTACGACATATTATTAGATGTTTATTATAGTTATTGAGTTTCTAGTATACTTTCAGATTATCTAAAAAAGGACTTACGACTACACCATGGTGAAACTAAAGGGTCACACCAATAAACCAAGCTTTCAAAATGGAGGATTAATTATCTAAGTATGGGTAGCACCTTTCAAAGGATAATGAAAATCATATAAAATGTTATATGGGTGTAAAAGTCATATTTTAAAAGTTAAGATGTTAGTGAGATGAAATTAAGGTGGCTAAGGTATATACTTGATATGCATGTATGGTAAGACTTCAAATTATGAATTTGTTGGGCTAAATAAGAATTTTGAAATTGTAAAATAGGTCATCATTATAAAAAGTGCATTTTATTTCATTTTGAACTAACACAAGCATTCTTATACTTTACTTTCTCTCATAAAAAAAACTAAAACCTCTCCCTTCTCTCTAAGATTTGGCTTAGAAGGTATACTCCTTTAAAGGTTCTTCAAGTGAAGAGCTTAATCTATCATCCTATATCCTTATAAGAGGCAAAGAAGTAGGTAAAAGTTTCATCCTTCTCTTATATGCCTTAATCATGCGTTAATTCTTGTTTTACTTACATGCAAGATATTCTTTGCATCTTTTTCTTCACCTATCATTTTCAATTACTTCATATAGATGTCTTCTACAAGTTTACCTTTTAAGAAGGTAGTCATGACATCCATTTGAAAGATTTTATAGTCATAATATGCAACTATAACAAGTATAATTCTAATAAACTGAAGCATAATCATTAGCGAAAAAGTTTCATTATAGTTGATGTCATACTATTGAGTGAAACCTTTAGTAACCAGTCATGTTTTATAGGTATGCATGTTACCTTTCATGTCAATTTTTCTTTTGAAAACTTATTTATACCTTTCAGGTTTTACCCCATTAGGTGTATCCACCAGAGTATATACTTGGTTTTGACATATAGAGTCTATATCGAATTTCATGACATCTAACTATTTATCAAAATCTAGACTTGAAATAGCCCTATCGTAGGTCTTAGGATCATCACCATTGATGTCCGATACATCACCATGTTGAGTCAAGAGAGAACCAAATCTCTCTCACTTGTGACATACACATGTAGTCATATGCAACTCTTGTACACATTAAGGTTGTTTCACTTGAAGTGATAAAACTTCCTCATCATGATCAACTATTATCCTGTCTAATATTTGTGGTATCTTATGGTTTAGGAACTTCATCGAGTTTCACTCTCCTCCTACTAGTCTTTTTAAGAATAAATTTCTTCTTAAATAATACACTGATGTAACAAACAAAGACTTATTGCTTTTCTAGTTGGTAAAAGTAGTATCCCTTAGTAACATTTGGGTACTCTACAAAGATAGACTTTTTAAACTTAATGCTCAACTTTTTCGAAGTCTTTCTTGACCTAAGCTTTACAACCTTAAATCCTCAAGTAATTTAGATTGGGCTTTCGCCCAATTTACTACTCATATAAAGTTTTATCTATAGATTTAGACGAGACACAATTTAGTATATAAACAAAAGTTTCTAAGGTATAACCCCATAAAAACATAGTTAGATCAGTAAAAACTCATTATAGACTTGATTATTTCTATTAAGGTCTTATTCCTTCGTTCAGATACACCATTATGTTATAGAGTAGCAAGAGGAATAAGTTGAGATACTATCCCATTTTCCTTTTGGTATTGTTTGAATTCAACACTCAGGTATTCATCTGTTTGATCATTTTGGAGGATTTTAATTTGTTTACCTAGTTGCTTTTTAACTACTTTCTTGAACACTTTGAATTTATTAAAGTATTAAGACTTGTGTGTTATAAAAAACACATAACTATATCTACTAAAGTCATCAATAAATGTGACGAAATAGGTTTTCCCATATCTTTTATGTACTGTCATGAGCACACACACATCGTTGTGTATGATCCCTAATAGTTCAGTCGCTATTTTTATTATGTCTAATAAAAGGTGTTTTGGCCATCTTACCCAATAGGCACGATTCGCACTCATCATATGACTAGAAGTCAAATTATTGAAAGATTCCTTGTTTAAGAAATTTGGATATACGTTTCGGTCTTACGTGGTCTGGCCCTACAATGACACAAATATGTGGTATTCAAATCAATATGTAATTTAGTTATTTCATATAGAATATTATTTTGTATATTGAGAATTTCATTAAAAAGTTTTTGAATATATAAACCATTATGTAATTCAGTTATTCTATAAAGAATATTATTTAAGCTAGTGGTTATAATACCACTATTTATTAAAAATAAATATCCCTCTTTGTCTAAAACAGACACGAAAACTAAGTTTCTAAAAACATAAAGAACATAATAACAATTTTTTAATTCTAAAACTATCCAATGGGTAACCTAAGATAATAAATTCCTATGGTAATGCAACAATATGTGCTTAATTTCCAACACGTAGGTCAACCTCTCATTCGACGAGTAATTACTCTGTCATAATCCCTGTATATTAAAACAAATATGAAAACCACATCTTGTGTCTACAACCCATAATGAATAAGGAAAATAGTTTATCTCAAAGACAAACATACCTGAAGTATAGGCTTCAGGTGTCTGCTTCTTCTTATTCTCTAAAAAGGTTTTACAATGTTTCCTTTAATGACCAGTCTTGCCATAATAAAAACAGACAACCTTTGCTTTTTTGACACCACCTATAAGCTAAGTAGCAGTATCGAGTTGTTTCTTTGCTTCGGGCTTGGGTTTGGCCTTAACCTTACTTTTGCCTTTGGCTTTGACTTTTAATGCTTAAGCTTTAACCACAAGTAGATTAGTCAAAGCAACCTTTCATACTTTTTGTTTACTCTACTTGAGCATATACAACAACTCCTAATGGGTTTTCTCCTTTTTGCTTAGATTAAAGTTCATAATGAAATTAGTCCATGATTTAGAGAGGAATTTCAACAATAGGTCAATTGCAAGCTCATTGTCCATGTTAAAACCTAAGGTTGCAATGGCTCAATATAGTCGATCATCTTGACCACATAAGGATCAACTTGTCATTCCTCAGATTTGTAATCAAATAGTGCATTTGATACCTCATATCATTCAGCCCTCACACAAGTGCCATATAACTCTTAAAAGTGTGCAAGTATGGATTGCACATCTATTTCCTCATGTTGTTTTTTAAGCTTAGGTGACATGGAAGTCAGCATAAGGCGTTAAACTTCCATGAAGTCAACAAGATACTTAAGAAAATATCCTTTTGCCTTTGGGTGGCATTGGGACCAGGCTTAGGGGTTAATGACCCTCAAGGATGTATAACTTTTTCTACTGACATAGAATAATTTAAATATTTTTGTACCAATTAATAAAATTGCTTCAAATAACCCTATTTTCTTTTTTGAGAATAGATCTATATGCTGGGTTTGATATGGTGATTTTGTAATATACAATTTAAAGATAAAAGAATTAGTAATTTTATTTAATATTCATTTTAATTATGGATTTAATAATTAAAATGCTCCTACTATTTTTCTCAAGTCAATGGCCCTTATTATTAAACTCGATAAGTTTCGGTGAACTTCCTAATGAACCGAGACTCTAATGCATTAATTCTCTCATTCGCTTTAACAAACAAATTCAAATTTATCGAATAGGTAAATTTCAAATTAATCACCAAAAGCCCATGATCTCAAGCTAGATGATGACCTAACAAATCATGTGACTCTTGGTGTCAGTAGGGCGGATATTATATATCTCTTTGTATTGACAAATGCATTCCCTACTCATGCCTCTAACAAGCTTCACCTTCGCTTTAACGAACAAACAAAATACATTTGTTAAGTTAGATCCAACATGATCATCACCTAATTTTCCACCTGGTAGAACAATGTTCCAACAAATAAAAGCTTAATTAGGGTGTCATATTAGAAGACATCAATTAAATCTTAGACCTGATATTTAAATTGAAGGTATTATTATTTAGTGTCATCATATTTTAGCCACATGTTAGGTGACATTTGCAAAATAAAACTTATACATACATTGTACAACATAAAAATAAAACGTGTCAGTATACAATCATAACTAATGTTAAGCCCTTTGAGCTAAGAGAAGTTTGATTTGTCAACCTAAGTGAATCTTCATCTTTGGATCTCGTGCTTGTTCTTTCGTCCCTAGTCTTCAATTATTACATCACTTTGTTTATTGGTTATAGATTTCTAAGGAAAATAAAAACAACCTAATCTAAAGAAGAAAAGAGATAAAGGCAGGGCGCACAAACCCTATTTAAGAATTACAACCAAAAAATGAAATAAAAATAAAAATAAAAACATCCACAAGGTTTAGTGGTTATGTACTGGGTACCATGTATACATACATCCATACAAATATATACAAATTAAAATTAAATTTTAATTATTATTATCCTAAGGGGGCGTTTGGTTTGGGTAATGTTTGATTACTAAAATAGAAAGATTACCTTGAAGATAGATTACTTAGAAGATTACTGGGTATAAATTATTACTATGTTTGATAAAATTTGATAGGTATAAATAATTATTGTGTTTGGTTAAAGGTAATAAAAGATTACTAATAAATTATTTTACTTAAATGCCCTTGAATATAATTATTTTTAAATATTTTTCATATTAATTAAAAATAAATTTATTTTTATCTCAAAAAATAAATAAATAATAATTTTTCTATAATAAACTCAAGATTACCCCAGTAATCTTTAAATACCTAAGGTGAAGGAGGTAATCAGATTACCACCTATATTATCTGCCACGTCAGCATTGGTAATAGAAGATTACTGTAATCTTTTATTACTGACAAACCAAACAAAGGAATAAAAGATAGATTACCAAGGTAATCATAAAATCCCCTAACCAAACGCACCCTAAGTGTCAAATTAAATTTTGGCCCCTAAAAATTTGTAAAATTACAATTCAACCCCAAAACTTAAGAAAAAATCAATTTAGTCCTAATTCAACAAAATAAGACTAAACTGATATTTTCAACATTGCCAGACGTACAAATGAGGGTCCATTTGTGCTTATGAAATTCATAAAAAAATCTAAAATGATGTATGATTAGATGACACAAGAAAAACACTAGACACTGTTGGGATTCCACAAAGGTGCATGGTTGGCTCTTTGTGATGGTCACAGTTGGACAAAAATAGTCCACATGTGCACCAACACATGGTGTGAAGAGGTGTCCACCTGGCACCCACCATGCATGGTTTGGTTTCAACCATTCACGATAAGTTTTCAGAACCTATTTTCTAGAATTTTTTTCCAGCATGAAAAATCCATAAAACCTTCTAGTATTTAGCAAGCCACTTACTATGGTAAGAAAATACGGCACGTAAACCATACTCGTACTAGCGACAACCTTAGAATCATGCAAATAACACGACATCGAAGGCAATTTTGTGTACCAACATAAAACCTATAACATTAAACCAAAATTAACTTGCATATGTCAACAAAACTCAAACAAAAATCTGAAATCATCGCTCAATAATTTAACACAATTTTCGTTGTATATGATACTCAACAAATCGTGGAACAACACGACTACAAATCATCTTTACCAATTTTTTGCCTAATTTTGATTAATCCAATTACATACAACCAACATATAAAATTAATCAAAACAATGCAAGTATAATTTTCATGAAAATTATGCTAATGTTAGCTTTGATACCACAGAATAACCGATAACACACTGAAATCTAAAATTTAAAAACTAAAAAAATCCTGAAAAACTTAACCAAGATGCCCATTTTAAACATAATAATCATGAAACATACAAAACACTTATAAGGTTTTTTAGAGTTATACCTATGTTAATGTCTTATTCGACCTTCACATGGCTAGAAAAAGTACACTATCCAACCCTCATGAGGCAACGCCTTGTATCCACGTGGAGCACAAACGTAAATGAAGGAAATCTAGGCAAACAAGCTAGTTGGTCTCTTGATTGGAATTATTGTTCATGATAGAAGGAAAAAGAGTGTAGAAAGAATGGCTAGGGTTTTGTTTTATGTCTACTTGTATATCTTTTTTATGTGAAATAAAAAAGCCTTTATACATGTGCAAGTATCTGACCACGACTGAAATTTTAAGCACACACGTCACCTTTAAACATATGCACGATTAGCATGTAAAATGCATAACCAATATTGCTAAGGCCATTTGCATGGCTGATACACATATGTGTGCCGACTAGTCTAACCAAGGCTTGCATGGACATGCCCAAGACTTGCATGATTGGCATACATATGTATGTTGGCCAACATAGACATAAACTTATTTGATTGACATACAAATATGTCGACCGACATGTTTTTTGTTACAAGGTGTCGACCAATATCATGCACACCTATCACACCAAGTGCACAATTGGCACTTAGTCAAGGCATGGTCAAATCAAGTCCTCTCAACCTATTAGGCAAACTCAGTCCATTCATGGTCTCTCTCTCTTGACCTTGAACACTAGAATTGTGAAAAAACAATTCACTCATTTAAGTTCGATTAAACTCCTTTATACCTATGAGCCATAAGCTCTTTATCGAGCTAGTAGTGTTCAAATTTTGTGCAAATCTAGACAAAGATCAAGATTGGTTTTTAGCAAAACATCATAGCCACTTGAATGATAGAGTATCAATAGACATTTGTTAAGCTTTTACAACAACATAGTTACACATAATTCAATCTTTTTGTCAATCAATATCTCTCAGGTTGAGACATAGAAATGTGTTTATCTCAGTGATTCCTTAATATGAACTGATACACATTAATGACTAATAAGGATTTGGCTACAACCTCATCCTATTATGGCCACAAATTCAAGTAGTCATAGATGTTATTTAGTATTCTTATATGAGATATTTTCTCATATACTCAAGAGTGATGAATCTTTTATCAATCAACCATAACCTCTATGTATCTCATGATATGATCTATTACTATTTTTATAGTTACCCCAATTACGGTGACACGTTAAACAACCTCAAACAATACCAATCCTTACATGATACGATCTCACGACCTTAATCAAAGGATTATATACACCTGTAATGTTCAGAGAATGTATTCGATAGACATTAGAGTAATCATCTATATGGATATCCTTTGGTCGAGTCAATCCGATGAACACTTTTATAATGTGTACTCATATGTTACACCAGGCTATTTATAATAGTTTTGAAAAGTGAAAACTATCGTCACTTTTGGTGGAATCGCTCAACACTATGATAACCTTATCATCATTGGTTGTGCCTTTATTCATTACAATGTCAAGGTTGTAGACGTTTCTAGAATGACCACTTAATACATACATAGAGTTCTCATGATCAATCGTCTGATCTTTTTGTCATAGTCTCACTATTCTAATAGCATGTTATTCATACAATCATATAAATGAGCAACATATGAATTGAATAACAATAAATCTTTTTATTAATGATTAATATAAAATTACATACATAAACGTCAGGTTCAATTGGCTTTAGGACACTTACCCTAACAATGCTATGTACAAGAGTTTATGTTGTAAGGTTTTTAAAACATTGATAACTGATAGCATAATAGAATTTAAAATTTTTTAAATAAAACAAACCTGAAAACCCTAGTCAAGATACCAGTTTTAAACATACATCAATGAACACGCAAAAACACTCTTAAGATGTTTTAACTTTACACCTGTATTGATGACTCCTTCAACCCTCACATGACAAGAGAAAGAATGGTATCCAACCTTCATAATGCAATGCCTTGGTATCCATGTGGAGCATGAACATGATAAAGGAAATTTAGTCAAAGAGGCTATTGAGGCTCTTGACTAGATTCACTGTTCAGGTAGGAAAAAAGAAAGAATAAGTGAGTGGCAGCTAGGGTTTCACTCGTTTTTTGTTCTCACCTATTACACAAATAATTATGACTATATATATGCAAATATCCAGGCTTTATTAGAATTTTAAGTAGATAGGACATCTTTCAACACATACATGCACGGTTGACATGTAAACATGCACAACCAGTATGTTTCAAACATTAAACGGGTGGACATTCTTTTGTCCAACCATACATGCCTTTATTTATTTATTTTTTCTTTCTATGGTGCTAATTTTTCCATGCATTTGTGATATGTGTATAAAATACACACAAATAGGGTTATGATAGTATGTTTAAGGTGAATTTTGGTCAATTTTGTCAGTTTTTTAAGTTTTATTTAATTTTGATGGCTTGATCTTATTTTGTAGTTTGAATTATATTCTTAGATGTTTTGAAGAATTCAAGCCCTTTTGAAGCAAAAATGGAAGCTTAAAGAAACAAATGAGAAGACTTTATATAAGGAGGCAGAGGTTAATTATAGGTTAGTCTTATGTCCATAATTGGGGCCCATAATTACTGGGTGCAAATAATATTTTAAAAATAGAAAGTAAGGTTAAGTGGCAACATATAAAAAAACAGTTATGTCTTCTCTATATTCCTATCACCAAGATACAATAGCCTAAAGGATTTTTAGAAAAAGAAAACTCCAAGAAACAAGTAGAAGAGTAAAGATTCAAGATTAAAGAAAGAAGACCCAAGAGAATTAAGATTTGAAGACCCTAGAGTTTTTCTTTTCTCTCTTATTATCTTCTTTTACTAATTTAAAATGTTTTTCTCTTCAACTTTATCTTGTATTTTGAACTTTATTATCATGAATAGTTAATTTCTTTTACTAGTATTTATGATGAATATATAAATTCTCAAAGATTATGTAATAGGTTGTGATTATTGATCAATAGTGATGAATGTTTGGTTTAGTAATTGTGTTTCTAGCTTCTTGCTTGGTCTTAGGGCTCAATACTATGTTTGTTTATAGATTGAAGTGTGATATTAAGAAATACATACTCAATTAGTTAATGTCTTTGCTACACATAGGGTTTTATTTAAAGATAAATATAAATCTTTTGTGGGTAAATTGATTATCATAGAAATTAATTGGTTTTGATTAACATAATACCACGAAAGTAGGTAAACTTTTAATTTTAGCACACCTAATTAACCTTGAGAGAGGAATTGGATAAAATAAGATAATCACCCATCAATAATTCATTTTACCATTGATTTTAATTGGATTTGTTACTAATTTTTGAGTAATTAATAGTAAAATCATAAACCTTAAGCTTCTCTATATTGGTATTTCATTTTAATTTGTTGGGTGTTTATTCCTTTTGTTAATTTTAGCTTGTTAGTATACATTTCAATTAATTTCAATTCAATTTTACTTATTCAACATTTTAATTCTCTAGTTAATTTAAATTACAAAACAAATTAGCATTTGACAACTAATCCTTCTAAGACTAACATCTTTCTATATTACTTAATTAACTCGTATACTTGTGAGCTATAGGCAATAAGCTTTTGGCACTGTTGTCGAGGATTTGTGCTTTCTTGATATTAGTATAATTTGTAGTTTAACTAGACTTGAGTTTTGTTTCATTTCTTTTTGTTATATTTGATTTCTTGTTGTTTTTTCTTTTTTCTTGTAGGTGCTCTATTAGTTTATAACCAGATCTCAAAATCCAAAATTATTAAATTTTGACTCAAAAATCGAGAAAACCTTTAAAAGACATAAAAAAGAAAGACGAGCAAGACAAATAGTTGCCATGAAGGATAACATCAATAATCAGTGAGCTCTTTGAGAATATGTTGTACCCATTACTTATGATGGTTAATCTAGTGTTGTGAGACCTACTATGGATGTTAACAATTTCAAGATCAAACCTTCTATTGTTCAGATAGTACAATAAAATCAGTTTGGAGGGTTAGCAAATGAGGATCCATACATCTACTTGTCATGTTTCTTTTAGATATGTAATACTTTAAAGATGAATATGGTTCTTAAAGATGCAATTAAATTGAGGCTATTTCCATTTTCATTGAGGGATAGAGCAATAGTTTGGTTAGATTTTGGGGCATCTGGTGCATTTACTACCTGGTAGACACTTTCTCAAGCTTTCCTTGCAAAATATTTCTTACTTGGTAAAACTGTTAAATTGAGAAATGAGATCGCCACTTTTTACCAAAGGGATGACGAATCTTTATATGAAGCTTAGGAGAGGTTTAAAGATTTACAAAGGCAATGCCTCTATCATGGTTTACCTTATGGCTAGTTGTTCAGACTTTCTATAATGGTTTTTCTTATTCACTGAAAAGTACCTTGGATACAGTCGCCAATAGGTAAAATATCTTATATGGCTTTGCATTTGATTGAAGAAATGGTTTCCATAGTTGTTAGTGGTCTAATGATAGAGCTAGTCATAGAAGACATTTGTAAGTACATGAGATAGATGGAATTACTATAGTGAATGCTAAGTTTGATGCATGGACAAAGAAATTAAAGAGATTAGATATCAAGGTTGTAATTACTTCTAGTTGTGAGAATTATGGAGGAGATCATGCAAGCTTTGAATGTCATTTGGGTACCCACTATGTACATGAGCATGCAAATGAGTAAGTGAATTTTCTCAACTACAATAAAAGAGGACAAGGTAATCCTTATTCAAATACATATAACCCAGGTTAGAGGAACCACCCAAACTTCACATGGTCAAACCAAGCCAATACTTCCCCAAACCAGAATTTTAGGTAGCACCTTCAGGGTTTCAAGCTAGAAACGCTAACCCACAACCTTTACATCACCCTTAACCTCTTTAGAGAGCAAAAATAAAATCTAGAATTGATGATGGATAATTTCATTCTTACCTAAAAACAAAAAGTCAATGCCCAAGATGAAGCGATTAGACAACTTACTGCCAAGGTTGACTAATTAGCCATACATAATAGGATGCTTAAAGTACAATTAGGTCAACAAGTAAGTACTCCCAATTCTAGGGAAATAGGAAGGTTCCCTAGCCAATCTCAAAATCCAAGGGAGCATTGTAAGACAATGGCCATCAAAAGTGGTAAATAAAGCAAGGTTGAGAATGATGTTGATGATGAGGGTAAACAACTGAAAGCTAAAAAGTTTGGAGAGAAAGATCCATTGAAGAAAAAGGTTGAGGGAAATGTTCAAGAAGCCCTTGAAAAGAAAGTGTCATCCAAAACATAGACAACACATTTTCCTTTTCCTCAAAGGTTCCAAATAGCAAAGTTTAACCAACAGTTTGGAAAGTTTTCCATATGCTACCGCTTACTTGGGATTTTTTCCATATGCTATCGTCGATGGCCTTCTTCTTGGCTATCGATAGTTACTCTTCTCTCTCTCTTTTCTTCCCAAATCCAAGAACAAAAAGTTGGCAGGGAATTTGGTGGCTGGTTTTTTTCCTTCTTCTCTCAAGTTCTTGGTTGATTTTCTTCCTCCATTCCTGAACTTCTTGGCTGTTGAAGATCACCCTAAGGCTACTAGACTTTAGCTCTATCTTACCTCTAAATCAAGGTAATAGAACTTAGCCAAACATTAAGGAAGGAGGTTGCTTTTGGTACACAACGTTATCCCATTTTAGTTAGGACTCTTTTCTTTCTTTATTTATTTTTGAGCCAAAGGACTTATTCCCACCCAAAGTATGCTAATTTCCCAAGTTTTCACCTCTTAACTTTGAAAATTTTATTTACCCACCTATAAGTGGTTAAGTTTATTAGTTTTAAAGGAAATCGTCATTTTATATTTATTATTAAAAATAAACTTAAATTTGATTTCATTTTCCCCCCTAAATTGTAAAAACTAACAATTTCCCTCTAACCTAAGTTTTCAAAAAATCATTTTCCCTCTAGGGTTTCTAATTTTTCAGATTTATTTTTTTCGATGATGAAGAGACTTCTCCAATGATCTCCAGGCATTGTCTTTTCCTCTCCAATAAGTCCTTCTGACGTTGAATGACGTTGTCTTTGTTCTTTGACGTTGATGACACCGTACAATGCTAGAAGAAGGACACATCATAAGGACTTGTCGGAGAGGAAGAGATGTTGCTTAGAGATCATCGAATAATTCTCTTCATCATCAAAAAAATTGAATCTGAAAAATTGAAAACCCTAGAGGGAAAATACTATCTTTGAGAACTTGGGTTAGAGAAAATTGTTAGTTTTTAAGGTTTAAAATGACAATAATATAACTAATAAATTCAGTTAATTTTAACCGCTCATGGGTGAGTAAATAAAATTTTCAAAGTTAAGAGGTTTAAACTTGGAAAAACAACATATTTTAGTGGGAATAAGTCCTTGGCCTTTATTTTTTTCCTTTATTATTTTAGCTACGAAAGCATAGGCTAATTATCAATTGCAAACAATGCCTCATATTTGTTTCTAGCTTGATCAAAAGTCCATTTTCAATTTTGATTGGTTTTGATCTAAATTCAACTTGAATCAAAATTAAAAATTTAGGGAAAAGACACTAATGCCTTTAAAGCGTATCTGAAGGTCTTACACTCAACATCAAGTCAACGACTTTATCATTGTTTTTTACATTATCTAATATAACTGTAAAATAGAGTTATTAATTTTATGTTCACAAAAAAATTAGCTAATGTTTGATAAATAGTAACACCAAAACAAAGATATTCTAGTAACCTAAATGCAATGACCTTTTTACACAACTGTTAATAAGAATCAATGTAATGGATAGTTATGCAAAGGTATCCTATGTCTTTATTAGTTGCAATCTATAAATCAAAAGTAATTGAAATAACACCATTAAAATTTCTTAGTTCTTCTATAATTTTTAATTTCATGAGTTCATAATTTCTAAAGATGTTAGACCTAAGGATAAACATAGAAATTCTTCTAAATATTGGTTGAACATTGTTTTGCATAATTCATTCTAAAATTTCATCTTTAGCTAGAGGGGTCAAAGAGGTTGGGCCAACCCGACGCATGACTTGAGCCTTTTAATTTTAGCTCGACCTAGGCAAGCACGACCTACTACTGTAATAGGCCATGTCGTGGGCTAACTTAACCTGGCATGTTACTGTGCCAAAAATATTTAAAAAATAATAATACATAAATAAATAAAACAATAATTATAATGTAAAAAACTATAAATTTTTATAAGAAATGAAAATTTTAGACTTAAGAAAATGAGTTGAGTTCTTTGAATCAATTTTACATATGTGAGATAACAAAAATTTAAGTTTGGTTAGAACATGATATTGGACCTTTATTATAGTGGGTAAAAGAAGTGAGTGATTGTATTATGTTAGATATGGAACACTTTTGTAAAAGTGCATAGTGCAAAAGTGTCCCACATTTAAAAGAATATAATCACCCACAAGGTATAAGTTTCAACCAAACTTAAGTTTTGGATCCAACATTGATGAGATTGATTATGAGAACTCAACTCACCTATTATAAATAAGTTTGTCTTATTTCTAATCACAATTCAATTTTCTAACATATTTTCTTTTATTAAAAAAGATAATTTAAAAAATTTATTCAATAAAAATACACTGCAGGCCTAATAATTTTTATTGGTCGACTTGGTAAGAAGACTTGTTATAGTGTGGGCCTTGGGCCCAACTTAGCTCGACCCAACACAAGCCAGCCTTGTCATGTTTATTTTCAACATATACAAAAGGTTGGTAAGAAGCTATAACCTATTTGGCCAACACACACTTGTTGTATTGGAGCTATCAACCAATCATGATCTAGTGAAGATAATTTGTTGTTGTCCTCTCATGTCCTATAGAATTTTTTTACAATATTTAGTAATACAATGACAAAGATGAATGGTGTTGTCCAAACTGGTGATGTCAAATAGGTACCGTAATGTTGACACACTATCTGTTAGATTAATCTATCTTAGATCGTTTTTTTGATTTGATCGAAGTGCTCCCATACCATCCACTTTTGTTTTTTTTCCCACTAAGGTTGTCACACTTTTACACATCGATGCTCCAGTTGTGTCGTTATTGATACTATCACCTCTGAAGTATTTAAATAAATTAAACTCATTTGAGCTTAATACCATTTTTAATTTTCTGTTGAATGAAAAATAATAATTAACAAAATTTTAACACAAATGAAAATTAAAATGTTATACACAAATAAATATTGATTGAGAATTGAGAGAGTTTGAAAATAAGAGATTGATTATTAAAATTATTGAGAGAATGTGAGATTGACAATGAGAATCGAGAAATTATATTTTTTGAAAGGGAGGAAGGGGGTTTATACAAAGAAAAATTAAAAAATATATATTTTGGCCAAGCCAACAATTAGTAGCCGTTTGGCCAGGCAAAAACGACTTCTATAGGTTCTACACCCATAGGACATTTCAAATTTTTGAAATTTTTTTTATTTTCTTCTTTTTTTAACAAAGCGCTACAAAAGTAGACCATGCACTCGCGTGCTGGGCTAAAAAAGAGGGACTTGAGCCAAGTCATAGGTAGCTTAGCCGCCCTACCATGTCTAGGAAGAATTAAATGGTTTGCAGGAGTTTTTTGAAACTACAATTTGTTGATTAATAATAGAATATTTTATTATGTAACAATTCAAACAAAATAACTTTAACAATAAAATATAGATTATTAAAAGGTCAAAAAGGACTTATTTTCACCCAATGTTTAGTTCAGTTTTAAAGTGATATCTATTAACTTTTAAAAATTTAAATATTTATTTATCATCTAAATTTTATTAAAATTCGTCGTTAGTTACAAAGGTAAAAATATTATTTAACAAGTAATATTAAAAAACTAAAATTTTATCTTATTTTCTCATTTTAGTTTTACAAACTAATAATTTTCCTCTCAACCTAAGTTTTAGTTTCAAAAACTAACAATTTCTTTCCTAATCTAAGTTTTGAAAACTTGTCTTTTCCCTTCGAGGGTTTTATTCTTTTCCCTTGGTTTTTCAGTGATGTTCTCTCTTCTTTCTCTGCTAGCCTACTCTAAAGTTACTCTCTCCTCGTCGCTCTCATTTCGAAGGAAGACGAAAAGCCAATTCATCTTCCTCATCGGCTCTTCGATTTGTCTTTAGGCCAATGACAAATCAACTCTTAATCTTATGTCGATTACAACAAACCAAAAAGATGAAGACGAATTCTGTGATTGAAGTCGAATCAAAGATGAAACTCTAAGTCGTGTGGCCAGATTTCTCACTTGATTTCAACTAAAAAAAGAAGGGTTTACGCATAAGAAATGTCGTTAGGGAGGGATAGGGTGTTGACACTAAGGTTGATGACGCACTAGAGTGAATCATTGGGAAAAATTGTTATCGGAAAGAGAGAATACATTTTATGAGGGTTTTACGCAATGTTCTAAAAATTGAGAGGGTGACTGTTATTGGTAAAATAATAAAACTTTAAATAGTGGGGGGAAAAGGTAAGTTTTTAAAACTTAGGACAAAAGAAAATTATTTATTTTTAAAACTAAGGTTGAGAAATGAAATAAAATTTTATTTTTTTAAAACTTAGGACAAAAGAAAATGATGTTTTTATTTTTATAACTAATAAAAAAATTTAATAACAGTTAAATAATTAGTGAAAATTTAAATTTTTAGAAATGAGTAAATACCACTTAATTAAATTAAAATAATATTTCGTAACCCTGAACCAAAAGCTGTTAGAATTTGATGCTTATATTTCTCACATATAAATAAAATTTTGTGCACATATAATTTTTAAAATTAAGTCAATAACTTAAAAAATGGAAGCTTCCATAACCAAATTCTGCCATCGGAGTTCTCTTGTGAGAGCCTTGAAACCTCTCCATTTCAAGCTCGCAAACTCCCTCCGTTTCTCTTCTGGTTACTCTCTCTTTAAATTTAATTTTGTCTTTGTTTGATATGTGAATTAATTTATATTAGCTTGTGGGATTTTCAAGGTTTTGAATTTGTATCTGTATTGCAATAGGAGGGGGAAGATCGCTCGAAAGAGCTTATGACGCATTGTTGTTGGATGCTGGAGGTACCCTTTTGCAATTAGCAAAGCCTGTCGCAGACACTTACGCTTCCATTGGCAGAAAATACGGTTAGTTTTAAGGTTTCAATTGCCTGAATTACACCTCTATTTTGAAGATTTTTTATATAATATAATGGTATTTTAGAGCTTGATGATTCAGTGTACATCACATTTGATGTGGTGGACTTATCATGACTTTTGTGAATTTCACTCTAATTTGACAGTGTCAAACGATGATAGTTTTCTAGTTTTGCAAAGTTTAATTATGATCTGGGTTTTTTTGTCAGTAATACAGTAAGTTTCCAAAATTATTCAGGTCTCACTGCAACTTCAGCTGAAATAAAGAAGGGATTTAAGAGAGCTTTTGCTGCTCCGTGGCCCGAGAAACTCCGTTACCAGGTCAAATATGTTTCTTTGTGAATATCTTTTCTTATTTTGAAATTCAGTTGTTTTGATTTGTTCTGGTTTATGATACAATTTGACGCTAAAACTGGATTGCATGGGGTAGATCACAAGAGGAGAGCACCTCTGAAGCATACCCTGAGAGCTAAAAAAAGGTTCAAGCAAATCAATAAATTAGGCTTTTGTGATTGCCACAAGATAAATCCATGTCAAATGTGATGTAATGGGATATGTATTTTATATAATTGTCATTGTGCTCTATTGAATTGGAAAGAAATGATCTTCAATGTGCCCAGAGTTTCAATAATTTTCAATTGACTACTTTGTTTAAATAGTAAACAAAATCTTGGACAGGGAGGACCTTGATGTATCTGTATTTCTGCAATTATGATGAAAGCTGTTGAAGTATTAAAAGTATATAAGATGAATGAGTGATAACATTATGTGCAAAACAACAGAACTGTTGCACCTAAAATTTTTGTGAAAAAGAGCTAATGTGGTTTCTCTTTGTTGGCAGCTAAAACTTGTGCAACTGATTTTATCTTTAAAATCCCAATCAAAGAAGTATCGAGCTATTTTTTTTTTTTTTTCAATAAAACTAGTGAAATGTGTTTTAGCCTTTTATTCTCTGTATCTTGTAATGTCAGGAACGTTTAATGACTTTTTGGTTCCAGTATTATGTCATGCTTTTTGTACCAATGAATATTGCTGTGGTGACAGTGGATTAGTAGATTTCTTTTTTTTCATCAAATGATTACTTAATATCAATGCTTTACCAGCTACTTCAAAAGACATATTTCAGTAGTACTTCAGAAGTTTGAACTGAATCATGTGTAATCTTTACATCACATTTATTATTAGTAGGGAGATGGAAGGCCGTTTTGGAGAATTATTGTTTCTGAAGCAACTGGTTGCAGCAACAATGATTATTTTGAAGAAGTCTATGAGGTGTTGTTTTGAAGACTATTGAAAATTAAGTTAGCTGGTGATGTTATGTTGACACCATCATCTGATTTCCTATTTGCTTCCTTATTCAGTATTATGGAAATGGTGAAGCATGGCATCTTCCGGATGGAGCTTACCAGACAATTTTCCTCCTCAAAGAATCTGGAGGTCATATAAATTAAGTATTCTCTCTCTTATTCTTCTCTGCAAACAATTCTCAAACCAGTTTTCTGACTCTAGCTGTTTTGTTATTGTTGAACAGTGAAGGTGGCAGTTGTATCCAATTTTGACACCCGCTTAAGGAAGTTACTGAAAGACCTCAATGTTATAGATCTGTAAGCATCCTATTTTAAGTCACTCACTTTCTAAAATTGGTATTACATCTTTTCTGCATGATATGTCAGGATAATTATGCTTTTCCACTTTGAATTTATGATATTTTAGTTAGGGTTCTGGAAATTTTTTTTCCTTTCTTTGTTGAGCTAAAACAGATCCTCTATTCTTTGGTACATGATGCAGATGAGGGTATTGCATTGTGCACAGAAAAATAAATTGAAATTTTCAGTTATATCATTGATAAATATAAGTCTGAAAGGTCACTTCTTCTCAAGTTAGCTTTCTCAATATGAAATTTGTTGTAGTTTGCTCATGTAGTCTACATATAATGCAGCTAAAAAGGCTATTATGTTCTAAGATTTATGGAATTTTCTTGGTTTGCTTTTCAGATTTGATGCCGTAGTTATATCCTCAGAGGTTGGATATGAAAAACCAGATCCAAGGATATTTCAAGCTGCTTTAGGTATATGTCGTAACAAATATATTTGGTTTCTTGTCTTGTGGTCTTAAATTTCAAGTCCATTATTTGTTTCTTACAGACTGTTAATATATATATGTGGTTTGAATAACTCAATAAACTTGCTCATCTAGGTTTCCATCGGACATGAACAGATTCATTATGTTATGCCTATTGTTCAGAGGCATAACATAATCAAATCTCCATGTCTGGTCTTATATATCTATATCAGTTTCTGGATTCTTTTTTAATGCCAGCATTCAATTGTTGACTTCCATGATTCATGATGACTGCAATTTTTATGGAATTGTCTAGTTTATTTGTATGATGCATATGCATCTAAGCATGCCTTTCAGTGATATATCTCTGTTAGATGGTTTGTTTATCTTTGCCTATTTCCTTCTGCCATAAATTTAAGAGTTGAACAGGAAAGAAATTTGCATCAATGCCCTAAAATGCTCTTTTTTTAATTATGCATTGAAATGACCCTTGCATGCTGAGTGATATTCTTTAGATGAAATGAGTATACATGCTAGCAAGGCTGTACATATTGGAGATGATGAAAAAGCAGATAAGGAGGGGGCGAGTGCTGTTGGGATTGATTGCTGGTCAGTATACATTTCATACAAACGCCTTTGTAAGAGAAATGCTTATTCTAAAACTAAGAGCCCTATATTGCAACTGAGGCATATTTTCTTTGTTTATGAGTCAGTGACATTCCAATGTCTTTAAAACATGTGGAATAACCCTACTGTTAATCTGAATAAGCAGGTTGTGGGGAACAGATGTGAAGACATTTTCAGATATACAAAACCGCATCATCCTAGAATCATAAGTGCCATTAGAATGCCGACATCATTGGTAGTACTTCAACTCTATTCGACATTCTTTTATGTGTTAATTATCCTTGCAAAGAAAGAGGTTTTGATATTACGTTGTGAGACATTGTATAAGGTTGATTAAACTATATATCTTACCTTCTATATGATAGATACATGTTAATGGTGATTATTCCGGATGTATGGCTGTTTGAACATTATAAATTGCTATTCAATCAGGGGATTTATTTTAATTTAAATTGAGAAGGAATGGAATGGGTTGAGTGCGCCAGTTGATGTATTATAATATTTTTTCTGATATCTTGGGCAATGATGAATAAAAGAGCTAAAAAATAATTCTTCAGATGCAAAATCAGTTGTCAGTAAAAGGTGTGCAATAACGCAGCTCAGATGTGCTTTGTACAAACAAATTGACAGCAACAAATCACGCCCTTGCCAAGATCAAATTCCTGCTGAAGACTAAGTCAAATCTACCGATTATTGATTCATCTGATAATCAATAATTGGTTGTGTTAATGGTCTTGTGCAGTGCCACATCTGCACTCTTTAAGAGCTTGTTCTCAGAATTATGCAAATAATTTTCGCCTTCTAACAACCACACAGCGCAACAGGTCTGAATCTATAACCCCCCTCCTTTTCGCAAAACTTTTGTTTTGGCAAACAAGAGAGTCAACTAGTAAAATGGAAATGGCCGACAAACTCGGTTTCACCATCTTAGCATCTACACCTTTTTCGCAGATTGGCATGCAGATACCATCTTCCAGATTGCTGTCTTCAATACCTTGTCTGCTTAACCCGTCATTACTATCAACCCAGGATTCCGTGCATAAATCACCTCTTCTATACTTGCAACATCTACAGCAGATCACACAAGTTTATTAAAGATCAACAGCATAAATTTACCTTTTCTAATTAAAATTTGTGTATGAAAACAAGTTTAACTTGAAAATCCATCCTAAATAAAACTTAAGGCAGGGATGAAAAATGCAACTCAAACATTAATCAAGTCACTGCATTGCTAGCTAACAAACCTCCAAATCAACAACCTAAAAAGGACAAAATTTAGCAAATATGCAGGAAATCCCAAGACTTTAAAGAGTAAAATGTCGAGAAAATCACCCCAGAAAACTGTAGTGAAGAAGATGCAAAGACATCCATTCTGTTTCTAATAAGGCGTCAATGCTTCCCAACCAATTCATCATACATCAAGACTCAACTTGCAAATTAATCTCTACTGCTCTCAAAGATCTTTCTATTTTTGTGCATTTGCTATTATATTAACTTTTTTTATGTGATATTTGATTTCATAATCATAATGTTTTACTATCTCTAACCGTTTTTGATTTCTCATTTTATAATTTTTTTTTGAGTAAATAAACGTGTTTCGCACTTCAACCTATAAAAGGTAGTGTCTTCAAAGTTGTAAGGCAAATACCACTATTGCTAATATTTATCATATGTGAGGCATCTATTGTCATATTCTTTTGAATAGAGCTCACATTTTTATAACACGGTCTATTAACTTGATATGATATAATATAAAAAAAATTAAGTTAGGATTAAGTTTTTCTAGCACAAAATTTATTTTAGGTCAACCTGATATGAGTTGAAATTAAATTATATAGTGTTATGGTTCACATGAAAGTTCTCTGATACAACACAAATTGACTTGAATATTTTAAAGAAATGTTACTTTAATAAAATTTGTTAGGAGAAATATTATACAGATGAGTAATACTATATGTACACACTTTTGATACACAATTTGATTACACAAATGATGTGTCAAAATATGATTGGGTGTTTCTCTTTAATCTAAAATCAATCACATGATAACATATCATCTGTATACCAAAAGTGTATACGCATAGTTTTATTAATAAATTATAAATTAGTTGAAAGATATCATCAAGATCAGTTGAAATATTTTCAAATTACACATAATTATATCTTTATATAATTCTAATTATTTATATTATTTTTAATTTTTATTTAAATATTTATTTTATTATTAACCAGTAAGAATATGATTTAGTTAGTTAGATTATTAATGCATTTGAAAGGTTAGAGTATGTAATTTTTAGGGTATTTGTAAACAAGATAAAATATTGTATGGTGTGTTTTACTAATAATAGGTTACGGTAATTTGGTGAATAAATTAAAATTGTAAAAATACTTTGGAAAGTGAAAACAAAAGATAATTTTTGATCAATTCGAGTTGGATAGAGTTAACTCGAATATTAAAAGGTTGGGTTAAAATTAAAAAATTTTGATACGATTCTAATTCATGTTGGATTAGAGTTGAAGGTCTCTAGCACAAAACTTGAACTGACACAATATAAACACAATCCAATGACACGAACTGCTAGGTCTGCTTTTGAAAAACCTTTAATGATTAATAATTCTAAAAAAAGTGAACATGATTATTTAAAAGCTTTATATAAATTAAATCTTTTAAACAAATATTTAATCAACACACAAGTAATTTCAACTATATACTCAAGCATAACCGATAAACATAAAGTAAAGAGTAAGGGATAGAAAGGCTCAAGATTTATAACGGTTTGGAGTTTTCTCTTATAAACTTTCTAAATCCACTTTTTTAAGTAACCAGCTTGAAGTTCCACTAATAAAGAATTCTTTTTTTATAATAGTTCTTTAAGATTTCGCTTAAGTACGTTAGTTGATTTTGTATTGCACCCAATACTATAGTTTATTTGGATTTCATCCAAGTATGATTGGATACAGAAAATATGATTGTAAATGTCTATACTAAGGCTAATACAAAGAGTGAGCACAAACATTTCTCTCAAAAATGTGAGTTATGAACCTAGAAGAGAATTTTTGGATGATAAGAAGAGTATAAGATTTTAAATTAATTTCTCTAACTTATTTTAACTCAAAGAAGCTTCAATTTATAGTTTTGGATAGCTGGAATAGCTAATACAATCATTGGATGGAGATTTGTATCAATCAAGCCTTGAAAGAGATGTTTTTCTTCTTAAAAAAGCATAATGCATGGGTGTGTATCATAGATACACGAGCATCTCTGACATGTTTTTATTTCTTTCAAGCTTAGTCAAACTCAGTTAAATTACCAATGATGAAATTTTCTTCTTGATATACATCCTAATAGACGTTCATTTGAAATGAACAGTTGTTCCTTCTTTATATTTGAAACTATTCCAGAATTTTAGAGTCATGAACATGGAATCGAACAGAGAAATGAATGCAAACTTGGACGTATTAAATTTTGTCTATGAATGGGTGTGCATGTCTGATGAACGACATGCATTGTTTTTGCCTTTGAATTGTTCTTGAAGCATGAGGAAAAGTGAACGAGGAAACTCTTCATGAGTTTTCTCCCCAAATATACATGGGCTTGCATATTGCTTCAACACTTTAACTATGTTGACTTCACTTTAATTTGATTGAGAACGAATGCATGGGGTCTTTTCCTCATGTGCAACTTGTAAAATGAAAACACACAGGTGTTTATCTTTGACACGTAGACATGCATAACCTATCCCGACATTTTTCAATTTGTGTCCATTTGGTAATGTTTTTAACATATTCCTTGTGTATGGTTTTTAAGGCGCTAATAACTAGCAGTGCAACAGAATACAAATTTTGAAACAAAACAATCCTGAAAACCCTAGTCAGGATACTCGTTTTAATCATAATAATCATGAAACATACAAAACACTCATAAGGTGTTTTAAAATTAATACTTATATTGATGGCTCCTTTAAACTTCACATAGGTTAAAAGAGTACGTTATCTAACCCTTACGAGGTAATGCCTTGGTATCCACATAGTGTACGAATGCAAATGGAGGAAATCCAAGAGAAAAGGCTATTGGGCTCTTAACTGGAAAAACCATTCACTGTAGAAGGAGAAAGCACAAAAAAAAAAAAATAGTTAGGGTTTTTGTGTTTTGTGTATGCTTCACTAATTTACACCAAAAAATGTAGCTATATATATATATATATATATGAGTAGGTATCTGAGCACGATTGGAATTCCAAGTGCATATGGCACCCTCAGCATACAAATGCACAGTTGTCATGAAAAATTATTTAGTTGACATCCATTAGGCCATTTACATGGTCAACATCACTTGAGTGTGTTGGTTAACATGGCCAAGGCTTGCACTACTAGCACACATGTTTACTGACTAGTATGGACAAGACCTACATGGATGACACTACATGTGTGTATTGGTTGGCATGTTTTCTTTCATCATGGTGTCTACTGGCATCATGTAATTGCATGGTCGACACCTCTTCCACTAAATGCATAGCTGGCATTTGGTTAAGGCATAGTCAAACCGAGTCCTCTCAACCCATTAGGCAAACCTAGTCAATTTGTTATCTCTTTTTTAGCCTTGTACACTAAGATTGTCAACAAACAATCCACTCATTTGAGTCAATTTAACTCTTTTATGCATATAACCTATAAGTTTTTTATCGAGTTGGCAGTTTCCAAATTCAGGTGAATCTAAATACAAACCAGGATTGGCCTCTAACAAAGTATCATGGCCAAACAAATGATAAAGTGAAAGTGAACATCTTTTAAACTTTTACGATATCATAGTTACGTACAATTTAATCATTTCGTCTACCAATATCTCTTGAGGTTGATACATAGAAATGTGGCTATCTTAGTGGTTCATCAGTATGAACTAATGCACATCAATTACTGACTCAAGTTAGTCTATAACCTTATTTTATTATGGTCATAAATTCATATAGTCATGGATGTTATTCAATATTCTCATATGAGATATCTTCTTCTGTGCTCATGAGTAACAAATCATTTATCTATCAACCATAGACTCTATGTATCTCACGATATCGCTGATTATTATCTTTATAGTTATCCCAATTACAATAACACGTTGGATAGCTTCAAACCATACTAATCCTTACACGAGACAATTTAATGACCTCAAGTCAAAGGATCGTACACACCTGCAGTGTTAAGAGGATTTATTCTATAGACACTAAAACAATCATCTATATAAATATTCTCTAGTTAGGTTAGTATGATAAACACGTCTACAATGTGCACCCATGTATTGCACCAAGTTGTTTACAACAACTTTGACATATAAGAACTGTCGTCACTTTTGGTAAGTTTGTTCAATATTATGATAATTTTATCATTATTGCACTTGCTTTTATTCATTGCAAGGTCAAGATTACGAACTTTTCTAGAATGATCACTTAATGTGTATATAGAGTTCTCATGATTAGTCATCTGATCCTCTTGTCATAATTCTACCATTCTAAGGGCATGTTATTTGTACGATCATATAAATAAATAACATATGAATTGAATAACAATAAATCGATTTATTAATGGTTATTATAATATTACATCCATAAATACCAAATCAATTAGCTCTAGGGCATCTACCTTAACAATCTCCTACTTGCACTACAGTCAATCAGTCATATATCTAATACCAAATTCGACTACATGCCTATTATTTTTCTACTGCGATAAATTTCTCATTAAGTTATCCAAATTGTCATGTGTACCAATTCTTGCTATCTGTATGTCACCTTGTTGAAAAATCTCTTAGATTAGATGATATTGTTTAAGTATATGCTTGGACCTTTGATGAGATTATGGCTTCTTCGCCTAAGCAATCACTCTATTATTGTTGCAATGGAGTTTAATCAATTTGGCAATACTCAAAACCACTCCAAGTTCAGTCACAAATTTCTTAATCCATACAACCTCTTTTACCACTTTTGAGAGGGTAATATACTCAGACTTTGTTGTAGAATCAACGATTATACTTTGTTTGGAGCTTTTCTAACTAACTACACCACCATTCAAAGAAAACACAAATGCTGATTGAGATTTGTAATCATCTCGATTAGTTTGAAAATTAGCGTTATTATAGCCTTTTTCAGTGAGTTTAGATTCCCCTTTATAAACCAAGAACACATCTTTGGTCCTTCTCTGGTACTTTAGGATGTTCTTGACAACCATCCAGTGTTTTCACCTATATCAAATTGATATTTGCTATAAACACTTAAGGTGTATGGGACATCAATCTTTGTACATAATAGAGTGGACATGATTGATCCTGTAGTCGAGGTATATGATATTTTACTCATCTTATCTCTTTCAAATTGTGTGTTTAGACTCATATTTTTTAAAAGATATACACCATAGGACATGGGTAGAAATTCTTTCTTGGATTCTTCCATATAATATTTGATCAATACCTTGTCTATGTATATGCTTTGACTTAGGCCCAATAATCTACGCTTTCTATCTCAATAAATTTTAATCACAAGAATTCAAGTTGTTTCCTTTAAGTTTTTCATGGAGAAACACTTAGATAACCAAACCTTTACCAATTATAAGTTCAGTATGAATTTTCAATAATCAAGATGTCATCGATATACAATACAGAAATGTTATCACACTTACATTGACCTTCTTTTACACATATGGTTCATCTTCATTTTTTATGAATTCGAACTCATAAATAGCTTTATCAAAATGAATATTCTAATTTCTCGAAACTTGCTAAAGTCCATAAATGGACTTTTCCAACTTGTGTACTTTGTTTGCTTGTCCAATAAGAATGAAACCATTAGGTTGTGTCATAGAGATGTCCTTTACAAGGTTATCATTCAGAAAAACAGTTTTGACATTCATATGAAAGATTTCATAGTTATATTACATAACTATAAGACGCATAATCCTAATAAACTTAAGCATGACGATTGACAAAAAGGTTTCATCATTATCGATGTCATACTTTTGATGAAACCTTTGGTAACCAATCATGCTTTATAGGAATGCACGTTACATTCTATGTTACTTTTCTTTTTGAAAACCCATTTGCACCCTATAGGTTTTATCCCTTTAAATGCATCCACAAGAGTCCATACTTGGTTTTGGTATATGAAGTCTATTTTGGATTTCATGACATCCAACCATTTATTGAAATCTAGACTTGAAATAGCCTCATTGTAGCTTTTAGGTTTGTCATCATTGATGAACAATACATCATCGTGCTGAATTAGAAGAAAACTAAACCTCTTTGGCTTATAATATACTTATGTAGACCTACGTAGCTCTTGTGTGCGTTAAGGTTATTCTAAGTAAAATGGAGGAACTTCCTCATCATGATCAATCAACCATGATGGCACATTGCTATGTCTAAAATCTATGGTATTTATCAAGTTCCACCCTCCTTCTACTAGTTCTCTTGAGAATAAATTTTTTCTTAAGGAACATATCAGTGTGAGTAACAAAGACTTTTTACTCCTCTGGATGATAAAAATAGTATCCTTTAATAACCTTTGGGAACCCTACAAAAATATACTTTTCAGACTTAACGCTCGGTTTGTTCAAAGTTAATTTTTTGTATTAAGCTTTATAACCCTAAATCCTCAAATAATCTAGATTAGGTTTTTGCCCAGTCCACAACTCATATGGAGTTTTACCCATAGATTTAGATGGGACATGGTTCAATGTATAAGCAATAGTTTCTAGGGTATAACTCTAAAAGGACATGGGTAGATTAGTAAAACCATTCCTATCAAGGTCTTATTTCTCCTTTTCGACACACCATTATTTTGTAGAGGACCAAAAGGAGTAAGTTAAGAAACTATCCTATTTTCCTTTAGGTTTTGTTTGAATTCAACACTTAGGTATCTACCTCTTCGATCACTTCAAAAGACTTTCATTTGTTTCCTAATTTGCTTTTTTACTTCATTTTGAATTCTTTCAATTTATCAAAGCATTCAAATTTGTGTTTCATAAAAAACACATAACCATATCTACTGAAGTGATTAGTAAATGTAACAAAGTAAGTTTTCCTATATCTGTTATACACTATCATAAACCTACACATGTCGCTGTGTATGATTTCTAATAGTTCAGTTGCCTTTTCATTGTGTATAGTGAATGATGTTTTGGCCATCTTACCCAATAGACATGATTTGCATTCATCATATGAAAAAAATCAAATGATTACATGATTCTTTGTTCAAGAAGTCTTGGTATATGTTTTGGTCTTATATGGCCTAGCCCACAATGTCACAAATATGAGATATTCAGATTATTCGATTTTAATAGTTTATTATTTTATATATTGAAAATTTCATTATCTAGTTTTAGAATATATGAACAATTATACAATTTGTCTATTCCATAAAGAATATTATTTAAGCTAATGCTTATAACTTTACCAACAATAAAAAATAAATATACCTTTTTGTCTAAAACAGACACAGAAACAAAGTTTCTTAAAATAGAATGAACGTAATAACAATTTTCTTAATTTTAAAACTAGCCCAATAGGCAACCTAAGATAATCAGTCCTTACGGCTAATGCGACAACACGTGCTTCATTTCTAACACATAAGTCAACCTCTTTTTTGGTGAGCAATTTATTCTACCATAGTCCTTACATATTAGAACAAAGATGACAACCACATCATGTGTCTACAACCTAAGATGAGCAAAGATAATAGTTTATCTCAATGACAAGCATACCTAAAGTAAAGGTTTCAGCTGCCTTCTTTTTCTTATTCTCTAGAAAGGCCTTGTAATGTCTCCTCCAGTGTGTCTTGCCATAATAGAAGCAAACAACCTTTTCCTTACCCATACCGCCTATAAGTTGTGTAGCAATATCACGTTGCTTTTTCGCTTTGGGCTAAGGCTTAGGCTTAGTCTTGCCTTTGCCCTTGGCCTTGACTTTTAATGTTTGGACTTTAACCATATGCAGATTAGTTGAAGCTACCTTTCATATTTCTTGTTTAACTTGTTCGAATATATACAATAACTCCTTAAGGGGTTTCTCCTTTTCTTTCAGCTTAAAATTAATAATGAAATTAGCTCACCATTTAGGGAATGATTTTAGTACCCGGTCAATGGCAAGCTCATTGTCCATGATAAAGCCCAAGCTCGCTAACTGCTTATTGTAGCTAATTATCTTGACCATATAAGGGCTAACTTGTCTCTCTTAGAGAGTTTGCAATCAAACAACACATTTGACACATCATATCGTTCAACTTTCGCACGAGTGTCATATAACTCTTGAAGGTGTGTAAGTATGGATTATGCATCCATTTTCGGTCCACGAAGGTTCATCGGTTGTGTGTTAAGCACCATGCATACATACACCTATAAATATACATACCAATTAAATTAAATTTTAATTATTATTATCCTAAATGTCAAATTATTTTTTATCCCTAAAATTTTATAAAATTTAATTCAACCTCAAAGCTAAAAAAAATCTCAATTCAGTCCAAATTCAACAACATAAGACTAAATTGAGATTTTCAACTTTACTAGGCGTGTAGGTAAAGTGTCTCGCCGTGCTTATGAAATTCACCAAAATTCTAGAATGATGCATGGTTAAAGGCATGAAAAAGACATTGGGCACGATTGAAGTTTAACCAAGGTGCATGATTGACACCTTATGGAGGTTATGATTGGATAAAAAATGTCCAATCATGCCCCAACACATGGTGCCAAGGGGTGTCCACCCAACAACATCTGAAACCACAATTAGAATACCTATTTTAACCATAATAATCATGACACATACAAACATTCATAGGGTGTTTTAGAATTAATACCAACATTGATAGCTTTTTCAAACTTCACTTAGGTTGAATTGTATGTTATCCAACCCTTATGAGATGGTTTCTTGGTATCCATGTGGAACATGAATGCAAACAAAGGAAATCCAAGCAAAAAGACTACTAGAGCTATTGACTAGAAAAATCGTTCATGGCAAAAGGAAAGAGCACAAAAATAGCAACTAAGGTTTTTGTGTTGTGTGTATGTTTCACTAATTTACATAAAAAAACATGGCTTATATATATTCATGTGTGTGTATGTGTGCAGGCATCTAAACATAGCTGGAATTCAAAGCGCGTATGACACCTTTACCATACAAATGGATGATTAGCATGAAAAATGGTCTAGCTAACATCCATGAAGCCATTTGTACGGTTGACATCACTTGTGTGTGTTGGTTGGCATAGCTAGGGCTTGCATGGCTAACACATATGCATGTGCAAGCTAACACAGGTAAGACTTGCATAGTTGCACGTATATGTGAATCAGTCGACATAGCTAAGAAGGAACTTTCATAGTCAACATTATATGTGTATGTCAACTAGCCAACATGTTTTCTTTCTTCATGGTAATGGTTGGCATCATGAAATTGCATGGTCGGCATGATGAAGGCATCGTAGGAGCATTAAGACATTAAGGAGATCCGTTACATATTTCGATTAGGCCAATTACAAGGAACAGAGCTAAGAAGATGCAACAGGCCTTAGTTGGGCTCGTGAAGGGCTTAGAGACTAAAACCAACTCACTCAAAGACAATTGGATTCTTGAAAGAGCCAACATAGAGGTCAACTTGATTTAGATCTAAGCCTAAGCGTAGATAGATTTTGAACATCCATAATTTTTTATCCGGGAGGAGTTATGGGGCCTGTAATATATCAACGTGAAGCTCATTTTGAGCACTATAACAAAAAATGGTCTTATTGGTTATGCCCAATTTAGAGGCCTAAATAAAACTATTTCAGTGTGTATTACACAGTTTTTGTTTTACCAAATTTAGAATTTTTGGTTTTGACAATTTTGATCTTGTTTGTGACCTAACTATACTTTATTGAGCCCAATTGACAAATTTTATTTTAATTTAATTAATGTTTTGGGTAGTTAATTAGGCAATA
Source organism: Mangifera indica (assembly GCF_011075055.1). NCBI lineage: Eukaryota > Viridiplantae > Streptophyta > Magnoliopsida > Sapindales > Anacardiaceae > Mangifera > Mangifera indica. The sequence goes on along the minus strand of NC_058140.1, from coordinate 5,824,135 downwards.
GGCTTGGAAAGTTTGGAAGTCCATTGGGTCATGGGTAGTTTAAGGTTAAGTTGGCATTATACTATAAAAACTAAAATTTTTATGATGAATAGATCTTTTTGATAACTTTAAGCACAATTTCGCTTACTGTTGAAACTATTAATCCTTTGAACTTATCAAGCTTTATCTTATAGCGTTCACCATCACAATTCTGAGATTCGTTCGATTTCATATCGATTTGGGTCAAGGGTCATTCAGTGACGAAACTAATTCAATCCTAGGAAAAATATCCCCTTGAACATTGGGTCTTACACCAAATCATCAAAGTTCGCATCAACAATTCTACTCCAAGTCAACTCAATCAATACTTATTATATCAACTTAATCTCATCAACTCAAATCAACATAACCAAGGCAACAATTTTTTCAATTATTGTTGTATTTTACATTTTAGTAATTGTTGTCTTATTTCTGTTATATTTTACATTTCCATGAAGTCTTACCACGTGAATTCGTATGGTAAACAAAAAATTTGCGTGTTGAGAGCCACATTTATGTGGTCAGATTTGACCTCCCAAACTGTGATTTTCAAATCTCATTTCATCGATAATCAACTTTATACCTACTCTAACACAAAAACCCTAAGAAAATTAATTCAAAACACGAATGAATCAAGCCATTTCATCAAATGTTTCAATTTGAAACCCTATGTCTAAAAACACCCAAAAATCGCATCCAATTGCTTAATTCTTTATACTAAAATGTATAAACATGACAATGATTGATTTACTAATCTTTTTCACCCATTGTGGTCGCTAAAAATGTTGCCAAAATCATTGGTAGAAGTCGTAGTTTTTGGACGGTAGATACTTGTGCCTACAGTGGTGAAATTTGTGTGTTCGGAAAGAAATTTCACAAGTTTGGGAAACTTTTACGAAAGGAGCAGTTTTGTCATTGCATAATAATGGGTGTATTTGATTAAAATTAAAAAAATTGGGTGAATTTGTTTTAGCAGATTGATTTTTGGGCATTTATTTTAATTTCTCTTTATATTTCACATCTGTCTTTTGTAACTGAGTTTAATTTAAGTTATATGGATATCATCCTAAAGAATAAAAAAATACTTTGAAAGTAAATATTAATTAAAAAACCCTAAACACTAAATTAAAAAAATTTAGAAGAATTATTTTACAACTCTAAAATTTCTATTTATTATGTATATATCATCCTCAAGAGTAAAAAAATAATTTAGAAGTAAATATTAATTAAAAAAACCGTAAACACTAAATTGAAAAATCTAGAGAAATTATATTATATCTCTATAATTTTTAAGTCATAGTGATTATGTTACAAAATATGATTAATCAAACTTGTATTTTCCATATATGAATCAAGATTGGGTCCTAATGTTAAATGATTGAGATAAAATATGATTTATCATTAGTTTTTTTACAACCAAAACAAAGAATATCAAAATCTATCAATTCAAAATTATTCTAATATAAATCTAACAAAGTAATAAGTTTTTTACCTTGATATGATCATTTATTGGAAATAATTAAACATGTCAGGATCAAATTCTATGAATTTTGTAAATGAGAATTTTGCATACCCGTATTGATTTTCGATGAAGCGTCCTCGAATACTGCACAAGGTGTTGACGTTAGCCTATTTCCATGACGTCATTTGCCCACGTATTGCTTTTCATTTTGGGAGACGAATTTACTATACATTTTTGGTTTTGCAAAAGAAGAGAGGAGAGACATTTTTTCTGAAAATAACATAATATCAATGAGGAGGCAGTTTGGACAATTTATATATGTCCAATTACCCTCCAACTCCTTCTTATAACTGCCCATGACAGTTATATTAAACTGGGTTGGGTCGACCAGTCATGGATGGACTCGGATCCAATTTCTCCCACTCATACATGATAAAAGACCCAAACCAAATTTTTAGCCACAGAAATCCCATATAATAGTACTTTTCATACTTGCAAATGTGTTGTGCGACCTCGCAAGCAACCTACACTTAGGAGCTAAATACTATGCATCTGTTAGGAATAGCATAGCCGCTTCAACCCGAATAAAAGAAAAATAAAGCGTTAGACTTGCAGTACCTTAGACTTACTCAATAACACTAGCTCCCTTTAATCCTTCATTTATCATTGTGTTATTTTCTTATGTATCCATGATCAAGTCCAATCTCCATATGAGTGACATGATTGGTTGACCAATGGACACACATAACATGTAAGTCTTTCTCTTCTATTCGAAATTTTTAATTTAAACTTAGTTGCTTTTCTAGTCATGTTCCATAGACCGAATCATGTGTGGCCATAGGTTCCAAGCTAAGATAGCAACACTAAGAGTAAATATCAAACAACAGTAAAGAGTCAAAGGGTACCAACATGAGGTAATTCTCATAAAGTCTCAAACAGTGAGGGAGTAGGGATTTATCCTCTCATTACTTTAACTGGTCATCTTATTTATGCACACATGGTATGAATCATGTGCTACAATGTGTATTTTCTCAAATGTCATTCATAACACTGTACAGATCTTACTTCAGTCACTACACTCAGCGCCTAACCTGAGTTCTTAATCATCTTCACACTTATAGGTATTTATCTATATTAAGAACTCACATCTAGCATTCACAAGTTATTTAGACGTGGGGAATCCAAATCGGTCATTTTCAAATGTATCTATTTATGACCTCATCTTGATCAATCATCAAGACAATATTTTTATTTCAATAAATCTTTTCTTGAGAAATTTGTCTCCCATTGATATGCTCTTTTAGCATCACATTTCTCATGAATAATGTCTCATCTTTGCTCGCTCTCTCAGCGCCAAAGGCAATTGCTCGTGTGAGTTGGCCAATCTCTAACTTGTGTGACATTACAATCTTGTTGAGCTAAAAATGATATGTATGTAGTGAAAACCCAAAAATTTCGGGACGTAAGTTCAAAACATAAAATGAACTTAAATCCATGGTTTTCGACGTTGTGTCACTAGTACAATATATATAAGCTCAACACTCATCAATCACAGTCTACGGAATCCAAGAAATTTAACATGTGCAAGATATACTTTTCTTGGAAGAATCTCGGTCAAAGGATTAGTGACTATACAATGCGTAGACTTATATTGTACGTTCATTTCCCTCTTGGAAATTGAGTCTTTTATTATGTTGTGTCTAGTGTCGATACGTTTGGTTATCTTATAAAGATTTAGGATCTTTTATTTCAACAGACAATCATTGCTCCAACAATATTGTCCTGTTTATTCAGATTCACGAAGAATCTTTTTAACCAAACAGTTTCTTGCATATTTATTGAATAGGCTATATATTAGGCTTCCGATGTAGATACGGCTATGCATCTCTGTTTCTTATCGCTCTAAGATATAGACCCTTTTGGAGTATGAAAACTTAGCTGTAATTTAATTTACGTTAGTTTAAAAACACTTCCCTAACTGGCATCTCAATAGCCAATCAAACGCAAGTTTGATCTTTAATCACATAATCAATCATCCACAAAGATTTTTAAATATAATGTCAAAATTCTACATACAATATTTCAATACTCTTTTCAACATTTATTTATATTGACTAATCAGCCCAATCAAAAATAAATATCTGGGCATGTACGTACCATAGCATACATAATATATCTGATGGCATCTGAATAGGTAACCTTGGATATTTCTCTGCTTCTATCTTAAGTTTTGGGATATATCTCTTTTGGCTCAATAATTCATCATTTAACACAAGAATATCAATAGGTTCACAGTATACCATATTGGATTGTTCTAGAACCTTTTGAATATTATGCTCTTATGACAGAGTCAAAAGTTTCTTTGAACAATTCTTCTAGATATAAATTCTCAATATGTAATATGTTTTCCCACATCCTGCAAGTCAAAAAATATGGACAACCATCTTTTGATGATTATCACTTCAAATCATTTCTAGCTATCTATACATCATCACAAACATTGGTAGAATTACAAATTTGTCTTCAGACTTTGTCACATAGACATGATGGTCTTGATTAATCATTTCAAAGTCATAAGGTGTTAACACTTATGAAATCATTTCAAATTTCAAGTACCAGATTTTGGATGACAGTTTTAGGTTATTTAATGTCTTTAAAGCTTGCACATTCTGCGCTTCAGACCTATAATAACAAGATCTATATCTCATTTCATGCAGATTTCTTCATTATATCTCATTTCATGTAGATTTTTTTGTCATGTTTTCTACTAAAGAAAATTGTCTTGACATTTATCTGGTATAATTCTAAATTCAAATGTGTTACTATAGCTAGAATCAAACATATTGAAATAAATCTTGTAAATGACGAAAATATCCTTCTATACGATCTATACCTTCTCATTTGGTTTAGTTTTTCACTATTAAGCGAAATTGTATCTATTTATTGAGCCATCCACCTTACGATTAATTCAAGAAACCCATTTATTCCCAATGAATTTTCGATCTGGCGATAAGTCAACCAAAACCTAGAATTAGTTTGTTTTCTTTGTATTCAATCTCTTCTTCTAATGCATTTCAAAATTTTCCTATCAAAGGATGAGACAATTATTTCAGGTTCTTCATCATCTTAGGGAGTGGTTATGAAAACCTCATTTCCACTTTAAAATGTCACTTGAATACTTTTGGATGTCCACTCCAATGCAATTGAGAATTAATGCTCCCACTATCTGAAATAGATTAAAGCTTAATCTCAATACTCCCACTAGGTTGAGATGAATGAAACAAACAATTGAAGATCATTACTCCCACTATCCGAAATAGGTTAGAGTTCAATTGCATTTGCTCTAACAATTTAGAACAAGTATAGGTCTTAAATCTTAGTACTCAACTAATGATCGCTAAGATATACCCATCTTTATTCTTTTCTTATCTCATTCAGATGAAGCTTTTTATCAATATCATCCATATTAAGAAAAATATCTTCTATGAATGTAGTATCTCTAATACAAGTTCAATTAATCTTCCCTAATGAACACACACCCTTTGGAGTGCTCAATGTATCCGATAAAGATATATTCATTTCTTCTCAGTCCTAATTGTTCAAACTTATGGGAAAAGCTATAGATAGACATTGTTAACCACTAAGGCTGCAATTAATTAACTCTGATTTTTTATCTAACCATAACTCATAGGGAGTGGAAGCAATTGGATTAGTAGGCAATCGGTTAAGTACATAAGCAACAATAAATATCATATCATCACAAAGTGACTTGACGTTTTGCTTGCACCTTCATTCACTTTACCATTTCTAATAGAATTCAATTGTTCTTTTTCATTACACTGGTTGTTGTGAAGTTTTGAAATTACTATTTACCGTACTATTTCTTTTTCATTACTTAGTTCCTTGAGCCTTTTGGACAAATGCTTAAGATCTCAGTGAGTTCATAAAACTCTTATCTATTTTATCTAATTGATTCTCAACCTCAATTATATATAGTGTCTAAAGCAGTCACTACTTTTGACTTATGGGAGATCAAGTAGACAAGACCGAATCTAGCTTATTATCATCTCTAGTAATGAAATATGAGATACATTCTCAAATTTACATTTATAAGAAAACATATACCTAAATATATAATTTACAAAGGAAGTCAAACTTTTATAGCTTTGTCGAATAGTTTTCTAGAAGTTTTTCCAACTAGGCAATACTCACATGTGGACAATTTTATTTATGTGAAAGTTCCTAATAAACTTTCATAGGCCAATTTATTTAACCTATCTAGGCTAACATGCCCTAATGTAGCATGCCATATATTTGCTTTCATAGCCATACATATAGGAGAAACAAATAATGAAAAACTTAACATTATCATAATGTAAGGTGACAAACACCATATAACCATTCAACCAACAAACCAAATCTATAGAAGTCGATTCTATCACATTTCAATAAAATACCTAGAGAAATTCAAATTATATCCTAGTTTAAGAAGAACAAGTACTTCGACCAAGATTTGTTGAATATTTGGAGTATTTTGGATTTCGTGTAAGTATAGGATTTGACCACCTCGTAAAACTTATTTGCTCGTGTCTATTCCTCTTACTACAACCCTTGTGTTATTGCCTACATATATCCAATTCACTTTATTCAGAATTCGATAAAAATCTACTAAAAATCTTCTATCATGAGCTACTTGGTCAGTGGCTTCTGAGTCCATAATCCACGTAAGATAATACTGAGTTAATATCATAGTACTAGAGAACAAAGTTTCATCACTTTATGTTGAACAAGACTATCATTTTCAGCTCTGTTAATTCACAAGCGATATAATTCTTGTTACTTCTATTGTAACTATTCATCTTATTTTCGTTTCTACTTCTAGTACTTTTGCCACTCTCTTATTTCGATTCCTTGTTCTTATTCTTTGAGCATTAAACAATCTCCTTCCTATATTAATATTTAAGCCATTCACTTTTAAACTTTGATTCTGCAACGTATGCACGAGTACCAAGTTCAACTGCCTTAAGGATGTTTGTCCTCTAATTCCATATGGCTAGAACAACTAACAAAAGTCATTCTTACCTTATTATGTGTCATATGTACCTTTATACACTCTCACTATCGAGAAGAGATCGTTTTTCTAAATGAACCTACTGTTCATGTATCAGGTTATGCGTAGCTGACTTTAGTTTCATAATCAGATTTGATATTCAATCAAATTCAACAATCAACTGTCTTTATTTTAGGACTGCAGTTCCTCCAAACTTTTCAATTAAAACCATACTTATGACATATGTAGTTGAACATTACTGGTACTCATATACCAGATCATTATTCATGAAACTAATCAAGATATCACACTAAGTGAGTCTTGCTTCTTACATGCATGATGTGCGCCCACATCACATTTGTGTAAGACACTGATTGGGTTTTTATCCCTTAGTCAGCCACAATTCTATCTCAACCTTATCTATTTGGAAGAAGACCATTTTAACTAATATAATAATACAATGAATGCATCATCTATTTTGATTAGGACCATTTTATCAACCTATATCGATCTTTGAGTCACTTTATCCATGATAAAGTCTCTATTACATTTGTGTTAGGTCAAATACCTTGCATCACATTAATTTGGGAATAATGTTAAAATAGTGGATATTTTCTCGTACATTACTAAGCGTCGCTGTATAGCAAGCTATAATGAATCCACTTAGTCCCAAAAAGTTTCAAATTCTTATCCCAAATAAGATTATTGATTACTAGACTCATATTCATGCATAGATATTATCTCTTTTCTAATTAAGAGAATTCAATAAAGTATAGATAATTTCGACATGCGATGTGATAGTCCCTAGTCAACAAACTTGCATGAAATAGAAACATGTATTTCAAAACACCAATATGTGTTTTCGGGAGTTGGAATAAGATATTACGTATCATTATACGCCGTAAGACCCATGGAACACATTTCATATACAAATCCGAGTACTACATAACTTTCAAGGACCAGAAAATAGGTTTCACGTGCCAATACGCACCAGAAGTGGGTGTTCACGCGCCAAAAATAAACTCATACGCTCCTTCACGTGCCAAGTCGATACTACACGTGTTTCCACGCATCGTAAAAGAGTTAGCACATGCCTTCATGCTCTAGGAATGAGGCGAATGCACCGTCACATGTCGGAGAAAGACTGTCACGTGCTTTCACGCGCTAAGATTGAGCTTCATGCATCGAACGCAAGTTGTCACGCTCCTCTACGCGCTTACATATGCTGGTCAACGATTTGGTCAACCTTTTGACCATTGACCATTGATTGATCAACTGACTCGATGGATCATTGACCGATTAGGGTAACCTGATTGACTCAACGGGTTAACCTGTTGACCGGCTCGGGTCTTGACCAACCTATTAGCCAAAGGGTTGGGTAATCAAGTTTTCTCAACCCAAGTTTGACCCGAAATTTGCATAAACCTAGATTTTCTGTTCGTCTAATTGGTTGTTTTTCGATGATTTTTCAGCGTCTAAACTATAAGGCTTTTGTAGCCCAATTGACAATAAGTCCTATCGTTCCATAAAGACGCCTATGGTCTCGGTTTTAGGTCAATTTTCATCGATTTCGACGTTAATTCGAGTCGTTTTTCAATTCAAAACATACAATACCATTCCAATCATTTATTCAATATGTTTCCTAGCACCAATTTCATGTAATTTTGGCCGAATTAAATTCGTGCCCAAAAACGAAATTTCAAACAAAATTCAATATACATATTCTAATTTGCATAATATACGTAATATGATTCACAAAAAACATAACAAATACGTATCCTAGGCTTTGATACCAATGTTGGGAATAATTAAACAAGCCAGGATCAAATTCTATGAATTCTGTAAATGAGAATTTTGCGTACCCATATTGATTTTTGATGAAACGTCTTCGAATACTGCACGAGGTGTTGACGTTAGTCTATTTTCAGGACGCCATTTGCCCATGTATTGCTTTTCATTTTGGGAGATGAATTTACTGTGCATTTTTAGTTTTGCAGAAGAAGAGGGGAGAGACATTTTTTCTGAAAAATAACATAACATCAATGAGAAGGCAGTTTGGACAATTTATATATGTCCAACTGCCCTCCAACTCCTTCTCATAACTGCCCATGGTAGTTATATTAAACCGGGTTAGGTCAACCCGTCATAGGTGGACCTGGATCCAATATCATTGATGTGAAAAATCATTTCCAAGCATCAACAAATTGTAGTATAAAATAATGAGTGAATGGTGAGAAATACAAATAAAAAAAATTGGGATTGTAAAGGACTTTCAATTTTGAAAGAAAATGAACCAACTTGTGACTATTTGAGTTGGGTTTTATATACTTTATATAAAACAATACCATTTTGTGTCATGTAAAACGACATCGTTATATCCTTTGTCAATGAAAAAAATTAGAAAATACAACAATTATAGAAATTTATATCTCAATATAAAGTCATCAAAGCCATTTATCAATATACTTCATATCAATAATATTCAAAAATGACATATCCAATTAAAAATATTATATCATTTTAATCAAAGTATCAACATAGCAATTGTAACCATATCCCAATCCATTTCAATCAAATTTCAACATAATCAAATCAATCAATATCATCAATAGTTTATAAAAAATTATCTAGTCATCATAATAAGGCAAATTCATTATCAACTAAATATCATTTAAACAAAGTCATTTTTAACATGATATTTACACGATATTCTAAAATTAACACCAAGTTAACTACATCGTAAAAATGATCAAACAACTAGATATTTTAATGTAAGAATACAATAAGATCAACTAGGTATTTATACATGATTCTAAAATTAATAGCTAGTTATCAACACCATCAAAATTGTAAACAAGATCATCAAGTACTAAGTACCAAAATAAATATGTTTTTCAAAATAAAATGATGTATCATGCAAAAGGTTTGAAAAGGATGCAAGATGCATGATAGAATAATTATCATGGCTATAAGGGGGAGAAGATCATCTTTGTGCCAAAACGACCAATCTCGATAAAAGTCTTCTCTTAGATGTGTGAGTTATCCTTGCATATCCTTGATTACCATATTCATAGCATTGTGAGATAACTCTATAGCATCAAATCTAACATTTTGAGAAAACTTCATAAGATTAAGTCTTCTTTCCATGAACTGAATAATGCGATCCATACCATTCAGAGATGAATCCTTAACTACCAGATCAGTCTTTGCCTATTTCCTTTATCTTAAACCAGATTTAGGTGTTAAGGGATCACTAGGAAAATTTGGCAAAACTTGTTCTTCCCTAACTTGTTTTTCCTCAGCGTGTTCTTCTCTTGGTTGTTTTTCTCCATCATCTTCTCTTCTTTGACCTTTAACATTAACCAATCACTACCTATTGTTTCTAACTTTTCTAATCATTTTCATCTTTGATAGACATTTGCATTCAACTAATGAGTCTCCTTGAACTTCTTCATATACTCCTCATCAACATTATCAATGTGATTTCCAATTTCAAGGTAATAAATGTGGCAAACATTGCAAACACAATTTCATAGTCTTTATCCCTAATCTCAATCATCTTACGTATCAACCATTTTGTTATGTCCATTTTAAAAATATTTAGAGTAGCTTTCAATTTTGCCATATCTCTTATTCTACTGTGCCTATATGTGTTCTTCCTGGCATTCAAAGTATATGATATCATGCGATGTAAAATCCCCATAATTGGATGGATAAAAATGTCATTTTATGTGATATAGGTTAATTTTGCTTAATTATGTGCATGATATGTGTAAAAACCATTATAATAAATATGTATAATCATATGGAATGCATAAAAAATAATCTGATGCTCGATGAGGCTTGAAAAGAATAAGGAAAAACAATGAATGGGCATATTTCATCTTATGGCTATACATGCATACATGGGGAATTATAGCATATGCATGATTTCAGAAAAATAAAGAAAGAGGAAAAACATTTTCTAAGTTATGCATGTTTTCGGAAAATGAAAAACAAATGTTTTTGGTTTTATAATGACTCATATGATATAGGAAACTAGAAAGCATGCTTAAAATCCTTACATGCAAGTTGTACTGTGTGGACAATAAAGAAATATATCAGCTATACTGTGTGGGCAACAAAGAAAGATATTGTTGTACTGTGTGGATAACAAAGAAAAAAATAGAGAAATATGCATTTAAGAGAGGATTGTATATTGTATGGTGACTGCGAATACTGTCCTATGTAGTCCAGACCGGTCAATGAAAATATTTGACAAAAAATAAAGAAAGAATTAGAAAATATCTTATGAAAGTCATTTGCATTAGAATCATGTATGCAAGCCTATGTGGCTGATAAAGAGTTGAGAAAGATATACGATCAAAAAATAGAAAATTCATGACACTTATACATGCATAAATCATAACGAGTGAATCATATTTGTATAGTAAGGAAATGAATAAATAGGTGAAAGAAGACAATTATGATATGTGTTTAATGCGTGTTCCATATCAATTATTTTGTATGTGAATAGCCCAGACACGTTAAGTATGGAAGAGATTAGTACTGGTATGAAATGATTTGAGTATTAAGTATGATTTTCTTACTGAACCGTGGTAGCTCACTCCGTTTAATTTAATTTTTACAGGGAAAGAGTTGCAGCAAAGATTCCCGGGAAGCACTAGCGAGACATGAGGCTATGGGAGGAGGGCACCACATTTTTATCGATTTATATGTTTTTGGTGTTTATGTGCATATATCTATGTATATGTGACTTTATGTGTATACATATATATATATACATACACACACATACATTTTGGTTCTTATATGTATATATGTAGTTATTATATTGATGTGTCTATACCTCTATCTGATGGATAGCATATTCTCATGGGAATATATATATATCTTTCTAATTATTGGATATATGTGATTGTGTATAAATATCTCTATATATATATATATATATATATATGGCTAGTTGTTGAAATTGGTTATAAAGTTTCTGTGGGTGGTAATTTTTATAATGGTTACTATTAAGTATTTATTTTGTTAATTGTGTTATGTTGATGAAAATCCAGTCGGTTAGTAGGACTGGTTTGTATGAATTGCTAATTATGAGTGTTATAGGGCATTAAAAAAAAAATTCCTCGGGCCCTCTAAAATAGAAGAACTTTTGCCATTTTTCTGTAACACACCTATTAGTTAGGAGAGATTACAACTTTTAATCTCATTTCGGATGGTATCTCTAGCTACACTCTCAAGTGTTGGTCTTTGTTGACTCTCGGTCAACACCTAGCAAACTATATCTCTGATTTTTGCTAGTGCAAATATTGAACCACCTAACAAGGTAGGGTTAAACAACTCTCCTATCTCTCTCTGAATACTTCTTCCATAACCCCGTCCTCGTCTTGTGGTACTCCTCATCTAATAATTGCATAAGTGTAACTACATAAGGATTTTATCGTTCTACTATTTGAATACAGACAAAGAAAACAACTTACTGCAGTCGATTCTTAGGAGCTAAGCTATGAGACATAAGGGGCACCTGTGCAATACCAGAATGCAAAACTACATACATATTATATTATATCTACCTTTAAGCACCCAAAATTGTGCTTTGATACTAAAAACGTAACCTCTCCTAACCAATAGGCGTGCTATAGAAAAATGGTAAGAGTTCCCCTATTTTATAGGGTCTGGGGAATTTTTATTATGCCCTGTGACACTCTTAATTAGCAATTCACATAAACCAGTCTTACCAACTAACTGGATTTTCCTCAACTTGGTTACAATTGATGGAATAAATAAATAATAGTAGTCATCATAAAAAATTACCTTCGACAAGAACTTTATAACCAATTTCAACAGCTAATATATATATATATATATATATATATATATATATATATATTCACAAATATCCAATAATAAAAAAGGTATGTATATTCCCATGAGTATATACTATCCACCGTATAGAGGTTTATGCACATCAATACAATAACTACATATATACATATAATAACATACACACACACACACACACACACACACACACACACATATTTACCTATATACATCAAGGATATACATATACATATATTCACATCTACACCAAAAACATATAGATCGACAAAAATGTGGTGCCCTTATGTCTCGCCAGTGCTCTTTCAGAACCTCTGCTCCGATTCTTTACTTGTAAAATATTAAATTACACGGAGTGGACAGTCACGGCTCAGTAAGAAAATCATATTAAATACTCAAAGCATTTCATACTAATACTAATCTCTTTCATACTCAATGTATCTAAGCTAGTCACATACAAGATAATTTACATGTAACACATATTAACCATATATCATATCTCTTTTATCACTATGCAAATATAATTCATGTGCGTTATGATTTATGCATGTATGAGTGCCATGACTTTTTTTTTTCAGATTCTTCTTCCCTTTTCTTAATTCTTTATTGATTGTAGATCTTTCTCAACTCTATGTTAGCTACATAGGCTTGCATACATGATTCTAATGCAAATTGACTTTCATAAAACATTTGCTAATTCTTTTTTTATCAATTTTTTTTTAATTGACCAGTCTTGACAACATATGATAGTACACACAGTTACCATATGAGGTACAATGCTCTTTTACATGCAATCTTAATCTCACAGATTGTACCCACATCACTTTTTTTTTCTTGTTGTGCATACAATACAACTGATATCTTTCTTTGTTGTCCATACCGTACAACCAATATCTTTCTTTGTTGTCCACACAGTACAACTCATGTGTAAGGATTTAAGCATGCTTTCTGCTTTCTTGTATCATATGAGTCCTTATAAAACTAAAAACATTTATTTTACATTTTTTGAAAACATGCATAACTCAGGAAACGTTTTTCCTTATTCTCTATTTTTCTAAAAACATGCATATGCTATGATTCTTCATGTATACATGTATAACTGTAAAATAAAATATACCTATTCATTGTTTTTCCTTATTCTTTTCGAGCCTCATCATGCATCTGATTATTTTCTCATGTATTTACATATATCTCATATATTCCATTTGAATATGCATATTTATTATAATGGTTTTTGCAAACATCATACACATAATTAAGCAAAATTAACCTACATCACATAAAATGACACTTTTGCCCTTATGGCCAAAAGTTACATGCCTACCCTTAAGGCAAATTCTTTCATCAATTCATCATTTCTCACATACTTAATACACAAAATCAACTAAGCTAACCCTAGGAATAAGAAATGTCTAAAATACCCTTATGGCCAAAAATTACATCATAAGTCCTAATGAATTTATTTATTCTTTTAAGCATAAATCACCTTAATTCTATACCCTACACACTTATACAAGTAAATTTTATTTGAATAACCTAACCTAAATTACTTCAAGTATGTAAAGTATGAAATGTTTACCTTTTCTTTGCTAATTAGGTGATTTAAGGCTATTCTCCTTCTTTTCTTCTTCTTAGTAGCCTTAATCAACCAAAAACATAATCAATAATTAAACTTTAAACTTGACATCTCTTAAAAATTAAACTTTTTACTTTAGAACTTATCAGAATAGATAAATCTACAATTTTTATAACTGGAAGCTTTAGAAATTAGGTGGTTTAAGTAGGTTTTTTGGTGAATCTTTGTTTGAAGAAAACCTTAGTGAAGTTTTATGGAGGATTCTTGGCCAAGGAAGAAGAAAATGAATAGTTTTTACCTCTATAACCATTTTAGATTAATTTACCCTTAGCCTTCTCTAAAAATTACTATTATATCCCTATACAATTACCAAAAACCCTTAGCACCATCATATAATTTCAAGTGTGCCATTCAATTTACATTCCCACTTTGTCCATTAAATCCTTTTAAAATGACCATTCTACCCTCTTTGAAAACTATTGCTCATTTAATAGTTTTAAAGAATTTCTTCACAATTTCTTTAAACAACAACTTATAAAATCAACTTTAAGGGAAATTTTGAAAGTAGAGTTTACTGGCGTACTTGAATCCAGGTGTTACAGTATAAATGTTATATGGGGGCAAAGATAACATTTTAAAGGTTAACATATTGGTGAGATGAAGCTAAGATGTCTAAAGTATATAACTGATACACATGCATGACAAATCCACAAACTAAGAAGAGAATTAACAAATTACATTTTTGCTCACCATTATAAAAGGATGGATTTTAGTTCATTTGAATTAACCTAGTTCATTTTTTAAAATCTTTTCTCTCTCTAAACAAAACAAAAGCTCTCTCCTCTCTCTCTTGTGTGTCTTTTGGCCAAGGTTGAAAGAAAGTTGGAGGTGCAACTTTTTGGAGATTCTTCAAGTAAGGAGTTTTATTCCATCATCCTATTTTCATAAGAGGCAAATGAGTAGATAAGTTTTCCATCTTTCTCCTTTTGAGCTTGTATGTCTTGATTCCTTCTCTTACACCATTTATGATGCTTGTTTACATCTTCATCTCCATCTATTTCATCCTTCAAAATAGTATCAAGCTGAACAGCTCGTTGCATGTCCTTTTTAAGGCCAAAAACATGTTTAAAATACATAAAAGTATGTTAATGTGTCATATATATACATCCATGTGCTCCTTTTGCCTTAGAATCAATTTTTCCACTCTTAAACTCTTTTTGATGCTCACGGATGGTCTTTCTTGGCTGGAGTTTTATTTTTCTTTTCATGTTCTAATGATTTTAAGATGAAGAACATGTATAATAAGGCATGTATATGGTGAAATGTTCATAGATGCATGGTAGTATGCTTGTTTTTAAAATGAATGTTGATAAATGAATTTTGATCCATGAAATATTGTTGCATGTCATGGCAACCTTGTATATAGTGATATACAATCTGATTTTGAGTTTATTTTGTGCTTGTAGCATAAAAGATGTGATTTAGATCCATGCATGTATAGATTGATATATGGTTTGTCTTGAAAATTAAAAAGAATTTGAAGTTTAAATTTGTTGCATGTTTCAATTTTCATGATTATATTATGGTATACTTTCTATTTTGAATTCATTCTGTAGATAAGATACATATTTTAGAGGCATGCAATCTTGGTATACGCACTGAAAGCAAGTATACATGATAATGTTTTAGTTTGTGAGCATATAAATGTCTTGAATGGTGCATAATAAAAATTATAGATTTTTAAAGCTTTAATTTAGACATGCTAAATGATGTTTTTAATGGTGATTAAAGCATTTAGATGAAAATTATACTGCATATGATTAAGTGTAATTACATCTCATCTATATGATTATGGAGCAGGGTGAAAGAATGACATAATTTGTACGAATAGGCCATGAAAGTTTATTGCTTAATTTAATTTGATTAAATAGTGAATTTTTGTATGTATGTCATCTTGCACTAATGATGACTAGGTATTAAAGTTGTGATTTAATGTTGACATAAATTGAATTTTTGAAGGCATGTGAAATGATGCATGTGTCCTTTTACTAGATTTGATGTTGCTTAAATGATGATGTCATGCACAAATACTAACTAGCCCTAAATGGTGATTAGAGTGTGATGGTTGGCATGAATTGAAATGATGGAAAATATAATATTATTTTTTATATTACGCATATACTAACTAACACATCGTATTGATTGAGTGTGATAATTGATATAATCATTTGATGACAATTTAAAAATTAATAATATGAAATTGCATGGGTATGCAAGACATCATGACCTATTATTAAATAAAAGTTATCTAAAATAAATATTATAAAATATTTATATATTAAACATCATATCATTTGTAATTAAATCATTGCATGTTAATTATTATTTTGATTAGATCAAATTTTATAGATTAATATTTAATTAAATGTGAATGAGTTCATATTTTATATTAAATATTAGCTTTAGTTGGATGAATAAATTATTTAGGGATGATCATGGGTGTAATTTTCCACTTTCAAAGATTTAAATAATTGAGTTATAAAATTCTTTTATTAAAAAGTTTGTATTGAATAATCTCATCCTATTTATTCAATTTAATTATTTTTTTGGGTCTACATGCCTAAGTTTCAAATGTAATTGAAGCGGATTAACGAGGACTTGAAGGTAATCTAGATAGTGATCTAAATAAAGAGTTAGACCTAGGTGAATAGTTTATCTTTAAGTTGTAATTTTGAAAACCTTATGATCATCCCACCATGTTTTATATTATGCATATATGTGATCTATGTATATCATGCAAATATTAATTAGAATAATTAATAAGTTAAACCTAAAATCTTCCTAATTAAAATTATTAAATCTATGTCTCTTATCATGAGATAATTAAAATTCTATAACATAAATTCTAATATCTCAAAATTTCTATTATGCGAGGGACATGAAATTTATGTTATGGAATTAAATTTGTCTTGTTCTTGGATGGTTATTATCATCATGTCCAAGATTTCTATTATGTGAGGTTAATTACATTTAATAACAATTCGATTATCCACTAAGAATTGATCTAACGAAATTTTCAAATCCTATCTAATGGGAGTGAAAGATTCGAATAAAATAATGGGAGCTAATGAGATTATGCAATTAAATGGGTTTAGATTTGCACGTTTGATTCACTAAGGAACTTATTTCTTTTTGCAGTATTTTCATTTAATTTTGATATACTCAAAAAAAACAAATGACCAACAATGTACTCCTAAGAATAATGGACAACAATAATTTGACTAGACCGAATTTTAAAGATTAGCTAAGAAAGCTTACAATTGTTCTAGATTTTGAAAAAATTGGCTATGTCTTGGAAACACTGCTTTCTATTAACATAGCTTCAGATGCTTCTGACGAAGAATGTAAAACATTTGAAGCATGGGTAAAGGATAATAAAAAAGCTCGAGGCTACATGTTAGCCTTAATGAATAAAGAGCTACAAACTAAGCACGAAAATGTTTTAGGGCCTTATGATATCTTTGTTGCTTTATAAGAGTTGTACAATGAGAACTCAAAAGTAGTTGAGTATGAGTTATCTGTTTTGCTCTTTAACATGAGATTAAGGGAAGACATGCATCTAGAGATGACTAATGCATTGAGGTAGTTGGACATTTAGGGCATGGTCCTACCAGATCGCGTCAAAATGAATTTGATTCTACAATCCCTTACACCAAGTTATAAGCCATTTATAACTAATTACAATCAGAAATAGATACAACAAACATTTCTTGAGTTGCTTAATAAGCTCTAAGAGTTCTATAAACAGAAGAAGAACATGTGGATGTCTATGTGGCTTCTATTAGCAGGGCCAATAAAAGGCCTAAAAAGAAATAAAAGAAAGGTCCAAATGTTAGATCCAAGAAGAGGAATTTTAAGAAAGGCGCCACTAAGGCAAAAAAGGCAAAAGAAAAGGGAAAGTGTTTCCATTGTTAGCATCATGGACATTGGATAAGGAATTATTTCCATTCGTATCGTCGGTTCCAAGGGCATTTTAATCTTATATGTACATTTATGTGAATTATTAATGAAAGAAGCAGTCTTTTTGTTCATATATATAACTTGTTTCCTTTGTTTGCAATGATATAAAGTATGTATGTAAACTGTCTATATGACTCACTTAATATACAAACTGAGTAACAAATTATTCCTTACAAACGTGACATAACTTAGGTAATTATATCACATAGTAGGTATATTGAATACCTCTGTTAAATGTCTTAAGAGGACATTTAGTGCCCGTGAAAATGATGTCATGTTATTATGGTATCAGTATGAATTAATGGATAAAGAATCGTTTTTTGAACATGACCAATAACGATACGTCATATGGTCATTAAATTATAGTCCATGACTTACCGTAAGATTGTATTAATGTATAAAGTAATCTTTTGATCTAATACGTCATGGTTAGATCTATTATGGATATGCGTGATTCATATAGAATATATATGTATATAGGGTAAATCATATCCTATAGGACAAACCATATTAGTCATGTGTTATTTGTATATGGAGAAGAATGATACTCGAGATAGGATTCATTGACTCAAAAAATATTAAGTTCTGAATACCCACTAATTCAACTCGGATCTAAGTTTTGAAGCAAATATTGATAAATATTGGAAATCGAATCTCTACCCAAAGTATAATGTAAGTCATACAAAGGATATTCGTAATAACGAGTTTCGAATATTTGAATTAATGATTCGTATAGAATTAAAATTACAAATTTGATGATCCATGAGTTTGAAATCGATCTGAATTTGAAAACAGAAAAATATTACCTATATGGAACGTATGATTTGGGATAATAGGTTCGATGAAGTATTTCTTCTTTGTGGTTTAAGGGCCATGACATATTACTAGATGTTTACTATAGTTGTTAGGTTTTGGGATGCCTTTAGGATCATTTGAAAAAAGACTTATGACCATACCATGGTGAACCTAAAAGGTTACACCAATAAACCAAACTTAACAAAGTGAGGATTGATTATTTGAGATTAGTTAGCACATTTTGAAGGATAATAATATTCATATAACTATTATATAGGAGGCAAAGATAATATTTTTTAAGGTTAAAATGTTGGTGAGATAAAACTAAAATGTCTAAAGTATATAATTGATATACATTTGAGAATTTGTTAGGAAAAATGAGAATTAACAAATTACATTTTGGCCCACCATTATAAAAAGGTGGATTTTAGTTCATTTGAACTAACCTAGTTCATTTTTTTAAATCCTTTCTGTCACTAAACAAAACAAAATCTTTCTCCTCTCTCTCTTGCAAGTCTCTTGGCCAAGATTGAAACAAAGCTTAGAGGTGTAACTTTTTGGAGGTTCTTTAAGTAAGGAGTTTTATTCCATTATCTTATTTTCATGGGAGGCAAAAGAGTAGGTAATTTTCCATCTTTCTCCTTTTGAACTTGTATGTCTTGATTCCTTCTCGTTTACTATGTATGAGGTTCTTCAAGTGAGGAGCTTTATTCCATTATCCTATTTTCATATGAGGTAAAGGAGTAGGTAATTTTCCATTTTCCTTCTTTTGAGCTTGCATGTCTTGATTCCTTCTCATTCACCATGTATGATATTTGTTTGCATCTTCATCTTCATTTATTTCATCTTTCAATGTTAAGTCTCCATCATAACATTGCATTAATGTAGATTATCTCATAACTAAACCCACTTTCTTTTTTCAGTATATATCTCATATGCTTTTCTTTTTCCCATTCATTAAAAAAATGTTTTTCTTCTTTTTTTTTCCTTTGTATGAAACTATAATGTTTAATTTTCTATATATTATTGATCTACTTGTTGGGTCTATTATTCAGTAAGAGTTAATGTTGCATTGTTCTTGATTAATGGTTAAATTAGGTTAATTAATCACAAAATGTAAAAAGTAAAAAATAAGAGAAATAGTGTGAAAAGAGTTACTGACAGAGACAGTGGTCAATTTTGGTGGTTATTTAAGAGAAGAAGATAGTCAACAGTCAACGTATGCATCAAAGATGGTGATTGATAAACAATTCTTTTATTGTACCCAACAAATCTAACTCATCTCTTCCAAGTAAATTTTACTAGACACGTTTGTTTAATTATTATATATATTAGGAGTTAGTATTTTTCCCTTTATTTGAATGATAAGTTTTATTAAATTTTAGAATAAAGATATAGAAAAAGAAGAAAATTGTTTAATAGTTATTTTAAAATTTAAATATCAATGTGTTAATTTAATTACTTCTTTTACTCTTATAATACTATTAAAATAATAAAAATGTTCTTTTATAATATATTTATAAATTCATCATTTTTTTCTATTAATATTACCACCTTTTACATTCATTAGTAAAACCACCACAAAATGTCAAATTTGGCCTACATAAGACGGTTTGGTCTTTTAGCAACCAAATTCCGTTAGCATTCTCCTCCCCCACCATTCTACTCCATCAATTTTCTACTCCATGTCATTCTTCTTTGTTGTTCATCATTGTCCACATAGGATTTGTCACAAAAGCTTAAACCCCCATAATCAAAATCTTCCTGTAATTTATCCATGTAATTCTTAACTTGTCCCGCTATCATATATTGCATGTTGCTCAACAAGTGTAACACCTCTAGATATGTCTCAAAGGCATAATAGTCATTTAATATGAGTATGATTGATGTATGAATGAATTTAAAGTGAATTTAATGTTAAAGTATGATTTTTGGGTGACACAAGACCATGCATGGAAAGACCACATCCATGTGTCGTTGCCACGTCAGTTGGCTAAGGCAAAGCTGCATGAAATTTAAATTGAATGATACATGACCGTGTGTGGTGGTCACACACCTATGTTTGACGTTGCATAGATTTAGTTTAAATAAAGCATGGTGGTTGCATTTTCCAGCTTCATGTTGACAATTCCAACAAGTAGTTTTCTATGACGTGGTAAGAAAAAAGTTAAAGAGAATAATGTGACACCCCTCTCTAGATATATACCTTTATTTAGAATAGTATTCGAAGAGACATGATAACTTGAACTTTCTTCACCTAAATTTATAGCAGAGATAACAAATATGCATGATAAATAATTCACTCCCACAATCCCCAAAAATGTAATAAGTCATATTAAACATAATCTCAATCCCAATGTCTAAAATCCAAATAATGAAATTGAATACATGACTGCAATGAATAAACTAAATTATATAAATACGATCCATCATGTAAAATAATCGAAATGCCCCCATCTCATGAGTTGCCTCTATTAGAGTAAGTGTTCTAGAGCCAATCACCTTTCGCATTTGTGGATGTAATTTTATATTAATAATTAATAAAAGAATTATTATTATTCAATTCATATGTTGTCTATTTAAATGATCATATGAATAATATACCCTTACAATGATAAAACTATGATGAGGGAATTAGATCATTGATTGTAGGAACCCTATATACACTATTAGTGGTCATTTTAGAAATATCTATAATCTTGACATTACAATGAACGAGGGCACATGTAATGATGATGAGATTATCATAGTGTTGAGTGACCCTATTAAAAGTGGTGACAATTCTCACATGTTGAACTTATTGTAGACAGATTTGTGTAACACAGGGGTGCATGTTGTAAATGTGATCATCGAATTAACCCAACCAGAGGAAATCTATATGGATATTTACTCCAGTATCTATGGAATAAATCCTCTAAACACCATAGGTGTATGTGATCCTAGGAATTGAGGTCACCAGACCGTCTCATGTAAGGATTAGTATTGTTTGACAATGTCTAATGTGTTGTCATAATTTAGGTAATTATAAAGATAGTAATCGACCATATAGTGAGGTACATGAGACTATGAGTGATCAATAAAGGATTTACCACTCTTGAGCTCAGGGGAAGATATCTCACATAAGATTACTGAGTTACATCTATGACAGTTTGAATCTATAGCCATATGGGATAAGGTTATAGCCTAATCTGTGATAGTCCTTAATGTGTACCAGTTTATATCAAGGAATCACTAAGATAGACACATTTCTATGTCTCAATGTCGAGAGATATTTGTTGACAAAAGGATTGAATTGCATGTAACTATGATGTTGTAAAAGCTTAAGAGTTGTCCACTGACACTCTATATCTGAGTGGCCATGATGTTTTGCTAAAGGTCAATTGGTTTGTGTCTAGATTTACCCCAAATTCAGACACTATCGGTTAGAAGAGAGTTTATGGGTTACACGTATTTAGGATTTGAATCGAACTTAGAGGAGTCGATTGTTTGTTGATAATCTTAGTGTTTGGGAAAGAGAGAAAAAGTACGAATAGACTAGGTTTGCCCAATGAGTTAAGAAGACTCAATTTGACTATGTCTTGACAAAAGTGCACGACCATGTAATTTAATATGCCACCTATGCACTTAGTGGTCATGACGTCATCCATGCAAATCCATGGCATGACTAGCACCATGAAAAGAAAAATAAATAAATAAAGGCATGCATGGCTGGACAAAAGACTATCCACTCGTGTAATGCTTGAAACATGTCAACTGTGCATGTTTGTATGCTAGTTATGCATGTATCTGTAAAAGGATGTCCTATATGTTTAAAATTCTAATAAAGCTTAAACACCTGCACGCATATATATATATATATATATATATATATATATATATATATATATATATATATAAGACATAATTATTCGCTATTAAGTGAGACTGAATAAAAAAGTGAAACCCTAAATGTCGCTCACTTATTCTTTCTCTCCTCCTACTTGAATAGTGAATCTAGTCAAGAGCCTTAACAACCTTTTTTCCTGGATTTCCTTTGTCACATTCATACTTCATGTGGATACCAAGACACTGCCTTGTGAGTTTTGGATAACATTTTTTCTCTTGCCATATAAAGGTTGAAGAAGCCATTGATGCAAGTATAAACTTAAAACACCTTATGAGTGTTTTACATGTTCATGAATGTATGGTTAAAACAAGAATCATGATCACGATTTTCAAGTTTGTTTGTTTGGTCTAGCTATGACTATCACCATGTGTGTTGTCCAACTAGACTTGTCTATTTGTGCCTTGGCACCATGTAATTTGCATGGTTGGACAAATTTTTGGTCCAACCATGACTCTTCTTTGGTACCTCACACCATATATTTTGTATGACTAGACTAATTTTTGTCTAGCTATGAATTATCTTTGGTGCTAGCCACCTTGGTTTTTCCAACCGTGCCTAAGTTGTGACTCTTGTTGTGCAATATTATGAAATTTTAATGAATTTCAGAAGCATGGTTAGATGTCATACTTGCATGCTTAGCAAAGTTGAAAATTATAATTTAGTCTTATTTTGTCAAATTTGGATTGAATTGAAATTTTATTAAGCTTTAAGGGTTGGATTACAAGTTTGTAAAACTTATGGGATGAAAATGTAATTTGACAGTTTGGATAATAATAATTAAAATTAAAATTAAAATTTTTAATTGATTTGTATATATATGGATGTATGTTTGCATGGTGCCTAGTACATAACCAAAGAACTTTGTGGATGATTTATATTTTATTTTATTTTTCATTTTTGGGTTATAATTATTAAATAGGGTATACGCATCGTGCTCTTATATAGATTATTTTTATTTTCTTAGAATTTCGTAACTAGGAAAGAAAACCGTGTAATAATTGAAGATTAGAGATGAAAGCACAAATGTGAAAACTCGAAGATAAAAATTCACCTAGGTTGACCAGTCAAACTCCTCTTAGCTTAAAGGGTTTGACATGAGTTATGATTGTGTGCTGTCACATTTTATTTTACATTGTAAAATGTAAGTGTAGGTTTTATTTTGCAAATATCACCTATTATATGGCTAAAATATAATGAGACTAAATAATAAAACCCTCAACTTAAATATAAAGTCTAAGATTTAATTAGTGTCTTCCAACATGATGCCTTAATTAAGCTCCTGTTTGTTGGAACTTTGTTTGCTGAAGCAAATGATACACTTCTACTAAGTAGAAAATTAGGTGATGATCATGTTGGATTCGATTTAACTATTGTACTTTGCTTGCTCACCAAAGTAAAGGTGAAGGACATTAGAGGCATGAGTAGGAAATGCATTTGTCAATGCAAATAGATATGTAGTATCTACCCTAGTGATACCAAGAGTTACGTTTAGGGTTGTATGATTTGTTGAGGTAAACCTAGCTTAAGATCATGGGCTTTTGATGATTAATTTGAAATTTACCTATTCAATTAATTTGAACTTGTTCGTAAAAAAGAATAGGAGAATTAATGCAAATAGATCTCGGTCCACTAAGAAATTCATTAAAACTTCTCGAATTCAATAGTGAGGGCTATTAACATTTTAATTATTAAATCTATAATTAAAATGAATATTAATAATTAAATAAAATTACTGATTCTTTATCTGTAAATTGCAGATAACATAATCACTATGTCAAACCTAACATATCAATCAATTCTCGAAAAAAATTAGGTTCACTAGAAGTAACTTCACCAATTGGTATAAAAATCTTTGAATTATTTTATATTAAGAGGAGAGATTATATATCATTGAGAGGTCGTTGCCCTTTGAGCCCGGACTTGATGCCACATAAGAGCAAAATGATACTTTTAATCAGTATCTTGATGACTCCATGGAAGTTTAACGTCTCATGTTGACAATTATGTCACTTAAGGTTCAAAAACAACTTGAGGAAATAGATGCACAATCCATACTTGCATACCTTTAAGAGTTATACAACACTCGCGCGAGGGCTGAACAGTATGAGGTGTTAAGTGTGTTGTTTGATTGCAAACTCTCTGAGGGAGGACAAGTTAGCCCTTATGTGGTCAAGATGATTAGTTACATTGAGTGGTTGGCAAGCTTAGGCTTCATCATAGACAATGAGCTTGCTATTAACCTGATGCTAAAATTCGTCCTTAAATTATGGGTTAATTTTATCATGAATTTTAACTTAAACGAAAAGGAGAAAACCTTTGAAGAGTTGCTATATATGTTCAGGTAGGCAAAACAAGAAGTACGAAAAGTAGATTCAACTAATCTACTTAT
Source organism: Mangifera indica (assembly GCF_011075055.1). Taxonomy (NCBI): domain Eukaryota; kingdom Viridiplantae; phylum Streptophyta; class Magnoliopsida; order Sapindales; family Anacardiaceae; genus Mangifera; species Mangifera indica. The sequence continues at coordinate 5,799,089 of NC_058140.1, read as the reverse complement.
GGTTAAAGCCTAAGCATAAAAAATCAAGGCCAAGAGCAAAGGAAGGCTAAGGCTAAACCCAAAGCAAAGAAGCAATCTAATACTGCTATTCAACTTATAGGTGGTGTAGGGAAGGGAATGGTTGTTTGCTTTTATTATGGCAACACAAGTTATTGGAGGAGACATTGCAAAGGCCTTTTTAGAGAATAAGAAGAAGAAGGTAGTTGAAGCCTTTACTTTAGGTATGCTTGTCATTGACATAAACTATTCTTCTTATTCATCCTAGGTTGTAAACACAGGATGAGGCTCTCATATTTGTTCTGATATGTAAGGACTACGACAAAGCAGATTGCTCACTAAAAGATAGTTAACCTTTATGTTGGAAATAAAATACGTTTTACTACATTAGCCATAAGTGTTTATTATCTTAGGTTGCCCACTAGTCTAGTTTTAGAATTAAAACATTGTTATTATGTTCCTTCTGTTTCTAAAAACCTAGTTTCTATGTTTGTTTTGGATAAAAAGAGGTATTTATTTTCGATTGTTAGTGGTATTATAACCATTAGTTTAAATAATATTCTCTGTGAAACAGTTAATTGCATAATGATTTATATATTATGAAACTAGATAATAAAATTCTCAATGTACAAAATGATAAACGATTGAACTCAAACAATTTGAATACCATATAGCTATGGTATTGTAGGCTAGGCCATATAAGACCAAAACATATATCAAGACTTCTTAAGAAAAAAGTCTTGCAATCATCTGACTTCCAGTCATATAAGGAATATAAATCATGTTTATTGGGTAAGATGGCCAAAACACCTTTCACTGTATACATTGAAAAGGTGATTGAATTGTTAGAGATCATACACAATGATTTGTATGGGTCCATGATGACTTCAGTACTTTATCACATTTATTGATGACTTCAGTAGATAAGGCTATGTTTCTTTTATAAAACACAAGAATGAATGCTTTGATAAATTCAAATAATTAAAAAACAAAGTAAAAGGTAACTTGGGAAACAAATTAAAACCCTCTAAAGTGATTGAGAAGGTGAATACCTGAGTTCTGAGTTCAAACAATACCTAAAGGAAAATGGGATAGTATCTTAACTTATTCATCCTAGTATTATTTATTATAATGGTGTATCTAAATAGAGGAATAAGACTTTGATGAAAATAATCAGGTCCATGATGAGTTTTACAAATCTATGCATGTGTTTCTAAGGTTATGTCATAGAAACTTCCTTTATAGTAAATCATTTCCCATTTAAATCTATGGATAAAACTCTATACAAGTTGTGGATTAAGCAAAAGCCTAATCTAGATCACTTAAGGATTTGAGGTTGTGAAACTTATATGAAGAAATTGACTTTAAACAAACTAAGTGCTAAGTTCAAAAAATGTATTTTTGTGAGGTACCCAAAGGTTACTAAAGGATACTGCTTTTACCACTTAAAGGAGCAAAAGGTCTTTGTTATTCGTATCGACGTGTTCCTTGTGAAAGAATTTATTCTCAAGAGAACCAGTGGGAGAAGGGTGGAACTCAACGAAGTTCTCTTTACTCAACACAATGACGTACTAATTATCAATGATGATAAACTAAAGACCTACGATGAGGCTATTTCAAGTCCAAATTCTGATAAATGATTGGATGCCATGAAATCCGAAATAAACTCCATGTACTACAACCAAGTATGGACTCTGGTAGACATATATGAAAGGGTAAAACCTGTGGGATGCAAATAGGGTTTCAAAAAGAAAACTGACATGAAAGGTAACATGCATACCTATAAAACACAACTAGTTGTCGAAGGTTTCATTCAGAGATATGGTATCGACTATGATGAAACCTTTTTGTCGGTTGTTATGCTTAAATCTTTTAGGATTATGCTTGCTATAACTATATACTATGACTATGAAATCTTTCCAGTAGATGTCAAAATTGCTTTCTTGAATGGTAACCTTGTAGAGGAAATCTATATGGCACAACCCGATGGTTTCGGTCTTGTTAGACAAGTAGATAAAGTATGCAAGATGGAAAAATCCATTTATGGACTTAAGTAGGTTTTGAAAAGCTAGAATAATCATTTTGATAAAGCTATTCATGGGTTCAAATTCATAAAAAATAAAGATAAATCGTGTGTGTGCAAGGTCAATGGGAGTGTGATTGCATTTCTGGTATTGTATGTCGATGATATTTTAATTATTGGAAATGACATATCGAACTTGTAATCTATGAGGGTTTGGTTATCCAAGTGTTTCTCCATGAAATACTTAAGAGAAGTAGCCTTTATTCTTAGGATTAAAATTTATCGAAATAGAGAGTGTAGACTATTAGACTTAAGTCAAAACACGTACATAAACAAGGTATTGGCTAGATTCAATATGGAAGAATCCAAGAAAGTATTTCTGCTTATGTCTAATGGTGTATATCTTTTAAAGAGATGTGTCCATATACACAATCTGAGAGAGATAAGATGAGTAAGATCCTATATACATCGACTATAGGATCAATCATGTATGTTATCTCAAAGTACCTGAAAAGGACTAAGGATACATTTTTCATTTATGAAGGAGAATTTGAACTCATTGTAAGAGGCTACAATAATGCTAGTTTCCAAAATGATTGAGATAATTATAAATCCCAATCAGGGTTTGTGTTTAGTTTGAATGGTGGTGCAATTAGATAGAAAAGTCCTAAGCAAAGTACAATGGTTGATTCTAAAATAGAGTTCAAGTACATTACTCTATCAGAAGTGGCAAAAGAGGCTATATGGTTCAAGAAGTTTGTTACTAAACTTAGAGTGGTTTTGAGTATCATCGAGGCAATTAAGCTTCATTATGACAATAATTGAGCAATTGCTCAAGCAAAAGAATCACATTTTACAAACTCAAACGATATCACATAATATGAGAGATTGTACAAAGAGGTGATATACAGATAGTAAGGATTGATACAGATGACAATTTGACTGACTCTCTAACAAAGCCTCTATCATAGTAGAAACATGATAGACATGTAGTCGAGCTTGGCATTAGTATATAACTAATTAGCTATAGTGCATATATGAGATTATTAAGGTAGATGCCCTAAAACTAATTGCCTTTAGCATTTCTGGATGTAATTTTATATTAATAATTAAAAAATGATTTGTTATTATTCAATTCATATATTGTTTCTTTATATGATTATACGAATAACATGCCCTTTATGTGAGGATTATATGATTGATCGTGGGAACCTTATGTACACTTTTAATGGTCATCTAAAAACGTTCGTAATCCCAACATTATAATGAATGAAGGCATATATAACGATGATGAAATTATCATAATGTTGAGTGACCTCACCAAAAGTGATAACAATTCTCATGTATCGAAATTGTTGTAAATAGATTGGTGTAACATATAGGTGCATGTTGTAGACAAGACCATTAGACTAGCTCGACCAAAAGATATTCATATGGATGGTTACTCTAGTGTTTATGGAATAAATCCTCTAAACACTACAAGTACATATGATTTTTTGACTTGAGGTTGCTAGACAATCTTGTGTAAGAATTAGTATTGTTTAACGTTATCTAACATGCTACCATAGTTAAGGTAACTATAAAGGTAGTAATCAGTTATATCATGAGGTACATAGAGGCTATGCTTGATTGATATAGGATTTGTCACTCCTCAGTATAAGGAAAGATATCTCACATGAGAATACTAAATACCACCTATGACAACTTGAATCAATGGCCACGATGGGATAAGGTTGTACCCTAATTTACATTAGTCATTGATGTGTATTAGTTTATACCAATGAATCACTTAGATAAACACATTTATATGTCTCAGTCTTAAGAGATATTGATTGACTTAAGGATTAAATTGCATGTAACTATGATGTTGTAAAAGCTTAAAGATGTCCGCTGACACTCTATTATTTAGGTGACCATGATAGTTTGCTAGAGGTCAATTTTGGTCTATATCTAGATTCGCTTCGAATCCAAGCAGTACTAATTCAATAGAAAGCTTATCGGTCATACACATATAGGAGTTAAATTGAACTTAGAGGAGTGGATTATTTGTTGATAATTTTGGTGTTTAGGAAAGAAAAAAAGACTATGAATGGACTGGGTTTACCTAACATGTTAAGAAGACTCGGTTTGACTATGTCTTGACAAAAGTGCAAGACCATGCCTTTAATATGTGGACCATGCACTCAGTGATCATGTTGTCAGCCATGCAAATGCATGACACATCTAGCACCAGGAAAAGAGAAATAAATAAATAAAGGCATGCACATTTGGACAAAAGAATGTCTACCCGTGCAATGCTTGAAACATATTGATTATGCATGTTTACATGCCAATCATGCATGTATGTGTTGAAGGATGTCCTACATGCTTCAAATTCTAATAAAGCTTATATGCTTGTACATATAGATAAGGCATAATTATTCATGTTTTAAGTGAGACCAAAACAAGGAGTAACAGTTTAGTTGTCTTTTACTCATTCTTTCTCTTCTCTTGTTTGAACAGTGAATCCAATCAATAACCTTAGCAACCTTTTTGCTTGGACTTTCTCTGTCACGTTTATGTTTCATATAGATACCAAAGCATCACCTCGTGAAGCTTGGATAACTTTCTTTCTCTTGCCACATGAAGGTTGAAGGAGTTATCAATGTATGTATAAACTTAAAACACCCTATAAGTGTTTTGCATATTTATAAATGTATGTTTAAAACGAGTATCCTGGTCAAGGTTATCAGGTTTTTATGTTTTTCGAATATTTAAACTCCATTGGGCTACCAATGATGTGTGTATGAAATACACACAAATAAGGCTATAATATTATGTTTTTAAAGTGAATTTTGGTCCATTTTATCAAATTCTTTAAGTTTTATTTAATTTTGATGGCTTGATCATATTTTGCTTTTTGAATTATATTTTTAGATGCTTTGGGGACATTCAAGCCCTTTCAGAGCAAAAATGAAGGCTGAAAGAAGCAAATAAGGAGACTTTATATCAAGAGGCAGAAGAAAATTATGAGCAGTCTTATAGCCATAATTGGTGCCCATAATTACTGAACGTAAATAATTTAAAAAAAAAAAAAGGTTAAATGGCAAGTATGAAAAAAACGTTACGTCTTTTCCATTTCCTTATCACTAAAATACAGCAGCCCAAAAGATTTTTAGAGATAGAAAGCTCCAAGAAAAAAGTAAAAGAGATAGAAGACCTAAGAGAATCAAGATTTGAAAACCTCAGAGTTTTTCTTATCTCTTTTATTATCTTCTTTTACTGATTCAAAATGTCTCTCTCTCCAACTTTATCTTGTAGTTTGAACTTTATAGCCATGAATAGCTAATTTCCTTTGTTAGGGTTTATGATGAATCTATAAGTTCTCAAAGACTATGTAACGGGTTTTGATTTTTAATTAATGATAATGAATGCTTGATTTAGTAATTATGATTTTAACTTCTTGTTTGATGTTAGGGCTCAATATCATGCTTGTTTGTAGATTGGAATGTGATATTGAGAAATACATACCCAATTCATTCATGGCTCTGCTAAACCTAGAGTTTTATTTAGAGATAAATATAAATCTTTTGTGGGTAAATTGATTGTCATAGAAATTAATGGGTTTTGATTAACATCATACCACGAAAGTAGCTAAGCTTTTAATCTTAACACGTCTAACTAACCTTGAGAGAAGAATTGGGTAAAATAGAATAATCAACCATCAACAATTTATCTTATCATTGATTTTAATTGAATTCTTTATTGATTTTTGAGTAATTGATAGTAAAATCATAAACCCTAAACTTCTTTATATTGGTTTTTCATTTTTAATTTGTTAGGTGTTTGTTTCCCTTTATTAATTTTAATTTAGTTAGTTTGCATTTTAATTAATTTTAATTCAATTTTCATCCATAGTATTTCATTTCTCTAGCTAATTTAAA